>NC_135227.1:16285664-16597536 GCF_052324685.1 Brachyhypopomus gauderio
TGTGTGTGTGTTTGTGTGTGTGTTTGTGTGTGTGTAGGCATGACAACACTCGGGCAAACATCTGTCGACAATGAAATCCTCTAGCCGGTGGTTTGTTTGGAGATGGTGTGGAAGATTCAGTGGGCCTGAGGGGGCGGAGGGTCTGCTGTCCACACCACCATCCCACCCCTACTGCTGGAGCCTGGGAGAAATGACCCTCACCACCACCTCCACCCCCACCACCACTCCAAATCTCCACCTCTACCACCACATCTCCACCTCCACAACACTTCACAACTCCACCACCACCACTTCCATAACACTCCACAACCCACCACTCCACATCTCCGCACCCACCCCCACACCACCACCACTACACAACTCCACCACCACACCACCTTGTGGACCATGACACTAAAGGAAGGCTGCAGTGAGATGTCTCTTAACCGGATCTTATACAGATTCTGGGGTTAACAAACAACTGTCCCGTGCCCTGTGGTCCCCACGAACAACACGCTCTCTTGTTTCATACACTTGCCCACGTGACGGGCGACAAAGTATATTCATATCTCGCCCATGAACACGAGCCCCCCCCCGGAATATTAAGAGCAGCTTGAGGCTGGACAGCCACCGTGGCCAGATGCTCAATCAGTGAGCCTTTCTCTTTTTGGGCCGCACCGGTCCTGCCTCTTTGTTCTCTAATCAGCTGTTGAGCTCAGACCGTTTCAAGCACACTGCAGAGATGACACGCCGCCAGCTTCGCCAGCTCCTGCAGATGTTTTGCTCATGGTGTTGCGTGTGTGAGTGTGTGTCTCTGCGTGTGCCTGCACGTGCGTGTGTGTGTATGTGTGTGTATTTCCATGAGCACACGTGTGAGCTGATGTGTGCTGATGGCTGTTCCATCCATATCTTATCTGCCAGGCATCAGATGCAGAACACATTTACTACAACGTCTTCCTCTCCCTCATCCGCTCTCTCATGCAGAATGTGCCATGGGCGTTACTATGGGATCAACAGGAAAGAAAGAAAATGCCCGTAGGGGGGACTGTAAACATTTCCGCATGCGTCTTTTTCTCCGCGTGCCACTATGAGGCTTTAGTTCCCCTATGCACTGGTCGGACTTTCGGACTGTAGCTCCCCGTGCTGGTGTACGAGCCCCCCAGGACACCAGCTCCCCAGCGCGGCCGTGACGTGTTGGAGATTTCACTTTGATTCGACGATAATTTTCTCTGACTTCTTCGAGATGCGTCTCCCACCGTCTCCTTCTCGTCTTCTTCTCGTCTCAGAGATGTGTTCCATCACACTTCTCTCATCCCTTCCTCCTTCTCTGGTTCCGTTACTTGCCTCCCTATCTCTCCCTCTTTTTCTCTCCTCCCTCCATCTCTCTCTCTCTCTCTCTCTCTCTCTCTCAATCTGTCCATTTCTCGTTCCTGTCACTGAGACCAAGGCTTTATTGATGTGCGAGTATGTGTACGCTTGCGTTTGTGTGTGCGTGTGTGTGTGTGTATGTGCTTGTGTGTACGTGCGTGTGTGTGTACGTGTGCGTACGTGTGTGTGTGTGTGTACGCTTGCGTTTGTGTGCGCGCACGTGTGTGTACGTGCGTGTGTGTACGTGTGTGTGTGTGTGTGTGTGTGTGTGTGTGTACGTGCATGTGTGTGTGTGTGTGTGTGTACGTGCGTGTGTGTACGTGTGTGTGTGATCCTCCTCCAGCTCCTACAGCGTCTGTCTCTCTGTGAGTTGCCCATCCTCACACACTGCACTAACAATCTCCTCAACACACCCTTATCACCCCCCAACACCTAACTTCAGAAAACAGCAGAGACCGAGTAATAGGCTACACAAGCCCATTTCCAGCAACCACTAAACAAAGTCACTTCCTGTCTTCCTGGGTTAAACAGCGCTCCACCAGAGGTTCGCTTCAAGTTCAAACTGTGGTATTTTTCTCCAGTTAATCCTGCTACTGGCCAGATTTTATTCTAAATACAGCCAGGCATTTAGGAACAGAGCAGCGATGCGTTTTCCTCCAAAACAAACAAACAAATCAATAAGCAGAACATACAACATCTGTTCCAGACTGACGTCTGCCGCCACCTTTATGCATTTGATGGATTTGCTTAGTCTGGGTGTTCAGCTCTCTTCACTGTTGTCTGTGCAAACACAGCGGCAAGAGCACGGACACTCACCTTTCACTCGGGGGGGGTGAAGCAGTGACCCTTTGTTTCCTGTCATGCTGTCACGAGCTGGACGGTGAACCCTCCTGCACACCCGTGTGGGGCTCATACACCCACAGTCCTACCCAACCCCCCCCCCCCCCCCCCCCCCAAATGCATGCGATACGCACTGAGACTTACCGTTCACACACTCGAAAACGTCACAGCATCTCCCTGGCGTGCCGTTGCCACGAGACACCAGGTGTGGGAATGTCTCCTCCGAGCACTGTGGGAAGGTGCAGGCAACAGGCAAACACTCACACCTGAGAGAGAGAGAGAGAGAGAGAGAGAGAGAGAGAGAGAGAGAGAGAGAGAGAGAGAGAGAGAGAGAGAGAGAGAGTAACGTAAAGAATATAGCAGGAGAAGATAGACAGAAATAGAAGGAGAGGAAGAGACTTGCTACTCAGCATGTTTATGTGACATTGCTGATGTCATCCATCAGCTGCCCAATCACATCAAAGGTATTACAGTCTTTCAGGTGCACCCATGCTTTCATGTGTGCAGTGGTGATTTCTGATAAACACTATAAACCCAGTAAATAAAAGGCAAAAAGTGCACTAAAGCCAGACTCACACACAGGCCTAATGGAGCCTACAGGATCATGGGCCTGCCTTAGTGCTGTGTGTGTGTGTGTGTGTGTGTGTGTGTGTGTGTGTGTGTGTGTGTGTGTGTGTGTGTCTGTGTGTGTGTGTGTGTGTGTGTGTGTGTGTGTGTGTGTGTGTATACGGTGTTCTCACCTAGTGGGCAGTGTGCAGCACCCATCTGCCGTCAGCCTGACCTGTGTCTCGTAGCTGTCTGCTGGACACTGCAGGGGCTGGACAGGAGGACATTCCACCGTGCTGCAGTCTACACTGAACACTGTCCTCCCCAAACACACACACACACACACACACACACACAAGCTTAATCACAAAACACTTCTCAAACACTTTCCATCAAACCGTCAGACAGTTCCATACATGGCGTGTGTGTGATCGCATGCTCACAGCCTCCTGGTGACATTTAAACACGTAGTGCATGGCCGACAGGGTCAGGGTCAAGAGCAGACTCAAACACACACACACACACACACACACACACACACACACACACACACACACACACACACACACACACACACACACCTGTCACTCCCCTCTGAGGATCCGGCACATGCAAAAATCACACAGCTGCAAAGACAAAAGCCTGTTCTCCTACACCTCAGCAGAAGTAAGCACTGCCCAGCAAATGGAATTCACCAGATTAATCATACGCCTAAATGTGAGCAGAGACTTAGAGGGCACCACGATTGGGCCCGCCTCGCCCACCCGGCTCGCCCACCTGCCTCGCCCACCTCGCCCGCCACCCTTACCTGGTTTGCACTCGTACAGGTCGCAGCACTCGCCCGGCTTGCCCGAGCCCTTAGACACCAGGATGTTGAGGTAGCCCGGCTGACACACCTTCCGCAGGCAACCGGCAGGGCTGCACACACAGCGGCTGGGCAGTGGGCAGCACTCGCCCGGCGGGGCGTAGCCCTCGATCAGCACAGAGTCCTCCGGGCAGCGTGGGGAAAACTGCACCTCACACCTGGCCTTGGAACAGTCAGGCCTCTCCTCTGGAGAAAGAGAGAGAGAGAGAGAGAAACAGAGAAAGAGAGAACACATGAGTCTGCTTGTGGCTGCCATACGTGGTTTAAACATATTCAGAACTGGAATCGGAATCACTTTATTCGTCAGCCCTTGTCAGGTAGCAAAATTTGCTTTGGCGTGCTAGAAACTGCTCAGCCGAGTATTGCACTAACAGGAACATGGGTGCAGTGACTTTACTGACAGGCAGTGGAATAAATATTCAAGAGCACAACATATCACCATATACAGGAGGGATCATTAGGCATGAAAACATGTTTAAACATTTATATGTATGTATGTATGTATAAATTGCAGGGGGAGAAATGTTTGTATGTATTCACACTGCTCAGTATATAAGGGCAGTATTTTTAATTATGGTCTTTCTCAGCTGCTTTCCTGTCACACTGGCTGGAACGTAACACCAGTTTCCTCATGTCCTCCAGCAAGCGGAGGGTCCAGTCGGCCACACACCGACATATTCACCGGCATTCCCTCCACAGGGGTCCAGGTGCATTTCTTTATGAACACATCCTCCATATCCGATGCACAGACGTCTGCGTTTGACCTTTCCGTCACAGAGGGGCGATGGATGAAGACAAACAGGATGGGACGAGCCAATGAGAAGCAAGAAAACCCAAAGCGTTCGGTGGACGGAAATGTCAGTGGGCGGAGCCAGCGCATGAACGCCATCCGATCTTCATCCCTCTGCTGTGTGGAGGAACACGGCGAGAACAACACGGTGCTTCCTGCCCCGTGTGTAGCCATGAGGAGGGCCTGCTGGCCCCACAGCTGGGGGCCCGAGAGAGCCGCCAGGGGCCACGCGATGTCACCGCACCTCAAGGGCCTTCAGCATCCAATCAGATTGGAAGTTGGAGACGGAATGGAATGAGATCGGCGAGATGGAGCTCATAACAATTTATCACCACAGGGGGCTCGTAAAATGCTGTGTGAACGGCATGTGCGAATTCCTTGCGTGGATTTAGCTGTGCAAAAAAAACGAAAAGACAATTGCATCTAAATGTATGAAATGCATTTGTTATGCTGAGGCAGTATGGCCCATTACTCCTTTCTGATGTGTGAAGAGAACAGAGCCCTCAGTGGAGATTCTCCTCTGCTAGGAAAGAGAGGGTAATTACCTCAAATGAAGGGTAGTGCAAGAATATGGGGGAGAGAGAGTGAGAGAGAGAGTGAGAGAGAGAGTGAGAAAGAGAGAGAGAGCGAGAGAGAGAGAGAGAGAGAGAGAAGAGGGCTTAATGCCTCCAAACAAAGAGAGGAGTGAAAAGACATCTTCTGTTTAAACATCTGCTCATGGTTAAGTGCCGTGTTTATGTGTCATTACGTGAGAGCTCGTCATGTTTTCGGGACAAGGAAGACCAGAGAACAGGGATGGCATTAGGCTCAATTCGTGGTAAATGCAGGCTGCATCTGAAAAGCCTTGATGAGCTGAAGGAAAACCCAGAGGATGATGGGAGGTGAGACTAAAAGCTGGTGATGCAGGAACAACGACCTGAAGTTGCTAGGAGCTCACGAACAATCGCTTCAAATCTTAAGAGTGTCGCACGAACGGGGCCTACAGACAGGAGTGGCCACCCGTCCCACCGGCCCCAGTGACGCGTGGAACGGCTTTGAAAGGTGCAGAGAGGGCTAGTGGAGTGGGGGTTGTCTATTGCGCATGTTGGAGAAATTTGGCTTTCGCGAGACTTTCATAGCTTGTGTCAACATATCGCACAATGTCCACACTTTGCATCGGTCAGAATGAATTACAGCCACTGGATCTACTTTACCTGTTTTAAAGGACACAGTGTTCACATTCATCACCACACGCCTCACTACTGCTCTACGTTCTAACCCTCACGATCTCACCCTCATGACCTAAACCTCACAACCTAACCATCACGATCCAACCCTCACGACCAAATCCTTAATATCCTAGATGCTAGATTTCGGATGGGGTCAATATAAATCTGGGGGGGACATGTCCCCCCCGTCCCCAGTGCCATCTGCGCCCCTGATCTGGTCTCAGTTGGGGCTAACCTCTAAATTTTAAATAAGAGTGAGCTCTTCCCTCTAAATTCTGCAGTACCCATTCAGAAGTCTAAAGGAAAATTTTATTTTTTTTAACTTGGGGATCTAATAACAATAAAAGCCATTGACAAATTTAAAAGTTTTTGTCCCCAGAGTATAATTTTACCCCTCTCCTCACTATGATACAGCAGAACTCTGAAAGATGGTTATTACTCCCTTTATCTCCAGCTGGTCAAGTTAATGTTGGTTAAATTAATATCCTTTACTTACTATTTCAGTACATTCCTATCTTTATCCCAAAACACGACAGCATTATCTCAGGATTTATTCAGAATTAAATAAGAACCCAATAATACTCAAAGTATACTTGCAGACACCAATGAACTTGGTAGGCACGGTCCTACCAAATTGGATCTTCTATTACTGCGTATCCAGTTTTCGTATATATTTCGATATTGGCTGCTGCCAGATAAGCTGTGTAATGACTCAGCTTAGTTGAGGTTCAAAGAGTCTTCCTGTAGGCAGATCCCGTCTGGCTACTCTGGTTTACATCTCCAGTCTCCAGGACTGCTCCAAATACTACAAAAGCATTTTAGTTAAGATGACTTTCAAAAGCTGAAACCAATTTAGATGCTACTTTAGAGTGCAAACCTTTTCACTGCAGGCTCCTATATCTAAAAATCTTCCATCCCTCTCAAACAGATGGTGCTTTTTCCATGTGGTCAAACCTCGGCATAAATTCATTTAAGGAACTGTATTTTGAAGGCACATTTGCATCCTTCCAGCACATTTCAGCCGAATTGTACATCCCAAGGCGTCTTTTATTGTTGTTGTTGTCTTTGCTGGTTCTTAACATTGTCCAGGACTCAGGCTGCCAATTTCCTTCTCAGCCCACATGAGGTATGAGAAAATTCTCTCTCTTCAGACTTTAAAACATCATGGGAGTAAGAAAATTACACATCGTCTATGGGATGATATTCTTCTCACAGTACACATTTCATTAATATGTGCCAAGACATCTAATCCAGTCATATCCATCTAATCCAATCCAGATACTGCACTCACTGAACATACACCTGTTACAAATAGCATTAACATCAGGATAGGTTTAAGAAAGTCTGGGTTTAACAAGCTCCTGCCTCACTAATTCATATGTTTTGGTGTTACCCATCTCCACATTACCATCAGTCCTTCATCAGCAGCTTTGGACTGTTACCGGAAACAGTGGACCTGCATAAAACTTGCAGGTCCTGTAGACCCTTTGACCTTGTTGACCCTATCGGCTAGAAAATGAATTCTATTTTGCTATTTTCCTCCATACCAGGAAGCCTGGATCAGAGTTCATCCATCCATCCATCCATCCATCCATCCATGAGTATATACCTACAGTGTCTGTTTTTGTTATGAAAAATACGTATATACATTATTTGTAGTAATGTTCAAAAATGTGTTAAAACAGTTTAACTCCTATAATGTGAAGGAGTATATAATCTGAAGAAAAAAAAAATAGTTTTTTTTGTTGGAAACTCTGGCATTGTCCCTGGCAGAAAATTAACGAACTCTACGACCACCATTTTTTCCCCTCAGACGAAATGGTAATAGTAAGCTTGTCTGCGTTTGAACGACTGAGCGTGCATGGAATGGATTCTTTTGAGACTCAAATGAGCATCTATGGTAATGGCAAAAGTCTTTTTCTCAGCACTCCTCCTGCCAGAAAGCTCTCAGACCATTCTCCCTTCTGCTCTTTCTGCCCGACAAAACCCGCCTTAATGTTCTCTGCCACTGCACTAAAACACCCATCCACGCCTGCGTCAGACATAACCAGCACCTGCTCTTTGTATGTTCCATTTCTTGCTGATGCACTACCATGGAAAGACTTTTAATCAATTTGATCAATTTGTTCCTGTACATGGTAGACAGGCCCTGGTACTGACCTGCAAGAGCCTCTCAACACATTATACCTGCAGCTCTTCCTTTGCCTGTTTACCACTGAAGGATTGTGGGTAATGTCCTGAGCTCTTATTTCCCCTCATTTATTTGGTGGGCGAGCGGAGCATGGGCTTAAGGACAGCGGGAATACGAACACCCCAGTAAGTATACAATGACATGGAGGCACTATGCCTGGGTCATTTTTGGCACGGGGACGCCGAAGTGATTCAGGCCCGTTAATGGCACATGGATGGAAAAGTGGCCCAGTAGAGAACAGTGCATTGAACCACACTCGTGAAGTAGCTTTCCTGCACAAGCCACTCCCCCTTCTCCCCCTCCCCCCTCCCCCTCCGCTCTCTTTCTTTTTAAATGATCACAGCTGCTCACTGCCAATCACAGGAGAGCCGTGGCCGTCATCCCAGCTCCACAACAAGGAGCTCGTTATGCAGAGCTCCCATGCAGGAGGAGGCAAGTCTCCCCCCGGCTCCCTTCGCCTCCAGCCAGGAGGAACCCTGACGTCTCGCGAGGTAACAAAGCCCGGACACATGCGAGCCTGGACTCTACCGACCAGGCAGATGACGCCGACGCCCCGCACAGACCCGGTTCCGACAAGCTTCCTGGGGCAACGCCAAAGCTGCTGCACTCAACGTCTGGAAGCAGACCCAGATCGGGCCGAGGTTCTGCCCGGGAGCGTCGGGTTGGTTCAGTACAGTGAACTCGTTATTTGATGTTCTGCAGCACAACTACATGATCCTTATTGAGAAGAGAGGGGGAGAGCGAGGGAGAGAATGAAAACAAGAGACAAACTAGAACTACAGAGTGAGACAGAGTGAGAGAGTGAGACAGAGAGAGAGAGTGAGACAGTGAGAGGCCCCCACAGAATAACCCCAGACACAAATGCATGCTGTTTCTGTTGTTCAGCCTCAGCTTCTGTATATGCAGGCAATTCACAAAAAGACCACAAGCAGTCGGAAAGAGGTTATTTTATCATATGATCCTAATTTACAATGTGCCATTCAAACCTTCACAAACACACTAGCTGTAATCTTGGCCATCTGTTTCGCTGTCACAACATTAACGGTCTAGATAAAGAAAACCTAAAACAAGGACATTCAGTGAATATTCATCAACACAAAAGGGAAAAAAGGAAAAACACGACAAGAAACAAGTTTATACAGGACTTCAGCGCCCAGAGCGAGTAATGGCTCTAAGTAAATAATGATTTGAGGCAGACAACACTTTTTTCTTCTGGTCAAAATGACGTGCTGAGAGAGGCACTGACGGCCTTCCCCAGCTCACCGCTGTGAAACACGACTCCCGTGGGCTGGGGCGGCCTGGCCCCCACTCCTCCCCACTCCTCCTCCTTGCATTCCAGCTGGGAGGGGCACGGCACGGAGACGCGCCGAAGGTAGGAGGGTAACCGTGGAGACAGAGGAGATGAAAACAGGCCAGCCCAAAAACAGCCCTCCACTGACTCATTAACATCCCTGCTAATCTGGTCTGTCAGAGAGCGCGCTCTCTCTCTCTCTCTCTCTCTCTCTCTCTCTCTCTCTCTCTCTCTCTCTCTCTCTCTCTCTCTCTCTCACACACACACACACACACACACACACACACACACACACACACACACACACACTCCAACAAACATGGCACTAGAGAGCCTCAAAGAAATTACGGCATTGCATGGTAGCATTTATGGTAAAAACACTTAGAGCAACTGCGACCAACGCAGGGAATTCGCTACGCTTGGTAAGGACTGATGGTCTCCAATGAGTGATCATCGCCTGTATACAACACTGTAAAACCTGATTTATTAAGCTACCTCTGATGGATTTTGGAAAACCATCGCCTTAATACAGCTGACTACCTTGTGCACTGGAAAATCTAGCCTAACGATTATTGCATGCATCTGCGTTAAGTGATGACTCAAACGAGTCAAGGCCATAGTTTTCCAGAAAACGCTCGAGTAAACGCTGCAGAGAAGACCATTCCCGAAGACCTCAGAGGAGGCTGGTGTGTGTGTTTGACATGTCCGTGTCAATTTTACATGCCAGTGAACCGAACACCGGGGCTGGTGTGTGGAAGATGCCAGAGAGAGTTCTGCAACCGTGCTAGCAAATCTCATTCCGACTGACCCCTTGTCACTAAGGCAACCTTCTTCTCCTCATCACTAGTTTCTCTGGCAACCAACTTCAAGTGTACTAGCTTGCCCCTGAAGTGGGGAAACTCACCCCCCCCACCCCCACCCACTCACACCAGCTCCTTCATTGGATGCTGTTTTTCAAAGGGATGTCTTGAGCACTAGCAGAGAGTGAAAGGGGGGGGGGGGGGGGCACACAAAACAGAGTGGGCAACAGCAAGATCTTTGCTGAACACAGAATCATTAGACAATGATGGACTGCCCCTTCATAACTCATTCAAGCACACATTCACCACAGGAACCGCAGCTGATAGAAGATTTGCATCAGCAATAAGTCAGCAATGGTTTGCTCAGCGTCTCCATGTGTGTGCAGATGAGAGACCTTGGTGGAGGTCATGGGAATGTTGCAGAGCTAAACTGTTGTTTAGAACAATTTCATCATATTTCATCATGTCTGTTTATAGCAAAGGCCTGGCTAGTTTCATTATGAATGATATAAAACACACTCACACCCCCCACCACCCACACATGTATAATTATATAAAAATATCCATCATTAGTGGGCTCGAGCTGGTTTTAATCAGGCCACATTCTTTAATGGGAACCACAGCGAGAAACACACCTGTTGAGCATATAGGGAAATCATGCAGCTTCTTTGACGAATAAAAAGAAAAAAAAAATCACCTTTAATGGAAGTCGCTGCATAATAATAACCAGACGACATTAAAGCTCCATCAAGAACCTCCATCTCCTGCCTCTGGAGCCTCAGCCAGGCTGTGCTGATGGCACCTGCCTCTACCTCCGACCTGCTCTCCACTGAGCCAGTGTGATTCAGCTCCAGTCCTCCTCTGGCCGAGGGCCCAGCACGGCAGGCGCCGAAGACCGGGAGACCGCTTCTCAGCGGCGGACTCTCATTAGAGCCATCGGCAAAGCACTCTCTCTCTCCCTCAGCCTGCGGAGAGGTGATTTACTGGCCCACTGCTGTCCTTACACAGCCTCCATGCTGACAGCTCTCCTCCGCACAGATGATAGAACAAAGACCAAGTAGCTACAGAGTTCCTCCTGATGTTCCAAAGATGCACGATGATTCAATATCCGGTAATATCCGGTTTGGAGATAAGGCCACTTTAGTGAGTGTTACCGGTTTGGGGGGAAAGGCACTGCTGAGGACAGCGCTGTTCAGATCACCACCAAGAACAAACTCTTCCACTAAGTGGCACTTACCACTGTAGAATGAGCTATTCTGCTACAAAAGACACTGACAGCCAGGCTTCTAAATGGGTCAATCTCCGTTCTCCACGTTTTAGAATACAGGAGTAGCAAATCTCGAGAGCAAATGTGTAGAAAAAATAAAGGTTTGGTTAGGTGAAACATAGAAACATACAAAATGGATGTACGCTGAGAAGGCCTCCCTGCTGATAGCCGTCCCTGCTGAAGAGTGGCAGTACAGCCTGTGATGTCCTGGTAGATAATGGGGAGGGGGCGGGGCTATGTGCAGGGACACGCCTTCCACTGCAGGAGCAGGCACGGCTAGGCCTTCCCAGGCTAATGCTGTAGTTGTGTTTACTGTTGTATGTGATACATGGCAGTGAGAGAGGGAAATAGAGACAGTAGAGGGAGAGAAAGACTGAAAGGAAAAGCAAAAGAGCCATTACACTGGACAAAACGAGAGAGGAGAGACGCGCTGAGTGGTGAAGTCAGGGAGCCGCAGAAAGAAAAGCAGAGCAGAACTCAGGCAGAAACCGACAGAGCAGAACACAGAGAGAGCCAGACAGAGCAGAACACAGAGAGAGCCAGACAGAGCAGAACACAGAGAGAGCCAGACAGAGCAGAACACAGAGAGAGCCAGACAGAGCAGAACACAGAGAGAGCCAGATAGAGCAGAGCACAGAGAGAGCCAGACAGAGCAGAACACAGAGAGAGCCAGACAGAGCAGAACACAGAGAGAGCCAGACAGAGCAGAACACAGAGCCAGATAGAGCAGAACACAGAGCCAGATAGAGCAGAACACAGAGAGAGCCAGACAGAGCAGAACACAGAGAGAGCCAGCTAGAGCAGAACACAGAGAGAGCCAGACAGAGCAGAACACAGAGAGAGCCAGCTAGAGCAGAACACAGAGAGAGCCAGACAGAGCAGAACACAGAGAGAGCCAGACAGAGCAGAACACAGAGAGAGCCAGATAGAGCAGAACACAGAGAGAGCCAGACAGAGCAGAACACAGAGCCAGATAGAGCAGAACACAGAGCCAGATAGAGCAGAACACAAAGAGAGCCAGACAGAGCAGAACACAGAGCCAGACAGAGCAGAACACAGAGAGAGCCAGATAGAGCAGAACACAGAGCCAGACAGAGCAGAACACAGAGAGAGCCAGACAGAGCAGAACACAGAGAGAGCCAGACAGAGCAGAACACAGAGAGAGCCAGATAGAGCAGAACACATAGTCAAAAAGCACAATAAGAAGAGGCAGCGTGAGGGCGAGCAGCGCCTCCCTGACCCAGCCAGCTAGAGATCAGTGTGCTGTGAGCTCCAGCAGGCAGATGTAGGAGTGGACATGAATAATGCACCCTCATTGTCAGAGCGCTCTCATCCTGGAGATCTGCATACAGACATCCAGGGAGCTCTGCTTAAACACAACACAAACACACACGCACACACAGTTAGTGGATTTATTCCTTTTTTCCCCCCACGGCAAGCACGCTTCACGCACAATCATGCTAATGTCCTCGCTGTAGCGTGCGAGTGTGAAGGTGCCGTGGAGACCTGATCCCAATGAGGAGAGAGTCTGAGATTCAGAGGAGATTCCTTCACCCCGTGCTGTCCTGTTGCCACGTACATCACACACCAAAAACAGGCAGATGAAGAAAGAGAACGAATGCTCGCCCCCAAACAGCCTGGCGTCCAACAGACAAGGCAGGACGTCAGACAGGCTAGACTTCCTGGAGGATCCACACGCAGTTACACACAAACTTCACTTACACACCACTTAAGGAGCGCTGTTTGCAAGTCATTAGTTATGTTTGGCACCAGGATGTGTTATTATCTATTTTTCATTTCTTCTCATTCTGTATCTTATCCAAAAAAGCTCGCAAAGCAATGACCATAACCAGCAAAATCTATAGCAAGTGCCCAGGCCAATACATCATCTTACTTCAGTCAGTAGCCACAAAAATACCAATATATCAAACCTTCATACTGGAGTTACGACAACCATGCTGAGAACAGAAAGCTGCCAACATGTCTGTCAGGGAGCATTATTGTTAAATACTGCCTCTCTGACTGCCTCTGACTGCCTCCGACAGCCTCTTGGCATCTGCTTAAACAACCCTTTTGCCCGGTTTACTGCTTCTGTGTTATTTAGTGTGGCCTTGATGAAGTTGAAGTTGTGTGTGTGGTGTGAGCTGAATGTGTGTGGTGTGCGTGTGCATGTGTTTGTGTGTAGGGGTGGGGCTCGTCGGGAGCCAGACGGATTAGCCAGTTTCATTCCTATTGAAAAAAAAAACATTCAGCTTCCAGAGGAACGTACAAACAGGGATGGGGGGGCCTGGATGGGAGGGGCCTGTTCAGGAGGGACCTGGGTGGGAGGGGCCTGTGTGGGAGGGGCCTGGGCGGGAGGTGGTGGGCGAGCAGTTCTCCAACAGTCACAACACCTCCCCCAGCTGTTTTCAACATTCCTCTGTTCAACGAAAAGATAAAACGCCTGCAGTGTTCTCTCACTCAGCATATAAACACTGAGCTACCGAGCTACAGCACAGCACCTCTCAGACGCACGGCTCTCCGTAAGACGCACGGCCCTCAGTCAGACGCACGGCTCTCTGTCAGACGCACGCCTCTATAAACAAAGGTTAACTGTGTGGTGCTCCAGGAAAACTGAGAAACAAAACAATCAAACCGATCAAATGTCTAATTGCCTTTCATGCGTTAGCTTGGAGGCCTGTCTGGATCGTGCATTTCCCTTAGATATGAAATAAGATTAGCGCGGTTTTGAAGCCAAATTCCTCCAGGGATTAAGTGTGTGTGAGAGAAAAGAGCGTGCTGACGCAGGGCAGGTATCCGGCGCTCTCCGACAACACACGTGCCCGCAAGGAGTTGTTCTGAGACAAAAGCCCGCTGCTTTTCTGGCTCGATCCAGGCTCGAACGCACCCCGCCTTGGCGGGATGGGGGGGTGGGCTGCTCCGTTGGTTCCCCCCGAACCAGACCAATGCACCCTCGACCGCACGCGTCCCGTCCTGTGGGGCTTCTCTTCCGGGTCTGCTGCACGCCTGGCATCCAGGGATGGGGATGATCCGTGGATTAGGATTCTGCTGCTGGTGGAAGTTTTGAATTGGGCTGTGGACCTCCTGGGAGACCGACTCCCACACAGGGTGAAGGAGGCAGAAAGGGAGGAGAGCTGCTGTCAGAGTGGCTCGTCCCTCAGGTATGTGCTCCGCCCACGCATGGTGGGGCAGGACGCTGGGGGGGGCACTTTTTGACCAGACCGAGCCAACACCCACCTACACTCTTTCAGACTCTCTCTTCCTCCCAACCACCCTACTTCGTCTGGACGACTTTCTGTAAGCTTTGAGGAACAGTCAGGAGAAAAACAGCGCGAGAGTGTGTGTGTGGGGGAGAGAAAGTCAGTGAGATTGGGTGCGTGTGCATGTGTGTGTGTGTGGAGGGAACTTCACTCAGATGAAATGGGCTGCTGCAAGATGACTGCTTCAGTTGGAATGGCAAATGAACGCTCTCCAAGTGAGGGAGATAAATAAGAAGGATGGAGTCTGGATGAAATTGCCACCCAGTGTGGAGGAATGAGTTGAAAGATTAGCGCGGTTGTAACGCAACACTGGGGGACCAAGCGGGTGTGGGGGGTGCAGGAAGCCCTGGGCTAATGACTTCATCTCCATGCGCAGGCTGCCTGGCCCTGATTCCCCAACGGCAGGCCCACAGTACAAGGAGTCCTTCTGCTTCTGTCTCGCTTTTTCTGGGGTGAGACAAACTCCGGGCTCGTCTACGGCCCCCTCACCTCGCCCCACCCCCACCCCCACCCCCCACCCCCACCCAAGCCTGGGTTTGAAGACAGCCGCTTGATATGTTGTGTCATGGGTCACCGTAGCTGATGTGTACTGAGAGGCATTCCAAGAATGGCTCAGCTGTGGCGTGTCAAAGTTGACACGAGACGAGAAAAAAGAGAAGGAATGGCGTGAAGATGAGGTGTCGGGGCTGACGGAGAAAGACGTGCCACGTGTGGCGTAATTCATTATCAAAGTGACAAACCAGACAACAGCAGCACCAGACATCTCATCTCCACATCATTAAATCTGATAAGGGCCAATTTTGCTGCGCAGTCTTCAGCGGCGGCACAATTACGAGCGGCGTCTCTGTCCGATAAGGCGGGCGTGTGGACGAGGTGTCCACGCTGGCTGACGGGGACATCGCATGTAGTGTCGGCTGCTTTGAATGCCAGTTCAATCTCTGCTCTACTCCCACAATAACCTCAGACCTCCTGAGGAAAAGCAGCAAGAATCAAACGTGCCTCTTGACATGACACCTGCTGCCCAAGACAGTGGCTTTACCACCATGTCTGTCCTTATACACGCACCCTCTCCCCTTTACCTCTCTCTTCCTTTCTTGCTCACTCCCTCCCTCACTTTTTCTCTGTTCTCTCTCTCCCTTTCTGCTCCCCTCTCCTTCTCCCCTCCCTCTCTGCCCTCCTTCTCCCTCTCTTTCTTTCTCTCTCCACCTTTCTCTCCCTATCCCTCTCTCACTCTCTCCCCCCGCCTCTCTCCCTCCCTCCCTCCTTCTCCCCCTCAGCCTCCCTTTGCACATCTCTCTCTCTCTCTCTCTCTCCCTCCCTCTCTCTCTCTCTCCCTCCCTCTCTCCCTCCCTCCCTCCCTCCCTCCCTCTTGTGCATGCATGTGTACTGGGAAGGGCAGTTTTTCTTCCCTCGGACCGTCCTTGAGGTACTGGAGCGGGGGCATTATTCCGCTGCTGACTGCAGGGTCGCGCTTCCTTCATTCCGACCCGTAACGCACATACTCACGCGGAACGCTGGGCGCCGGGGGCCCACAAATTATTTCCCAACATGTGTTCAGCCGGGTTATTAATAAACGGTGTGGCAGAGTGTGTTGCCCAGGCCCTCCATGGGGAAAGGTTGTAAAAGGGGCTTACATGGAATGGAAATCAACAGGTTTGGTTGTGTGTTCATTTGTGTGCACGCACGCATGTGTGTGTGTGTGTGTGTGTGTGTGTGTGTGTGTGTGTGTGTGTGTGTGTGTGTGTGTGTGTGTGTGTGTGTGTGTATCAAACAGAGAGACAGAGAAAGACAATGACAGAATGTGGCTAATTTTCAGCAGCTGGTCTTTTTGCATGTTTGTATTCTTCTGAACGCAGTGTGAATATAAATAGGGTACGAGGAATCGTTGCCTCTGAAAATCATCATAGAACACGGGCCTTGCACTGACGTCGAGTTTACTGGCTCCATGTGTAATCCTATGATACTAGCTATATCTCCCAAGAAGTAATAAAACAGTGAAATGGAATACTACTACTGTTCTCCATAACAACATGACTTCAGCACCGTGACGCCAATCCTCTCAGAGGCATGCTTAAGACTATTTTTGCTTGTGGCATTATATCTGTAGTTTAGCAGTGCAGCTCAGGGAGTGGACAGTGAGCGCACATGTCAACAGGATCTCCAAAGCAGACTCCTTGATTATGGAGCAATGACATCACAATGGCACCACAATGACATCACAATGGCACCACAATGACATCACAATGGCCTATTCTGCTAATAGAGAGGGAAACATCATGGCAAATGTTCTGCAGCTGCCTTCATTAAAACTGCTCAGCAAAGTAAAGCTTATAATGCTCACATGTTCATCATTTGTCAATAGCACGTCATCGCTCTCTCGCCCCCGTCATTCCACAGCAGGGCTGCACACACCCGCTCACATTCACAAACACCCGCACACAGACACCTCATCTTCATGCAAACACTACTGCTGAAAGGAAAACAAACAAACAAAGAAAAAAAGCAGCAGTTCAGTGCAGGAATTAATCATATAAATACAATCCCATAGGGGTGGTTGATTAACTGAAGTACATTAAGCACAATAACTGACAATACTGTCAAAGATTCTCTCTCGGTCTCTCAGGCTTTTTAAACTCTTCGGATTTCTCCCTTAATCTATTAAATAAAACATTGCATTAATAGGTCTCCTCAGATCGGATTTCTCCACCTGTAGGAACAGCACTCATACATATCTTCTAACCAGTATTACTCTATGAAGTATGAGCATTTGTCTAAAAATGAACCTATCAGTGGATAATAAATTATTCTGTACGGAAGGTATTATGATTCACTCTGATGACTTTACCCGAGATGGTATATGACAAACTGAATGACACACACATGTCCATACATTCAAAATCAAATTAGCTCTTGGTTTCAGAACCGGTTCCCTGTTTTCTGTATCCAGCAACCTTCAGTGCATGTCTGACCATCTACCAGCGAACAAGTACAAAAACAACCAGCAAACATCAGACACACTCTTGAAGATTGAAGAAGTGGTGAGTAAAAGTCCATGGTCACTGCTGGGACTATTGTGACACCTGTTCTCAAACGTTTGAGTAACGAAGTAACTTAGGCAGCCCTTTAAAACAAGCGTGGTACTCATACGCACTCTCACAACAACTTCCACAAATGGGGCAGACAGAGTTAATCAGTAAAAATATTCATCATCCATTAATCTTCTGCATTCCACTGCATACTACAAGCTTGTAATCATTTTTGCAGTGCAACATCTCGTGACAACCCATGTCAAGGAGCCTCTAAATCATTGACGCTGCCCAGTCTGAGCTAGGGATCAGGAGAGGATTTCTCAGAATGGGGTGCAAAGTGGGAGAGATAAGAACACTCATACAACCCACTGGCTTTGGAAACACAGAGACTCCTCCAGCAAAAACGCTCCGTCTCAACACACATCCAGGTGAGCTCAAAGTCCACCTAGTCTTCACGGCAGAGAACCGGAAGATGACCCATGACCACATACATGACTTTTGCCAATCGCCGTTTAGTTTACCAACAAGTCATGGCAGCCATCTTATGCTGGAAGGTATGTGGCAGTCTTTGCACGGTCGTGCACCATTTTGAATTCAAAAGGTATAGAGTAATTTTCCGTCGCCGAACGACACGTCCATGGTCTTTCAGGGTGCGCTAGCCTTGGGTTCTGCTTCATCGAGAAATTCCACAGATACAGAGAAAGACTGAGCTGAAACACAATAACACCGGAAACTTCAATGGCGTACTAGACCAAAAAAAAAAAAGCTATAAAGTCATACAGCATGACTGCAGCTTTATATGAAATAATATGGCACTTGCGTAGAGGATTATATTGCCTGGAGTAGCTGTTAATTTTTTGGTATAGTAAGAGCATTTTTTCTTGCTTTCTCTCCAAGTTGTCTTATTTTCTCCCACAGAATTACCGTGACAGAAAAATGTTGTGACCAATACCATATAATTGCTGCAATTTTCCATTATTCTCCGAGACCCCGAGAGACTGAGATTTTTTAATGCCTTTTTTTAAGTCCAAGCACATTTGTTTCATAATTTCACATACAAAAAAAAAAAAAAAAAAAAAACTTACAAAATGGTTTTTAGTTAACACCATTAGCATTCCATACACACAAGCATGGCCAAGACCGTACAAAGACATACACGCATGAACACGCACGAACACGTATGACACAGAGTGCAGTGGCCCAGACCTCACGGACATTCTCGGCACGGCCTTCGCCATTAAAACCTGCTGCAGCTCCCTTGTCAAAAGCCTTCCTGTCAAGAGCAAATCGGTCGCCTGTGACGACAGAGAGCTGTGGGAATTGACTGTGCTGCCGGCAGCGGACACATTCTTCTTTAATGTCCTATATTCCTGCCGATGCTGCACTCACTCAAAGGGACGCGGCCCCAAAATTGAACACGGCCTCAGACAAAGACAGACAGATGTCACGGCGAAGAGGAAACGCTAGTCTGCGTATCGGGGCGAGGGAGCACGCCGGCGGCGCCCGGGTTTGAACCACGCCGGTTCAAATGCAGTAGCATGGGAGTTTAGCATTTTCCAACAGCCTTTGTCTTTTCAGCTCGGCGAGCATTATAAACAGGGAGTGGCCTGCCGAGGCCTGCTTGCTCTGAGGCAATTAGCAGGGAGTCGTTGCAGGTGGCAGGGCCGTGTGTGGCCCTGCGGGGGGCGGTGCGGGATGGCTGATTGTCAGCGGGACGGGTACGAGGTCCCGCTGTTACTGGGGGGCTAATGAGTGGGAGGTAGTGGGGGGGTGGGGAAGGGGAGGGCGTTGCTGGCCAGCGACTGCTAACTTCACCTGCAGAGGTGTAGAAGGATGGATGCTTCCCATCTGCCAACGGCGCTGCCTCTCCCCCGCGTTCTGTTGAGGCGCTTCTGGTCGGATGCCACCCGCCACCCGCCACGTCCCATTGGCCCTCTCCTCCCTGCCTCCGTACCGCACCAGGTCCACCCTCCCCGGGTGGGGGGGCTCCGTTCAGCCGTCGGGGCCAGCAGGCACGGTGGGCGGGTGATGGATGCGGCCGCGTGGCACGCAGGAGGGGACGTGCAGAGAGGGCGGCACGCCAGAGCCCAACGCAGCCGCCTCTCAGCACGCCAGAGCCCAACGCAGCAGCCTCTCAGCACGCAAGAGATCAATGAGGACGGACGTGGCGGAGAGCCAGAACTGACAAGCAGATAAGCACCACACCGACAGGTCTATCCGTCCTGCGCCTCTATCCCCTCACTCCTGAGGGACTCCTTTAGAGGTGGGCACACCTACCTGTGTCGATCTATATGCCAGCCACATTTTTTTTTGAGGTTTGTTTATTTCCTTTGTGAGGGGATAAAGTGAAATATGACAGATGAACTGTGGATGAGGCAACGACATTCTCACAATCTCCTGGGTGCCCGTTAGCTTATTAGTAGTGTTTTTATGATCGGGGTTGAATGGAATTACAATTTAATGAAAGTAATAATTTAAACATTTAGAACTAAAATTTGGTTAGGAAGTACAGCGACTAGACTTCCATGTAATTATCGAATATACTTGTATTGTAAATCCTTAAAGGTAGGTGTGAACCAGAGTCATTAGTCATTCCTCTTTGTGTCTCCAAGAGAAAAAAAAAAACAAAAACAAAACAAACCAAACAGAAAAACAAATTTACCGTTTGGCTTTTTAATGTGCTTCCTTTTATGTGGTTGAATCAACAGAAAGTAAATGGTGGCCATTTTGCCTAGCCTCAGGAGACCAGCAGTTAAGGCGGGAGATAGAGTAGGATTTTATCTTTCTATAAATCACAAGAAAACCACCTCGAGAATAACAGACTATCTCAGAGCTTCCTCAACTATACAATTTAATTAGACAAAAAACGCTGGCCAATTCAAGGCTCTGTTGTCTTCGGAATGAAATGTGCCATAAAAGCAGACAAATATTTCGCTGGCCGTCCGGCATTTGCTATATATGAGTCGCTCAGCCTTGGTGAATCGATACCTTCAAGACGTTCGACACGCTCAGAGTCCCGTTTGCCTAAAAACACGGGCGGTGTTACAGCGGTATGGAGGGAAGCGGTTCAGCACGCGTTCCCTCGGGACTCCAGCGCGGTGGAGAATAAAGCATCAAGGCTTTGAGTGAACAAGGCTTTCTTTACCGACTCTGGAGGGATCTTACATTCAACACTCTGGTCATTCGCTCTCTGGCTCCATTCTGTAGGCCCGAACTTAACTGAGCGCACAGCCTTGTGTTTTGTTGCTGTTGTTGTTGGTGGAGTGGATCTCGTTTAACCCTCCAGTCTCAGTCTCCCACTTGCCAACTGCTGTTCAGACGCACGTGCAGTAATCCTCCCAAAACCGACGTCGGCTGCCAGCTGTGCCCTGTACAGTATGTAAAAGACTGGATGGTCTGATAACCTGTGATGCCATTCTGATTGCAAGCGCATGTATGTGCATAATGGGTTTGAAAAGGGAAAGACAACGCTGGGACAAAGAGAGGGAAAGAGTAGAAAAGGGAGGGAAGGAAAGAGAGAAGGAGGCAGAGGGGTTGAATGCAGCTTTAAAGGACACAAGAGCTTCGATTAAAGGGGCGCTGCTAAGCCCCACCCTCCGGACGATGAGTCCAAACATGCTCTCTCGGCGAGATCCACCACAAATATTTGCCTGCGTCACGCATAGATACAATTAGCCTGTCGATGCGATCATGTTTCTGCAACAATGGGAATTCAATTCCTTCTTTATTTTGAGAAAAAGAAAAAAAACTAAAACAAACAAACAATGATCAGCATCATCCCTTTGTGGGGACGACCTCTTGACCTCGAGTTCAAGGACAGGTCCTCTTCATAAGTCCCATGACAAGGACAAGGAGAACTAGCACTGAAGCACCATATAAAGCTTCTGACATTTTCTACACTCATCCATTAGTTCTAGTGAAAAACTACCACTGTTTACTTTTTTTTAACGTTTTTATTTTATTCCGTTTTCTTTTACGAATTTTTAACACTCATGGGATACCAGGAATTTTTTTATTAGAAGAGATCAGTTCTCGCTTCCTGTTAATAACTAAAGTCTTTACTTGAGTGTATCATATCTAATGACTGGCCTGCAGTCTATTTGCAGTGTCAGTGAAACACTGAGAATTCCTCTTCCTGTTTCAGGCTCAAGAGGCCGTGGGTTCCTCTGAAACGGCTTCCTTCCTTGCCTCAAGAATGAACACATTCATAAACAGACATACATAAATGTCTCTTTTTCTTCGTTGGGAGCGAGGCAAATGCTCTCTAACTGCTTCTCTCGCTTGCAGTGTGATTGCCAGTCAAAACACCACATGACCCTCTGGGGTCCTTCATAGTCAACAAACAATAAGCTCTTGTTTTTGAAAATTTCCCATTTTTTCCCCTCAGAGCAGCTTAGAGTAAAGCTGAAGCAAACCCTCCCGGGAAGGGGGGGGGAGGGGGGGGGGGGGGGTAAGGGGTGTTGGGTGAGGGGTGTGTATGTCTCTGCAATCCACACCAACACTGTGCTCAAAACCCACACGTGCTTTAGTCAAAACAAACGCAAACAGGCCTGCAGCCTCTCTTCGCTGCATGCACGGCGTAATCAGGCTAAGCTTACCACTCCAGAGTCACAGGTTAACAAGAGACACCGCGGCACGGAACACAGTGCAAGTTTTCCTGCCCATCACCTTTTGAGAGGTCGCCACAAACATTTTGTGGGTCAAACGCAGAAAAAAAAACAGAGGCAGAAAAAAATGAAAGCATAACTGGTATTAAATGCCAACTCCTTGCTGAGGTTTAGCTAAATGGGATCGACGCAGTAAGGCCATGAGAGTCGGCTTTTATCTCCAGAGAGTGGACGTGTGCGATTCCTCTTGAGCAAGCTCACAATAACGGCCAACAATAAATGTGCAAACCTCTAACCCGTTCCACACTGATTCATGCAGGGAATATAAAGGGCCAAATGAATGATGTTGCTCACAGAAGACATTTTAATTAACCCAAAATCCGGCTTTGGTTGTTTGCTCAGAGAGTCATATCCCAATTAAAAGCGGAGACCACTCAGATGAGGGTTAATTCATAACCACAAAAAGGCCTTGACAGGTTCATGCATCCCTCTAGACTGTGTCCTAGTCATACACAGCCTTAGTGACAACAGAATGGTTGGGGTCTGCGTATACCAGTTCCACTGAAACGAGCCCACATATCCTCACATATATAAACCAGCCCCAACACACTCAGACTCAACACATAACACAGAGAAAATGAGAAAAGAGTGCCAAGTGCCTCCACAGTTACCTAAGAGGCTTTGTGTTAGCTTTTCCCCGAAAGCAGGTGGACAAGCAGGTGGCACGGTTCAACGCTTCCTGGTGCAATTCATCTTTATCAGCTTGCCACGCCACGCCATCAGCACCGGCCGTCACTGGCAACCCAGCCAAGAGACCCCAGAATGTTAACAACTGTCTAGAAAACAAACAAAACGCCTCAGCCCAAAATATCAGTGGGCCTGCCATTCTGTGGCCATTTTGTGACCATTCGCTAAAAAGCCCACACTTGGTAATATCAGGCCTGAGGGGAGAACCAGAGGGCCAAATGAGTTTATCACAAAAACAGCAGTTTTGTAGCAATCACAGGGAAGGAAAGGACATGAAAGAATGAGAAAGACTTTCCGTGAAGGAGGCTGTAGTTAGAGGCAACCATTGGCCTAAATGTCATCCTCTCAAAAAGCCTATTTTAAGAAAGCTTCACTCGTTTTGTGCGTCAAGGTGCACTCTAGTCCTGAGCTCCTGAACCGCCACTGCCGCACGATACCGTGGCCCCCGCAACAGTCTGGCCCGACCACACCGACTGCAATGACTTCATATTCAACATATTTTAGTACACGGTCATTAGATATCACTCAGTTACACATGCTTATAGACCACAGGCAGATAAAGCCCTTTAGAGGGTACCCCTTCAGACAGACTCGGTATCAGATCTCTGTCTGGCTACCGAGTCAAGCGGTATCTGATTAGTTGTTATGGCGCTTGTCTGTCAGGAGAAAGAGCTACAGGACCACGGAGATAGTCCGTCGCTCAAAATAACTGCCTGTAGCAAACAGCATTCACTAGCTTGCTAAGAATTTAGCAGTCACATAGAAACAACCGAATGGCTAGTAGCATATCTAATATATCTTGATAATGACAAAAATGCATGTATAAGTTCGAGTATGTCCTCTCTGAGATCAGATTCACGCAACTCTTTTGATAGAATAGATGTAGTGCATTTGACTACGGTTGATCCTTTATGAACTAGGCATACTTTACATGTTTCCCAATGAAATATGGTAAAAGCTTGTTCCAACATACATGGCCCATACTGTGGTTGTGTTACAACCAACCAAGACGTGTGCTCTGGAGCTATTTCTGTCCACCTAAATCCCAGTTTGAATACCTGCTCCATAGGTTGATTAAGGCTCATGTGTCTGTGATTCACATAATAAAGACCAGCCATTCTCAAGAAGGATGACTGATTCCATAAAGGTGCTTCTATAAATCCCAGTGATATTACATTACCTGGAAGTTAAGATGGTCCTTTATAGAAATCGAAGGTAAAACTGACAGTAGCAGTGAATTCTCCCATGATCCACCCCCCCCAAGCATTCTACTGTAGGACAAATATATATGCATTCGTCATCAGACTGACGACAGCACACGAGATATATGTATTTTACTGAATAATAACCGCTCACAGTTTCAACAGCACTTGACCACCAGCAGTGCTATCTGGGTCTAGTAAGTTAAGCTCCCAGAGTATCCGATGTAAACCACGGCGGTGAAAAGATCTCACCATCCCGAGTTGATTCTGTCAGTCTGAGTCCCGTCCACCTCCTCTGCAGAGCAGCTGCCTATAACAATTCCTCTCAAACTAGAGTAATGACTCCTGAGGCCTGGCAGAGAGGGTGCTAATTATCAGAAAATGGCCACACTGTTATTAGAGACTTCCAATAATTTGATTTGATTATCTTTGTTCTGTGAAGAAAGGACACAGTGCCCCAGCCTTGCACATGTTTTTGTGCTGTGTTGGAGCAAGCCAGAAGAGGGCAGTGCACTCGATACTTGGAACAAACTCCTACATCCACTGACAAGAAACAGCTTCATAAATGCCCCATGCCCACATTATTCTTTTGCCCACCATTAGACACTATCTCTTCTTGTAGCTTGTGGAGGCTGTCTGTGCGGTGAGTGGATTGTAATGAGTTAAATGGAAGAGACTAAGTGAACTCAGAGATACACTGGCCATGCACTTACTGGAACAGTTCAAAACAGTAGCTGTGTACAGAGTACTATTGCTGTACTTGATTGAGGTGCTTACCGCATAAGGCATCAAAATCAGAAATAAATGTCTGGTGAAATAGATTTTTTATTCTTCATCTCACTGTGATAAAGGGCTTTGCCGAAAAAATGCCAGTCTTAATCAGACACCGACTTTGTTGCTACTGGACTTGTTCATTTCGTGCTCTCAGACAAGATCCATTTCGTAGGTAAGTGAACCAGACTCCACTGTCTAGGTAGCAAGCTCCTGAAAAAAAAAAAGTTCTAATAGGTTGCACTTATTGGGCAAGACTGCAACAGCGGTGATGGAATCAATGGGGGCTTAATAACACCACTAATTCCCTCTGCCTCGGGAGAGCACAGCAAAGTCTTGGAGCTCGTGAGCTTGCCGGTGTTGAACTGGCCCCGCACCTGTGACGGAGCCACATCTCATTATCGCTTGCTTCTTAAGTAGAGGAGCTTGAGGTTCCCGCCTTGGCTGCGGTGCTGCCCGGGCAGACTGATGTGAGCGAGCTCGGGGAGACGCAGGGGCTCGAAATCTCAGCTTGGTTGAGGAGGAGACGGGAGACGCTCACTCTGGACCGATGTCCTCAAACAGGAGGAGGAGACAACGCTGGACAGACAGACGTCCTCAAACAGGAGGAGCAGACAACACTGAACGGACAGATGTCCTCAAACAGGAGGAGGAGACAACACTGGCGAGACAGACGTCCTCAAACAGGAGGAGGAGACAACACTGGACGGACAGATGTCCTCAAACAGGAGGAGGAGACAACACTGGAGAGACAGACTTCCTCAAACAGGAGGAGGAGACAACACTGGACGGACAGATGTCCTCAAACAGGAGGAGGAGACAACACTGGACGGACAGATGTCCTCAAACAGGAGGAGGAGACAACACTGGAGAGACAGACTTCCTCAAACAGGAGGAGGAGACAACACTGGACAGACAGATGGAATGCTGAGGATCTGTTTGGGGAGCTTTCGATAGCTCCCGCATATAATCAATTAACGGACATGCGAATGAGCAGGAACGGATATCTTCGAAGGGGAGGAACCAGTGTTCAGCGGTTGTCATGCCATACTGTTGCCTAGAGGCCTCTGAGAAAGAGCTCCGTTGCTTTCAAATGTCTTTGTTTGTACTTCCAACACAGTGCAAGAGTGAAATGAAAACTACAGTACGGTGGAGCATTCCACTGCAGGGCTTGCCCCCCCCCCCCCCCCCCCCCCCCCCCCCCCCCCCCCCCCCTGAAAACAGGACATTGTTGAGCCGAACAGAAACATGTTGCTTTTGGCATGAACACTCGCTCTCTCCCTGCACAAAACGGGGCCTGCAATTAGCATGGCCGGCTCCCCAGAACAAATATTCTCCACTGTAGTCCTGCCA
Organism: Brachyhypopomus gauderio; assembly: GCF_052324685.1. NCBI lineage: Eukaryota > Metazoa > Chordata > Actinopteri > Gymnotiformes > Hypopomidae > Brachyhypopomus > Brachyhypopomus gauderio. Next base: position 16,311,779 of record NC_135227.1, read on the forward strand.
GAGCGTCAGAGACAAAGCTCTCCGGGAGGAATGCTAGGCACTTCCTCTAGTGTGTTTTGGCCGAGCTGGGCTGGAGCGGCCGACACTCACCGCACAGCAGACTCCCGCAGAACAAAACTTCCTCCCTCTTGCTCGCCTTCACTCTCTCACTCTCCCCTAAAAATGGACTCGCACTCTCATCTCATATTTCAGTCCCCTCAGCTCTCTCCTGTCTGCTACTCTCGTCTCTTGAATGCTTTTTTTTGTATGCACTTTCTCTCTCACACTCACCATCTATTTCAGTCATTTTATCAATACGTTTCTTCATACAGACATATGGGTTAATGTATAAAAACAAACAAATAGTGTGTATATAATCACTCCCTTATCTAGACACAGCTTCTAAATGTAGTTCCAGTAGCAGAATTACCCCAACCTCCAGGTCAGAGGGCTAAACTGAGTTGCTGGAAGACAACCATTAACCTCCATGTTAATTTCAAATACAGACCCTGTCAAGCTGTTTTCGTTTTTTCCTCTGACCCTCTCGTTGATCTCGGGCCTCAGCGACGGCAAGCAAGAGCTTGACCATCAGCACGCATCACAAGGTAGATTACCTTCACACAGCGAGGAGCCATTTTATAGCGAGACACACCATCGGCCCATCCGAAAGTCCAATATCAAAAGTCCAAAGTGCAGCACTGCGCATCTGTCCTACTTCTAATCTTTCTCTCACTCAGAAATGAACTTTCATTTTAGTCTTCTAAAAGTGGGCAGCCCCGCCTGTCGACTCATTATGGCACAGTCAAATGTTAACTTCTCCCAAAATCAGTAGATGCCATCTGGCAATTCAATCAGAGGATCGATAGGCACCTGAGACTACGGCCACAGACCTGCACCTCAATGATTTAACTCTTAAGGTCAATTTTTACCGTCTACCATCAGGTGTGACTATGATTTACCACTCTGACATTTTTTCACACCTTGAGAAAATCTAGTTAGCCATCAAAGGTCAACATATTATTCCAGTTTTACTGAGGATTGATTTCCTGTGGCAAGAATGGTTCAGAGGAAAACGGTTGTCATTAGGGACCATTGAGGAAAACCGAAGGAGACCATTATCAGTCTCCTTGTGCCCTTTCAGGGTATCTTCCCCTTCCAAGCTTAAAGAATTATTACAGGTTATACAGACTCCAGAGGTCACAGTACCTCTCAGAAACATGGCACGTTTTTGATTCACTGCCGATATCCTTCTCTGCTCAGCATGCGCCCTTGTGCATACCGAAACTCTATAAATACGTTCCATTCTTGCGCCACTGGGAACTTCTTTTCCCAACGAGGCAGGGTGAACGACCTTAAAGGAAAAGCCCGTGGTTCAGCTGTTTCCTGTTTGGCTGCACGAACCACGGTTTTGATGCGGCCGCGTCCGTTTTGCGGCCACTACGCCGACAGCGGCCCGCGTGAGGAGCGCACGTGTGAGCGCGTGTGACTTTTAATCACATTACGGGGAAGGGTCCCGCTCTACCTGACATAAGCAACCGTTTAAATGCAAAATGTACAAGCTCTCGTTCTGGTGTCAGACGCCAGATGCTGCAGTAATGTCGGATCGCGACGGTAGTGTTTTTTTCGCACGTAAATGACAACCACCCGGCGCATACCATTACAGCAGCGCAAAAAATGTGGACCCCGCCCCTCGCAGGCCTCCCCACTCTGAGCACAAACAGATGAAGAGACTGCAAGAAAAACAAGCTCGCTCTGCGCAACAGCCAAAACCAAACCACCTTCCCAAGCAGCAAAAAATCCATTATTCTCCGAGCTCCACAGCACAGGTGGACGGTTGGTCTTTTAACACGCCTCATTAGAAGAAGAGTACGGTGCTCCGCCCAGCCTTGTGGCGGTATTAACGACGTCTAACCGCCGGACGCGCTGTGATGCTGGGCAGGGGAAACGAGGCAAACAGCGCACGGTGTCACCAGCAGAGCAACGTGAAGCGAGACCACCTGAGCGTGCCACAACAGCGGCCCAATACAGCACAACAGTGGCCCGATACAGCACAACAGTGGCCCGATACAGCACAACAGCGGCCCGATACAGCACAACAGCGGCCACGGCCAGCCGCAACACGACGGAGTGTGACAGCTGGGTAAGAGGCAGCCCGCCAGCAGCCCGGCTTCGACACCACGGCCCTGCAAACGACCCACAAGTGCATGACGGACAACAGCTCCCGAGCCCAGCCGCTCCCGACAATGCAACAGCTACCTTTATTAAGGTAAACACTGGAGGGGAAGCTCTGGAAGGACTGCCGGCCACTTCAGGCCAGACAAGAGTGCACCTGCCACGAAAGAACAAAGAGGACCATCGGCTGTTGCTAGGGGCTGTTGCCATAACAAGCAGGAGCCCAGAAGCACGCTCGGACGGCGGCATGCGGACGGCGGGAGGACAGCATTCTTCGGTCAACGTTTTCATTCTGATAGCCCTATAAGGAGTTTTTACAGCTTTGGGTAAATAAAGCTGTTTGTTGGTTTAATCACAGACATCTGAAGCAACATGCCTCCCACCCCCAGAAGAAAAGAAAGCAAAACATTAGCTCTGCCTGCCACACCTCTTGCGAAAGGAAAAGAAGGAGAAGAAGAAGTGAACCATATCAAAATAAGATAAAACATGTTTGGGTCCAGGGACGTCCATGAGGTTGTTATCCAGTGGTTGACTCAGAGCAGAAAGACATGAAAATTCATGTAAAAAAAAAAAAACGCCTCAGGAGTTAATAAACAGTTCTATTTTTTCCAGCTGAATTATATGAAACAGGACAACAGAAATAAAATAAGCAAATCAAAAGTACAGCCATGTGCTTGTGGCATTTCCTCTCACCTGCATTTGAAGTCCAGCCGTCAGATTAGATTTCTGATTAATTCCCAAATGCCCAAAGTAGATTATTAGCTAAATCACTACTCAAATGAAGCCAGGAAATCATTGTTCGTTTGATTTATTTCTGAGCATCTTAGAACTAACAAGAAAGCCCATTCTAATTACCAAATTAATCACACACAATTTAGCATGGCAGAATGCATTAAATCCCTTATTCTTAAAAATGACGGAGTGCTTCTTGAAATCAGATGCACAACACATTGACTTGGGCTGGAGACCTAAAATACAGCTTCTCTCCAAGACGATTAATCAGATCTGTAATGTTTATTTGGCTAAGCTCACTGAATTGAGTAGCCAGGGGTGTGCAGAATGAATGGTTGAGGTCTGACACGCATCAGTGGAGTTGCACGCAGCAGAGGCGTTTTGTGAAAGCTATATTACAACATGACCATGCATGTACCAGTTTTGAAGTTAGTCACCGATGCAATGAATGTGTGTGTGTGTGTTTGTGTGTGTGTGAGGGACAGAGGGAGGGAGAGAGAGTACCTTCGATCTTCCTTAGGGCTGTCTGACATGCTTCTTGACTGGCAAACTCAAATGGGTTGTTGCATGTCTTCACGCTGTCACATTCGCACCTCCCATCGATGATGTTACAGCCTGTAACCAGGTTCTCATTGCAAGGCTCAAATCCCAGGAGCTGGTCATCATCCCAGTTTTCATCTGAGGGAGCGTCGAAGAGAACCGCATTTAGATAAACACACACACGAGCAAAAAACACACCAAAACGTCTGCCTCTATACATTTAGAGGCAGATGTATATAAGAAAAATGTAGAGTTCAAAAACTGAAAAGCATAGTGACATAACGAAGCGATGTTGTGCAGATCATTATACCAGTGTATGAAACTGCAGCTACACACCTGCGGAAATAAGGGGAGCAAATAAAGCGAGCCCCAGAACGTTTCCCTGGCCAATCGTGTGAGTGACAAACAGCACGGCGACATGTCAGGGAAACGCAGTCTAATGATTCCCACCGCATAATACCCACAGCTCCCAACATCCTTCCCCACCTCACTATATAGTGGCATTTCAACATAGCAGCAATTTTGAAAACAAGAATGACCCTGAACCTTGAGCTGCTGCAATCTTCCAGCCCCATTATGAAGTGTTATTTACAGTGCAAACACATATTATTGATATGGGGCCTGGTGTGTCGACCTTATCAGCATGCGTGCGTGCGTGTGTGTGTGCTCAGACAGGGCAGAATACACACGACTGTATCTCCACATTCTACAAGTGCCTGTGCCTTTTCCAGAATCTGGGAGAGCGGAGCCCAGCTCGCTGGTAAATAAAGACCCACAGATTTCTACAGACACTTCTGTCTTCAAGAAGGTCATGGAGTAGCCTAGCGAGTGGTATCCTTAGGAACAGCAAATATATAACACAGCGTGCCACCAGACTGGATCCGACTGCTCAATGACTCCGCAGTAAATAATTGCCTTGTGCGTGATTTTGCCGACGAATGCCGACATCAATCTGGCGCTGGGCTATGGTTACATCGACTTCGCGCTGTGGATTCTTACGAGCGCGGCTGCCTCCAGACTTCCAGGCCTTTAAATCCCCTGGGAGAGGACAAGCAGGAAGTGTGAAAGCTCCACCGCTCTACTGAACCCCACCCAAGCCTCCATTCACCCCCACTTCAGGATCAGCTACGCTGGGCGTGACCGCACCAGGTCTGCGATAAACACCTGCACCATGTGTCAACGCTGACCGAAAATGGCAAAAACCGGTCACCGTCGACCAGCGTGGGTGTGCCAGCATGTACAAGTGTGTGTGTGAGTGAGTGTGTTTGTGTACGTGTCTGAGAAAGCCGAACGTTTAGATGCTGTTGCCTTAGTCACCCCTGCAGGAGGGGCGAAGACCACGAATAGCTCCTGTCGGAAGCCGATTCCTCGGGGCGCTAAACGCGGCTCTGCTCGCCAGCCCCCGCGAGCCGGCCGGGGTGAGGAGGTTCGAGGCGGCCTAGTCTTGGCCGAGCGTGGCTGAACAGTAGCCGTGCGTGGCCCTCGCGTGACAAACACACCACCGGTGGTCCGAGCCACACACACACACACACACACACACACACACACACACACACACACACACACAGCCTCTGGCCGGCAGCCGTCTCCCCCAGACAGACGCTCCCCGAGACCCCGGCCTCCCTGTCTCCTCCGCAGGAGGCGCCGGTTCGGACGGAGGGGGCGCTCCAGAAGAAGTCTTATATGGGCATCGGGATTAGATTTCCGTTCACAGGGAGCGGGTACAGAGCAGCTTTTAAAAGCTCTGCACTGTTTTGATACTGCTCCTGAGCCAAGCATGCCAAGAACAGAGAGAGAGTGAGGGGCCAGCTGAAGAGGAACCTTACGCCTCTTCTGGGGAGTGCCGGGCAATTCCATTCACATCTTTAAGGATAAGGTTGACAGTTTTATTAGGCCTACAAACAACCAAAGACACCCTTCTTATTTTAGGGCCCTACAAGGGGATACTGCATGACCTCTCTGAGAAAGTAAATGCTTCTGCATTCCGGCAAAGTCCGGAATGTCTTCCACCACCTTGCCTCAGACAGATAAACAATGAGGAAAAATGTGGCCTCTCACGTCACCTAATGTAAATCAACGGTCGAGCAAACACACAGCTTAAACGTACCCTTAAAAGTAAGGAAATAACATCGAATGCTTTAGTAAAAACAAACCTGCTAAAGAAAACTCTTAATGTTTTAATAATCAGTGTAGTCAAAGCACAAACGGCAGAATTCCGTAGTGGAGTTTGTACCGCTATCTGGGTGTGTCATCGAATTACTCCACATCCTGTTAGTTGCCACGGTGAGCCCTCATTTTGTTGCTGCATGTCTTAGTGACACCTGGTTTTTATCCGAGCAGGAAGCCTTCCTGAAGCACAAAGCCCTGCTCATTTGCATCAGAGACACCTATTATTAATTTGCTGTTAAAAAGAGCTAATTTTTTAATGTTGGAAATCATTACATGTGCTGTACTAAACAATAGCATGGGGGGAATGTGAGAGGGGAGGAATTTGCAGATGATTAGTGGACACAATTCTTCTTCATGGCTCCGTCCTGATGATGCTCAGGGTTTTTAAGGGCATGTTGACAATCTCTCAATGCTCTCAGCTAACTGCACCCCCCCCCCCCCCCCCAGCCCCCAACCCAGGGCTCTGTGGAGGACCCCCAGGGATCTATGGAGCTTGGGAGGAACCTCAGAGCTCCTCTGACAGAGGGACTTCCAAAGAGAAGAGGAGCATGTCCACCCTGTCTTCCCTGACTACAGAAGACAACCTGTGTTCACTAGCACACGTAATCTGGCTGTCAGTGAAGGAGAGAAAGGCTGAACCTGACACTGGGGCAACGGAAGACTGGAAGACATTGATAAAAGGAGCTGTCTATGAGACTGTCATGTCTGCTGGAGTCAAAACAATAAAGGTGAGAGAAAACACAGAGACTCCTACAAGGAAAGAAAACAAACAACAAATAAAACATAAGAATGGAACATAAATACGGAAAAAAATGCAGTTTCAGAATGTTTATCAGCTTTTAGTCTAATCTGCTCGACACGTCCTTTACTCCTGTGAGGAAAGTTCTGCAGTAATCACATAAGCCTTGTTTTGATGGGTCATTTAGCATTTTGGCAGTGGAATTCCAGACAAAAAAGCCTGGCTGACACTGACCCACAGCAATGTGGAGCTCTTTTGTTAACAGACAGAGGCCTGTGTGTGCGTGGACAGCATTACTGAGGACAGGCCAGGCCTGCATTCTCCAGGTGTTCTCTCTGAGCAGACTGCATCTCGTTTACCCCGCCCTCCCTTCTTTCCAGTCATTTGCATGATTAACTCCTCCCATCATTCCCCTGGATAGACGTGTTATAGATTCATCCAGCGGTGACTGACGGCGGGGGCCTGGGGGGTCTGGACAAGTGAGCAGGTCCAGGGATCTGATCCCGAGTCAAACACAGATGAGCGGGACTTCACGTGAGATTCCGCGGTCCTGCTCACGTGAGATTCCGCAACGGAGCCACACGACCGTTCGTGGATAACGACACGCGGTTAGGGGATCAAACTCCTCGCAAATGACAATTGTAGAGCAGCAAATAAATAAATAAAACATTGGCCGGCAGCCACCAACCCCATGCCGACCACGTTCCTTCTGCGGGATGAATATGTTTTTAAGGCCTTAAATGATTTGGGCTCAGCGAGCCAGTCTGTCTTGCAGACTCCTGCAGGTCCAGCTCGGCAACCCCAGGCCAAACGCGAACATTCCTCAGGCGAACTGCAAACGCACGAGGCCGAGGATGCGTCGGAGAGCTCTCCCTCCTCCCGCCGGTGCCGTGGCTCGGTGCCGTGGCTCGGTGCCGGGACCGCGTCCTCCGCACCTTCCACTTGGACTTCTGAAGGGACAGGCGTGGCCATATGTAGACATCTTGCCTCCCTTTCATATTGGTCGCGAGTATTTTAAAAATACGTATGGATGCAATATCAACAAAGCAAATGTCATTGTCTCTCAATGGTTCAGCCAGGAACAGACGGCTGGGTTGCAGCCATCTTTGATCGATGTAGGCTGGACGGGTTTGGGATGAGCACTGAGAGATGGATTTTACTGACCTTTTCTCTTCACTGCAGGCATCTGTTTTTGATATACAAAATACTGTTATGGTAACACATGCATTTGATCAAACTCAGGTCTATTTTAGCCACTATTACTGAAGCCATTCTATGTTCATTTGTTCAGCACGTGCACATTGTGAAATCAACACACTGGTCCACGCAGGTGTGCTCTGATACGGAAGAGAAATGTAAAGAAGATAAAGTGCTCATCAACACCGTCTGCTTTAAGGTGCCATATTAACTGCAGAAAATACATTTAAAAATAGTCTTCAGCCTTATGTTTAATCGCAAACAATTCGGTGAAAATGACGTTTGCATGCCAAGTTTTTGTTGACTTCCATTGTCTTCAAACACAACTTTATTACTTATCTTCAAGCTAGTTAGATACTGACTTCCATTCAACACAGAATAGATATATATATAATGTGTAGCCAGGGATTGTGTAAATAAAAATATACACTTTGATAAGCTATAACATCATAAAGATTTTGTAAGGGCTAAAAGGATGCTGAAATATTGCTTTAAAATATACATGCAAATATTCTCTATGCACCTTTTTAACCTAAAAAGTATTCCATACTTTTGACAGCTTACATTATATTGAAAGAGCTTAACAGAAGCTTCTAGCACAGTTTTCTACTCGCCATTGGCCAGCCTTCACAGAAGTACAGAAGCTGACTATCAAACCCTCAGTCTGCCAGCTCCAGCGAGTGGCCTTGGGGGGCGGCCTGGGGGGGGGGGGGGGGGGGGGGCGGCCCACGCTGCGGGTTTGGAGTGCCAGGCTGAGCGGTGTCGCTGCCAGCCGGCTGCGGTCTCGGGGGTGGAGGCCTAATGTAACCCCACCCCCAATCCTCCCTTTAGCACGCTGCAGAGTGGAGACAGCGTTCTGCAGGAACACCCCCCCCCCCCACCCCCACCCCCACCCAGAGCCCGTAAAGGCACGGCCCGCAACATCACCCCAGAGCTCCCAGAGCACATCTCACTGGGACGGATGGGGGAGAATTCTGACATTTCCCAACGGGTGCTTGGAGACATATTCGGAGAGATGTGATGCACCTCAAAGGGAGGGAGGGGGGAGGGGGGGGGTCGAGGGGGGGCTCTGGACCGTTTAGAGGCAATCACACGTGATGCAGGTGCCATCCAGTGCAGTCTCACACTTCAGAAAGCTCATTTCCTCCGACATAAATCTAGTGGTCAGTCCACAGGGAGAACTGGGCTCACTTGTGTGTGGTCTGCAACATGTTGGCTGCTGTAACCATAGGAGCCACTGATGTCACACCCACAGCACTGTAGAATATTGATCATCCAGAGTGACTTATTGGGGGCGTGTCAGCACGAAAGCGGAGCATAAAAGCACATCGCAGGCAGGATCCTGGGTCCTCAGGTTGCCAGAAAACTCGGGCTATGGCCATCCTCACATTGATCTCGCTCGTTCCAGCGAGTTACAGCTCTGACACTTTACGCCGCTCAGATTCCATGGCTCGACTACATCACCTGAGTGACGGCATGTCGAGTAGTTGCAGCGCCATCAACACGATTACCTGCTCAGCCATGTAGAAATCTGACCTGCCGTCTCGCACAGCGCGACGCCTGGTCGCCGGACCGGTACTAGGCCGTGCACGCTGAGAAACAGCAGGCCGCGTCACCAGTTTGCTCGCCTTGGGCATGGTTCTGAAGTGCTAGGCGCAGAGAAAATGTGATCTACGGCAAACCTGCTGGATGACGTTATTCATGCATAAAACAGCGTCTCTCTCTCTCTTGTTCTCTCAAAGCAAATGCACGTGGTGGCAGCATAGTGAAAGACCTTGTGTGGAAGGCAATATTCAACAGGTGAAATGCATTGAAAGCACACAAATGTTGCGTCTGTGCACGTACGCGGAACGGCGGACGCTATTTGCTGCAACAGAACCATCGCACAACTCGAGTCAACACGCAGTATATAAATGACGTCCTCGCGAGTGTAAACACCCGTGACACCAAGCTGACGTCCTTCTGTTGCCCATGTCACATATATGGTCTGACGCGCAAGTTGAGTTGCATAGCAGACATTCCGATGAAAAACCTACAAGCCTCGGCGGAAAGAGTGGGGTTGGCACCGCGTCCAAAAACAGCACGGAATCCGTTAGCAATACCCGAAAGAAATGGAAAACCGACATACTGCAAACACATTAACCAGCCTGCTCGGTCCATCCCTCACTATCGCTGTCCCTCTTACTGCAGCCAACTGTAAAGGCGAGTTTATCGCATAGAGCCATAACCTTCAGAAATTAGATTGTACGTCAGCATTATGATTTTCAAATGAATACTCTATTTTCCTCGAACTACTGGTTGTTTAATTCACTACTACAGGCAGAATCCATCGTAATTCAGTTTATTCCTTTCCTTCCCTTCTTTAATTCCCTTTGTACTCCCGCAAATAAAATTTAAACTGTTAAACGTGATGGATGCAGACTGATGTTTCGCCACTGGATTTTATTTGACCCCAAATGTATGCGAAAGAACTTTCTAAACAGTAGAAGAGGTGTATCGGAGAGACGGTGGGTACCCAGTGCATACCTTCGCAAACTCCGACCTCGTACTGCGTGATGGAGGCGCCGTTGAGCGCAGGTCTGATCACGCAGCGCAGCCCCAGGTCGCAGGTCCCGTACAGCCCGTACACGCCGCCGCAGCTCTCGTTCTTCTGCTTGGCGCACACGGAGCAGCAGCCGCAGATGCCCAGAACCACCGCGCCGGTGCAGTGCTTGGGCTCCTCGCATTTGGACTCGTCACAGGGCAGACACAAAAGTGCCCCGCTGCTCTTGGCCACCAGGACCACAAGTTGGCAGATCAGTATGCATTTCACAAGGAGGTACATCCTGGAGAAGGCCATGGAGGAAAAGTGAAAATACACAAGCGTATATCCAACCCACCCTTCCCCGGATCCCCCGATCTACGGCGCGGGGAGCACAATCCAGGCGAGACGATCAAAATGTAGAGAACGACGGCTCTAAGCGAGCGTGGAACAGGCTCCTGTTATAATGTCCGTATTTCTGGCGCATAGAATGAAACTTTGTGGAGGTCGCCGGACGCCGATCCGCTCAAACGCACGGAACAGAACAGCTATCCCACGCTGTGGACCGAGTGCATGCTTCATGCGTCACGATTCGGCCACGGTTCCGTTTGTTTTCGGATAGGAAAACTTTGGCACCCGTGCGTCTCTCCGCCTCGTCTTCTCCTTCTCTCTCCTCAGCGAGCTTGGGGATTTCTTCCTGTCGGGCGCGCGCGGAAAGCCACGGTCCACGCGCGGGTCCCTACAGCCTCCCTGGGAGAAAAGGGCGGCGTTGTTGTCCGCTCGCTGGCACGGGGACTCACTCAGCTAAGCCCGTTGGAATAAAACGTTTCCTGCTATCGCGCGCTCCGTTCCCCTCTGACTCATGTTTATCGCGCTCGAGAGTTGGGTTCTGTCCGCCCGCCGCGCGCTCGGCCCGGTACCTCACTGTGACCTCATCGCGGAGCCACGCCCATTACTTCGCTCCGCTGGGCAGTTCGGTCCAGATATGGAGCACAGGAAATGTTTCGCACACCAAACACAAAAAAGTAGCAGTTTAACTGCGAGCATGGAATGTGGGCCCCTCATAGCTTCAAATATATGTTTTTAAACATTTAACCATATTTTGTGTTAGTAAATGTAGGTGTATAATACATCCACCGACCCCTTCCCCACCTCGCCACCAAAGTGTATTTCATTATTTCCAAGCGATGTATTTAATTATTTACTAGCAAGAGGAATGTAAAAATAAAACCTTTACAATGTGAGTAGGGAAGACCGGGGCACCTTGTTATTATTACAACACGTGGGATCAGTAGATCATAATCGCATGCCCAATACAAAAACATATTATGTATTCATTACATTTTCGTTTTATTTTTCTCATTTCAGCACAGAGCTATGGGCATTTAAATAGTGAATTATATAGGCGTTATATAGGAGTTAATTAGGCGAGTTGCTCCATCAGTTGTTAAGTTGTCACACTATATGTGGAGTGAGAGTTTACAACAAAGAGAAACAATCAATACGCTGTTAGGGTATTTTTGTAATAAATTCAAAATTAAATTAAAAAAAGGCTTGACAATTCACAAAGCTAAATGACGTAATTAATTTATTAATTAATCAGTATGTCACTCTGGGAGCATGGCTCATTACAATAGACACAACTACAGGAACAAACAAAGCAATGTTTTATTCCAGGAGGCTTTAGGTTATCTGATCTGACTTCACAAATCTCATTGCCAGAGTCCCAGTTCTAGCACACATTCCTTGCCTGGGCTGGTGCTTCTGCATGAACTCGCTATTTGCGTGTGTCTGGACCAAGTGTCATTTATTCGGTTATTTGAGAATGGTTCCATGGAATTTTAGATACTTTTGGACAATAGCTTGTTTTGGTTGAGTGTGCCTTTCATCTTCAAGCACTTCCTTCAATGGTGTGTCAGTGACGATAGCATGTTTTTTCCTTTTACTGGGTGTGGGGTGGGGTGGTTGTGTATGGCCAGATGTCAACTGGAATGGTGGGTGGTTAGAGCTGGCATTGTTTGGCAATGGGAATGTAGTGATAATGGACAGGTTTGTGTTTGTTGCCAATGGACATGGCTTTGTTGAGGCTAATGCACAGGTGCTGGTAATATTGAGTAGGTCTGGGTTTGTGCGAATGGGCAGAGTTGTGCTGGTGCTAATGGCCACAGCTGTGCTGGTGCTAATGGGCAGATATGTGTTAGTGCTAATGAGCAGAGCTGTGTTGGTGGGAATGGGCGGATCTGTGTTGCTGCTAATGGCCACAGCTGTGTTGGTGCTAATGGGCAGAGCTGTGTTGGTGCTATTGGGCGGATCTGTGCTGGTGCTAATGGGCAGAGATGTGTTAGTGCTAATGAGCAGAGATGTGTTAGTGCTAATGAGCAGAGCTGTGTTGGTGCGAATGGGCGGATCTGTGTTGCTGCTAATGGCCACAGCTGTGCTGGTGCTAATAGGCAGAGCTGTGTTAGTGCTAATGAGCAGAGCTGTGTTGGTGCGAATGGGCGGATCTGTGTTGCTGCTAATGGCCACAGCTGTGTTGGTGCTAATAGGCAGAGCTGTGTTAGTGCTAATGAGCAGAGCTGTGTTGGTGCTATTGGGCGGATCTGTGCTGGTGCTAATGGGCAGAGCTGTGTTGGTGCTAATGAGCAGAGCTGTGTTGGTGCTATTGGGCAGATCTGTGTTGGTGCTATTGGGCGGATCTGTGCTGGTGCTAATGGGCAGAGCAGTGTTGGTGTGAATTGTCAGGGCTGTGTTGGTTCTAATGGGCAGAGTTGGACTGGTGTTATGGCCTGGCAGGGTTGGGTTAGATTTGTGACAACTTGACCCAAAATCAATCCCAAACTCCCATGGTCGCACATGTTTGCTATATTATAACGTGAGCTTAGCACAGGACGTGAGCAACAGTAGAGCAACACACTTCATTTTCTCCTCTACTTAAAACAAATATATATACTGTTGAAAGATTTTAACTTGAAGAAAAGTATTATAAAAACTATAATGTTGCAGTTCTTCAGAAAGTGGAAAAACAGCAAATCTGTCAAATCTTGCCTCAGCTCACAGTGTGTCTTGCCTTTCCTGCAGAGGATTTACCACTAGACCAAGTAGATATATAAGACTAGCATTGCACTTTTAAGCAGCACCCTATGAGGCTGGAAATATTAGCAGTGTGTCAACTTATTTATGTGACAAGATAATTCTCCCCTACATCAGTTATGAAAGGCCAAATGAAGCTTTAATTTAACCAAAGTCTAAAGCAGAATTGTAAGCGCTACTACAAGATTTCTAATATGAGGACACACTGTTTCAGATGCTTTACATCTTGGAAAGAGGAAAAACAAAAGAACCACTCACCCATGGGAGTGCGGCAGAATTCAATACGGCACATTAGCTCAGATGGTGTTAAGGGATTCCATACATCACATTAGCCCAGACTGTGTTCAGGGAATCAGAATGATACCGGGCCGTGTGTGGACTCATTGATCTGGACTCCCCAGTCAGCTCATCTAGGTTACCCCTGAAGCTCTATCAGATGTAATAATCCTGCAGGTGTTGAGTGAAACACAGGGGCTTGAGCCAAAAACACAGCCCTCTTGTTGCTTTAAGAAACCATTAGCACAGACATCTCTGGAGAAATCAGATATCCTTGGATTGTATGTGCTGTACTTTTGCTGACTGCCATGGTGTCTTGCCCTTGGCTGTGATCCAGATAGTCGTGGTCCTTGAACAAGTTGCCAGTGCCCGCCCCATGTCAGATGTGTTTGCAGCTAGGATCGGAACATCACTGCTGGCTGACGGCTGGGGGGTGGAGGTTCAGGGGTGGGGGGTTGTTGGGGTGCCTTGTGTGTGGTAGCTGCTGGGACAGCATTGTTTCTGTGAGGCCACAATCATTTTGTCCATGTGCCACAGACCTGTCCTTACTATCGACAGCACAGGAGACCTGCAATTGATGTATGTCAAGATGCTACTTTATGAATCAATAAAGCACAATCTTGGGTGCCTTCAAATTCTCTTTTATCATGTTTTTTTCCTCATCAGATGCGTCTGACAGACAAAGATCCCATATCATTGGCGCTCTCATCCCAGGGTTTTAAGAGGCTTTATTAGTATCCTTTCCTTGATGCCAAATAGCTTAGAGCATTTGGATACAATGAGATCCAGTAAAGATTTCTGAGTAACTCTGCCAGGCTACTGTTGCAGCAGAGATTTGTATGTGGTTACAGTAAGTGGGGTACATTTTGATATCAAGTAACCGATGGAGGACTCATTTGGTATATTAACTTTGCCATTTAAAAAACAAGATGAAAAACATCTAAAAGCCTGTAATGTAACATCCTTTGTCCTCAGAAGAAAGCTCGATGCATAGTATTATTGTTACATGTGCTCCTAATGAAATAGACAAAATGGGTATTTTGCCGAACCACACAGAGCTACATTTTTCTATATAATAGATCATTTCGAGAGATTCTTTCTGCAATATAGACTCAGAGAAGTTTTTGCTGAGAGACGTTGCTGAGGAAAAGACACTGACATTGTCAATAGGAGTTAACTGGAGCAATGAGTCACTTTAATTTGGGCGTGTCTAATCCTGTAATGATGTTAGGTGCTGGCTAATTGAACACCCATTGTTCCAGCACCAGTGTGTTTGTCGTGCTAGTTACTGGGGAGAGAGCCACAGGTGCTCCTGTGCCCTATTGAATTAGCTCTGATGAGCCAGTCCTTATCGGTCATCTACAACAGCAATATGACCCCTGCATAGCTTCTGTTGAAACAGCAAACGTTCTGGATGCCGAGGACCAGGAGGAATTCTCCAGCCGACGGCTTTTTGTGCAATCAAAATAATCATAGTCATCAGCCCGCATGCATCATTTTCAAATAGGGGTAGAGTTTGTCGAGTGTCTCAGCGTACCTTCTTGATACTCTATCATATTTAGCCATTAAACTACCCCCCGCCTTCAAGCGAGACCTTTCATATCTTCGGCCATCATCTATGAACATCGAGCGTGAACGGCCGCCCTACCCTAAGAGTAAGATTATACTTTCTGAAAGTCCCGTGTCACGGGCCCATGCCGTCAGGGCCCGCGCCGTCAGGGCCCGCGCCGTCAGGGCCCGCGCTCCAGCTCTCTCCTACCATGTTGTGACAGCACGCCCAGTAGGCGCTGACACATCCGACCGTCTGAGCCGCGCAGATGAGATCGAGTGTGGCGAGTGCGGCCCGGCGGCAACGAGGTGCGAGCGCTCTCCCGCGGCGAGTCCGACACGTTAGCCGGCCAGACGCTGGCACGGGCGCCTCGCCGCACGCTCTCGAGGGATTAAAAATCATTAAGCGTTCGTCTCTTCTTGTTCTCCGCGTCACCGGGCTCTGCAGCTGTTGATTGACAGCCGGCTATTGTGGAGTGGACAATAAACTAAGCGATGGGTCCTTTATCTCAGGGAGTGTATTGTGCCGTGGTTAAATGCTAATCCACGTGGCACCTCCTTTTGTGGCTGCTACTTTACCTAAGCAGGAAGATTTGATACTGAGACAGGCACTCGTGAACATCCGGCTCCTCACAGGGGTCAGCTCCGGATAAAACAGCGAATTGTGCTCCGGTGTGCAGTGTGTGTGTATGTGTGTGTGTGTTTATGTGTGTGTGTGTGAGTGTGAGTGTGTGTGGTGTGTGTGTGTGTGTGTGTATGTGTGTATATGTGTGAGATCTATGCCTTATCCCACCATTACCATCAGCAGCACTGCAGATTGCTTGTCTGTCTGCAGCAGCTGCCCACTCTGTTATGTGTTTTGCTCTAAAGAATGTTTAGCAGCTTTGTGCTCTGTGCTGATGAGAAGCCAGTGGTACTAATGGCAGTTGTGTTCAGTATGCCTCCCTCAGCCTCTTTCTTTGGCATTTGTTGCTCTGTTGCCCTGTTTCCCTCACACTTACTCTGAACCAACCACCTAGATTAATGCTATATCTTAACAAAAGCCCCAGCCAATGGACATCACTTTCAAGACCAAACTGAAGACAAAATATAAAGACAAAAGAATGAAAAAAGAAAGATAAAAAAGGAAAAATTATTAATGTCCACGCAAGGAGCGGTGGCCGAGATTCATGAGGCAATTTTATCCGCCAGCTGCTGAGAGGCACGGGTGCCATAAGGGCGGAGTCATGGGGGCGGAGTCATGGGGGCGGAGTCAGGGAGCGTGGACAGGCGCTGACGCCGGCTAGCTGAGGAATTGTGACTGGAGCTCCGTTTCTGCAGGCACTGGGGCTAACTGCACCATTAATCATCCACGCAGGTCTGCGCATCACCCCCACAAAGCGTACCGATGGAAAAAAAAAGGCGGGCTGTCTCGTCCCCGGGCCCCACCCCCACCCAGCACCGAGAAAACGGAGCAGGAGGCAGAGGGGAGCTCACGTGGCTCCTATCGGTTCGCTGCTCACGTGGCTCCTATCAGTTTGCTACTTTTTATCTCCTTTGCAAGTTTTTTAACCACTCCCGAGTTACAGTGGCGCCTTAAGAATGACGCTCTTGTTTTCGTTTTGACTTAATTTGTGCCTTTTGATAGATGTGCCTTCATAAGCTTCAGTATACAAGCTGCCTAATTAGAAGACCCAATCTGGAGTGGCTTTCTGCATCTCCATATGCTGCAGGTGTAACTGGACAGCCTTTTGTGGTGGTTCTTGCCAACAGAGGCCCTCATGTGACCAGTGCAAAATGGGGCTGAGGACTTACTGTAGACATTTCTGGGATTTACATGGTTGATCATCTACTGGGACCTCCGCTGAAAATCTCTGATGCTAAAATTGGAAACCACGTTGAATAAATGTTTTTTTGTTGACACAATTGCTTCGTAATTAGGTTTGCAGTTTATTGTTGGAGAGGTCCATAGAACCGGTGCTAATGGCCTCCATTTGACAGACAGTCAGTGTTCATCCTCACTCAACACAGCATTCCAAGCATTGCAGCATTTTCTCAGCTCTCTAAAGTTTATCCAGTACAATACAATACAATGCACAGCACAATGGTCATTTTTACATTGCTTCTTAGCCTAATTAGAATTTATTGTGTTAAATCTGGCCTATAACATCTATAAACATCTACCTGAGACCCACATTATTATGCCTAGAGACTGACACTGTTGAGCAAAACAGTTCTTTTTGGCATAATCCTTTCCCATGAGTCCTATGAAACTACAAAATGGCTATAATGGGCATTAAAGTTATTTTATATTAATGCATCTTTCATAGCAATTTGTGCAATGGTGGCATACTATGATATGCGGATTGAAAGAGAATCCGAAATAACTAACCAGAAGGTCAAATGGACCCATTTTAGTGCTTCCATCTTGAAGACCACAGTCCAAAACCCTTTGGTAACACATTTGGGCCAGCTGGGATGACAGGGTTTAGCCGTTCTTTTACTCATGTACACTCAAGGGCAAATGCATATTTAATCATTATTCATTTTTGAACAACCTATACACCCCTCAGCGTTAAAGCAGCCACGCTCATACTTTCTCACACTCATATGCATTACTTGTCTCAAAGGTCACACAAGCACAACACTTGGTTTACAGCAAGACTCTTATGTCCATTTATCAGACTTGCCCTTGAAACTCCAGTGAGATATTTTCCGGATTCGGTTGTGGTCCCTCTTCCAACTGTCCCCGCTCATAAGAGCTCTAATCCACATACACCGACCGGCTGTAATGTTTTTTATTCTCCCCCTTGTCTCTCGTCCTGGTTGTTTTTTTCCGAGCTCGTTCTTTTTCATGAGCACATGACGAAAGAATGCATGGAATGCCAGTGAGCGGCGAGCCAGTAGTGTTTCCAGTAGCACCAGGCTGTGAGAACCAGGAGTCAGGGGGAGAGGAGGGGGAGGGGGGCTGGCCTTGTAGTCTGGACTTCTTACTGTGTTTGGGGAAAATACGGCTTTTTTCCATATAAAGAAGTGCATACCGCAGCTTGAGCGGTGAACTTAATCCTTCATTCACTCGTGGGGGTGGGGTGGGGGGGGCAGATAGAGGGAGAAGTCAGACAGGGAGATAGAGACAAAGGTTCAGAGATAAAGACGGAGAGAGAGAGAGAGAGAGAGAGAGAGAGAGAGAGAGAGAGAGAGAGAGAGAGAGAGAGAGAGAGAAAGAAAGAACAAGAGAAAAGCAGCAGTACTGTCAGGAGACTGTAAGTGGTGTTTCAGAGTTACTTTTGGCTCCCCCTTACACTGACAGACTAAATGTGGGAGGATGAAGTCAACCCTGAGTAATGACCATTCACCAGCAACTATAAGCAGACAGTAACAGTGAAACTAACAGAATTAACACAGTCAGAACATTCGACTGCATGACACAGTTCTTTCCCCAATTGTCAGAAGTCACACCATGAGACACAGGCTGGTCTTTCATTGTGTTCATTATATTTCCCACTTTCAAAGCAAAGTGTCATAGGCCAACAGCAAATGTAGGTATTTTGTTGGATTATGCATTCTACATAATTATCCCAAAAACAGTACAGTAATAGGCAGTCAGACTCAAAGATGGGGCTTCCACCAAGGATGTAATGAGCTCACAGTCCAGTGGAGGGACCCACAATAAAAGGGCCCCATTTGTACATTTGCAGTCATTATCCTTGTTGGTTCCACCCAGTTTTCCCTCATTGTTCTGTAATGGGTAGGAGGAAAAAAAACATGAAATTGAAATAACATTAAATTAAATTTTACTTCCTATGCAGACAACATTTCAATCACATTTACCCAATTATCACATCTTATTTAATTCTTGCTGGGAATATGTTCATTCTGTTGCCTTCATAGATGAATAGTTCTCAGATCCTCTAACTGAAGAAAACCTTTGATATTTGAGTGGGTGGATTGTGTGATATAGGGAAGTCACCTATGTAAGATTGTGCTGTTGTGCGCTTATATATCTGGCTGTTTGTTTATATATCTGGCATGTGTTTAATCTGGTTTCAACCTCTTTTGCTGTTAAAACACCTGAATCATCCTGTTCCCTTGTTAAACCATCTGGAGCACAAGAGACAGCTGCTTCACAGAAGCCCCACGGTTAAATGAAGACCACATCTCCATGAAAGGGAGAGGCAAGCTTCCTCATTCTCCGGGCAGCGACGAGCCTGGCTGCTTGTAGACGTGCTCCGTCAGAACCAGCGTTGGAACAGGCCCGGAAAACCACGGAGGAGAAGATCAAAACCCAGTGAAGAGCAGGAGGATTGACATGGAGATACAGTCAACTTCATTTCTCTCTTTTTTTAGAAGAAGAAATGGTGGGGTGGGGAGGGGGGGGGTTAAATCACTATTAGGGAAATCAGAAGGGCTTATCCTTCTCCTGACACACAATGAAGAGCAGAACCTGGGCTTAAACCCATAATCTGCTAATGTGTTTTGGGATTTCATGACGAGCTCCAGTAAGCAGCTTTTGTCATTGCCTTTCTCTCCTTTGCTTTTTTTTTACCCACGTGCAGAGTGCCATGAAGCATTTTGTCACAGACACAGAAATGGGCGAGAATATTATTATTTCTGGCTTCAGTGAACCCGTAGAGCATTTGTGTAACATCACAGGCTCCTGCTTCACACTCCTGCTTCCTTCCAGTTTAATGTGATTTTTGTTCTTTATCATGTATTTGTTTTATTTTGAGCTCTTTGTTGATGTTCATATGCAATATGGAGGAAGGAGCGCCATTATTATGTAACTGTTTCTACGCTAGCGTCAAATCTGGGTCCCAAGAGCGCATCCCGAGGTGATCTAGGTGCTATACGACCCTGCGACCTTCATAATTGTCATCGCTCGCAGTTGCCATGCCAACCACCCGTGTAAGTATCCACTTTTTTTTTCCTTTTGATTTTCACCTTTAGCTCGAGTCATTTGTCAACAGAGTGAATTGCCGACACCGTTCCTGTTTGCTTCTCCTGAACTGGGGTCACCTCGGGTAAGCGTGAGTATTCTGCGTTTACCTCTTTGTTGCGGCTGCAACGTTTTACAATCGGTATTCTTTTAGCGGCCGTTAGCCAGCTGGAGCCGACGGTAATGCGTACTTGGACCCGCGTGCCCCCGTTTAAGCCGCCATTTGCTCGTGTCCGTTTAACTCTTGTTCCTCGTGCTCTCTCCACCCCATCTGTTGGCGCTGCTTTCCCTCGCCCTGTAAGAGGCGCTCTGGTTTGTCCTACCTCAACACAGTGTCCTGGTGTCCTACCTCAACACAGTGTCCTGTTGTGCTACCTCAACACAGTGTCCTGTTGTGCTATCTCAACACAGTGTCCTGCTGTCCTACCTCAACACAGTGTCCTGTTGTGCTACCTCAACACAGTGTCCTGTTGTCCTACCTCAACACAGTGCCCTGCTGTCCTACCTCAACACAATGTCCTGTTGTGCTACCTCAACACAGTGTCCTGCTGTCAAATCTCAACACGGTGTCCTGCTGTCCTACCTCAACACAGTGTCCTGGTGTCGTGCCACTACACAGTGTCCTACTGTCCTATCTCAACACAGTGTCCTGGTGTCATACCTCAACACAGTGTCCTGCTGTCCTATCTCAACACAGTGTCCTGCTGTCCTACCTCAACACAGTGTCCTGGTGTCGTGCCTCTACACAGTGTCCTGTTGTGCTACCTCAACACAGTGTCCTGCTGTCCTACCTCAACACAGTGTCCTGTTGTGCTACCTCAACACAGTGTCCTGTTGTCCTACCTCAACACAGTGCCCTGCTGTCCTACCTCAACACAATGTCCTGTTGTGCTACCTCAACACAGTGTCCTGCTGTCAAATCTCAACACGGTGTCCTGCTGTCCTACCTCAACACAGTGTCCTGGTGTCGTGCCACTACACAGTGTCCTGCTGTCCTATCTCAACACAGTGTCCTGGTGTCATACCTCAACACAGTGTCCTGCTGTCCTACCTCAACACAGTGTCCTGTTGTCATACCTCAACACAGTGTCCTGCTGTCCTAACTCAACACAGTGTCCTGCTGTCCTACCTCAACACAGTGTCCTGCTGTCCTACCTCAACACAGTGTCCTTCTGGTCTACCTCAACATGGTGTCTTGCTGGTCTACCTCAACAAAGTGTCCTGCTGTAGTTCACAGAGCAGGTGACATAGGGCAGGCACACGCAGTTTTATAGGGCGCCCACCACAATGCCCACTCTTGATGATTGTGAGACCCCTTTAGCCATTAGAAACACCAAAAAACAATAACAATATAATAGCAATAATAGCATAAGTCTTCAGGATGAATGTGTACGTATACTGTTTTGGTGAAGTGGGCTTCAAGGATATGGAGGCCTTCATAGGACCTTTAGTTTGAGTGTTTGGGATACAAGGCAAGGTGGTCTGTCCTTAAGGAACGGCCCTTAATGAAGGGCCTTTACATTCTTAATGTGCCAGTGGACATATGATCTTCAGGCAGGCCAAGGTTATTCCAGCAGAAGTCAAGGCTGATCCACCTTTGATCACTTTGAACTGACTTCAGCAAGAGTCTGATCCCTAACAGACCTTAAGATGGCTGCCTCCAGTGTGAGATGCTCAGGGCTTTGGAGAGCCGGATGATCCACTCACAGAGGTATCTTCAGACTGGCCGTCTTGAGACAGGAAGAACGTGGCGTGTCAGTCACACTGAGCACCACCGCTCTATAAGATTCTATATCTACAGGCAGCCAGACTGAAAAGCAAGAGGGATCCTGAAGTACTATGAAATGTTTCAGTCAGCATGTTTTCTAAGAATATGACGTGTGTGTACTTTTTCAGTGCAGGGAGTCATCTTTCCTTCTTTTTCTGCATGAGCCATGTGTGCTCTGGTTCTTGCATGCAAGCAGGCTTTTCCCATTCCGATGCCTGCTGAGCCTGACTGCTGTGTGTGTGTGTGGTTGTGTGTGGTCGTGTGGATGTGTGGTGCTGGGCATCATTAGGACAGGGGGAGTGGGGCAGAAGGCTGCTGGTTAGCCCGTGTTACTGCTCCTGCTCTCCCTGGTGACCCAGTGCTAATGTGTGTCTCGCTATCATTCTCTCCACTACCTACCAGATACACATCACCTTGCGAACACACACACACACACACACACACACCCACACCCATGCATCCACACTCACTTATACACACTCTAATTAATGCTGATTATGAACAAAAATCTAACAGCCCTTTGCATGTATGTGTGTGTGTGTGTGTGTGAGAGAGAGAAACACAGAGTGAGAGGGAGTGAGATAGATTCGAATTTAATTTAAATTTTTTCCATAATCATTATTTATAACCATTAGTGGCAGGTGATGCACTTGAGACAAATACCTCTATATCAAAATTAATTATTTAGTTGCTGATACAAAAATGTTCATGATATAGGTTATAATGCATTTCAAAGATTTTCTCCATTTCTCTCCCTCATTTTTTCTCCCACTCATCCCTTATGTGGTAATTGGTAAGCCGTGGGGCGAAGGGGCCAGAGATGGTGTTATCATTGGACTGTGTACCCTGACGGGGGCAGGGGCCGTGTGGAAGGCATGAGCACCATGCTACTAACAGTAGATCTGACCTCACTGTCCATTTCAATTGAGTTCATGGGAACTGGCTCCTGCGTGGCTGGCCAGAGGTGTCATTCTACATCATAATTGAAAAAAGGTTATACACTGCTCTGTATGAGGTGGAACATAGAATAAAAGCTCATGATGAAGCATCATGCTTATAGCACTCCTGGCTGTACATGCTTCTGTGACAAGGGTGGACAGAATGTCGATGTTTATGTAAGCCAAATGAAAACGAAAGTTAAAGATGTTAAACATCCGAGCATAAATCAACAACAATGATGAAGACTTGTTCTTTAAACAACATGGAAGTATTCTCACACAGCACAGGCAAACCAACAACGAAAGGAAGGAACCGACGAGCATATATAAGAAGTTAGAGAACCGGTGGAATGAAGCGCAGTTTAGATACGCTAACCAGGGGGTGTGGCAACACGGGGGAATAGGGACTGTAATCAAGCACGAGGTGACATGTCTGCAACAAAAACGAACAACACCATGTAGTCCCATCACGTTGGCACACCTGGATGTTGCATCTGAGGAGGGCTGGTTGTTTGTGTTGATGTTTCCCTTTATTCGGGAATATACTTTTGTCTGGACATAGGCAACGCCACATGAGGACTGAAAGTGTTCGTAAATAATCATAGTATGAAGCGATCCACTGGCCATGATAAAAGTGATCTTTTATAAATAATCATAGTGTGAAGTGATCCTCTGGCCATGATAAAAGTGATCTTCATAAATAATCATAGTGTGAAGTGATCCTCTGGCTGTAATAAAAGTTTTACAAGCTTTTGATGGACTGGGCAGAGAATGATTCATTAAAGCGACATTATCAAGCTCCCTTTCTGCTGAGTTGAACATTAAGTGCAGGGAAACGCACAAGAAAACTGAGGACGAGGTCTGACTTTGAACAACCGTGCTGCTCATCTGGTGATATGTTGCCAAAGGCTTTTAGGTTTTTTGAGCAAAAATTGCTCAACTGCAGACTTACATTTTGATTGGCAAACATTAAGAGCTCTCGGAATTTGATGTGGCAGATGTCGGCCTAGATTTAATGATTCTGTGATCTTTATTTAATGATGTTGCATCTGATATCTAATTGCCAGTGTCAATGGATGTCTTCATTATGGTCTCTACTCATAAGAGCCCTGCATGCTTTAATCCTATTACCATTAGAATAGAATGCTATAACATCATGAATACACACATACACACACGTCTGGGAGGGGGTCATGACTTTGGTTTTCTTATCAGCAAAGCAATTACATGGTAGACTTTTATATTTTTATGTACATACGTAAACATAGACAAAGATGCTTTTGTACATGGCTGAATCCATGGTTTCATGATATGAGTATTTCCATATCTAATGAAGTTGTGTTAACCAGTTCCCTGTGGTCATACATGGAGGAGCCGTGAAACTACCTCCATTATCTTTCACTAATCAGGCAAAACACTTTGGACCATAAGATATTTACATACACTTCAAAAGTTTCTAGATTTGATTGGGCCTTATGTTCCACAGACCTACTGACTCATCTCCATCGCATCTTCTAAACAGGGAGGTGTGTTCCTGGTGCTGATGAGTGCTGTGCAACTTCTCTGTGGTGTTCTCCAAGTCTGTGGAGTTTGATGGTGATTTCTGTGCCAGCCGACTATTTTCTTATGAAATGAAATTGTTTCCTCCAGTTTGCAGGCGTAAGCGCACCAGTGGTGTCCTTGTTTTTCAAAAGTTTCAAGAGTTTCACAATGTTATGGTCAGTTCTGTTCTGTTCAGCGTTTAACTTTATCAGACCAATCTGCAGTCTGCCCTTCGGGTTAGGCCTGCTGACTCCAGAGCACCAAAGGGAGGATCAAACACTTCATTCATGTTTATGACTGTCTTATGTGTATATAGTGAGGACACACCTAACCATTACACAACCTGGTGCCAACAATCCAAATATCAGGGCTCACCTAGATGTCTAGACATGGGGGATGTATCTTATCCATAAACATACACATATTGATCAGCACACTTTTGTTGACTTCACTGTACTGAATAGCATTGGATACGGACCCCACTGAGAAAGTTGAAGTTGATTGTATTGTATGATGGTGTAGAATGAATTATGAGATCTCAGAAGAAAGATCAGACACAAAAAAAGAACAAGCAGAGAGGTAAACAAAAGTTGGAAGTTCCCTGAACTCATTACGTGGTCACTAACAAAGACCGATAATGGTCCTTGAGTTCAATCAAACGAGAGACAGTCACCAAGACCACGGCTGCTTATCAAGGAAGGCAAATCACCTGCCAACAGCTGTCAATGGTGGGATCTTTGAGGTCACAATGCAAAAACCCCCAGCTCCGACTTGCCAAAGAGTTGCCTTAGCTTCCCCGAGACATGATGTGAGAGTGAAGTGAATGTAGACCATGGCAAACGCACACTGACTACTGATGTCACTGTCTTGTTTGAAGACCTCTGGTGAGCCTGGAATAGTAGGTTGTTGTCCCAGCTTGCATGAGCTGGCCATGTGATCGAGGTTTCAGTGCTACTAACATTATTGAAAGTTTCTAAAATAAAAAAGAGGTGCTCATCAAACCGAGAAGACAATGAAATGCAAAGAAAAACCTTAACTTTTAGTTACTCATTTTGTTGCTAATTGTTTTTGCTAAAATGCTAAATTGTTAATTGTTAGTTTACAAGAAAATGTTTCCTCGTTCTAAGACACCTGGTGATAAACTCCAATTGAGAATAACAACAATCTCTCCAGCGTCTGTTTTAAGAAGTACGTTTTCAAGCTCAGTAATGATACATGAATGCTAGCCCTCAGAATCATAATCTCATGTGAAGGAGGCCCTGCAAATAGATTGAATTTGATTAAGTAAGAGAGTCTATGGCCGAGACAGCAGCTAACTACTGAACACACAGCTGAACACACGTTTGGGTTCTCATTTCCCCCGCAGCTGTTCCTCTCTCGGGAGACGTCTGTGCGTCACACACCTGCCTGTCTGCCTCCGTCAGACGGCTGACGCCACGCTGACCCCCTGCCCGAGCTGTGTTGCGCTCATGCTCGAAGGGGTTTCCTGTGCTCCAGTCCTTCAACAAATGACGCTTCATCGAAGGAATGATCAGCTGCTTGGATGCTGACACTCTCTCTGAAGCTTTTGTCCAGCACGAGTCACGCATAACTGCTTTGCACAGCTTTAGTCATCTTATCACCTGCAGCACACTGTTAGCTGTACGCAATCACATAGTCAGAGTTTCTATGCAGATCTCAAGTCTGTACATGTATATGTGTGGTATAGACTCACGTCCCACATGTAGACTTTCAGTGTGACTTTTAACCCCTAAATACATGACGGGAGGATCTTCAATGGAAGGAAGAAACAGTAAGGAATGTAGAAGGTCTGCAGCGGTATTACAAGCCCGTGTGATGCCCACAGACGTCAGGCTCTTGAACCTTGGGTTCAGTTTAAATATTTACAAGAACAGTGGCGTCTCTTTACTCAGCAAGTAAGACACTCTTCAGTCCCTCTGGGTCTACCTTCTTCTACAGGATTTACATTAAAACTTATGCCCTGCACACATTTCATAGAGTCTAATAATCCAAGCACTTATTGTGCTGGAATCTGAGACATTGCAGGTGTAATGAGATGACTCACCTAGGGACCCTGTGTGATCTTTTCACTAATGTGTTTCTAAAGCATTGCTCCTGTAAAGAAGGAACAAATTGTGTGTGAAGGACCACTGACTACCTTTTTCTCCATATACATCTCTCATTGTGCATTATACATAAAATATCAGAAGTGGAGCTGTGTCATGTGCCCTGTTAGCTGAGTCTTGTGTCATTTCTCTGTTAACTTTGGTGGGGTCCACACAATTGAGCTGGGTTGTTGAAAATCATATAACATATTTGTAAAGAACAGCCCTTATCCGCTTATTCAAAGTTGCCACCATTCATAAAAATCTTTTATCATTAATGTTTTTGAATGTCAGAATCGCATACTATAAAATACATTCCTTAAATTACTGAAGTTATTGTATATATTATCACTCAGTAATTAAAAAGATATGACAAGAATCCATTGACTTTCCTCTTTTTCAAATTAGTGTCATGGTACCTGTGTATGTGGTCTACGTCCGTTTATGTCCATATATATATTTCCTTTGGGAGTGGCTCAATGTGTGTGTTCATCCGTCTCACCTGTGGCTCATCTCGTCAACATTGCACTTGGTGCTTGTTTATGTTAAGGTATGTTATGTTGTCTCTGTCTGAGTCTCACTCCGTTTGTATACAGTGTTGCATGTCTCTGTTAAGACCTTGTCATATTGAATGAAGCAGTATTTAAATACACGCTTGTCTCTGCATCCTGCCTAGTCTCTTGTGTTATAATTAGTTTATTGTTTTTGATTATATTTACACATTTAGGGTTTACATTTCATATCATATTTTAATATACTATATATAAGAGAGAGAGAGAGAGAGAGAGAGAGAGAGAGAGAGAGGAGAGAGAGCTCTGCATATAGTTATATCCTGACCTAAATATGTTTGCAATCCTCCAAGTTATCTTAGACCACCAAACACTTTTCTGAACTCTAATAAGGAACACTTTCACTGGCAGCAGGGAGGAATTCACAGTGGTCATTCTCTTACTCTGGCCCGGATCAAACATGATCATTACCATTTTGTATGGATTTTCGTGTAAACCTAATACTACAAGACACTTTCCAATATTAACAGCTGTTTAAGTTCTAAGAGATAACATTGCTGTCACATGGGTCATGGTCCTTTGGTAGCACAGAGACACAGTGTGCCTGTATCATACAGAGGGAGTGTTTACAGAGTATCAGTGGGTGCAGTAAAGCTGTCTCCCAGCCAGCGAGGGCAATCAGCCCTTTCGCTGATAAGAGCAGCTTGTGACTGTGGCTTTTCCTGCTTTCTGCGGCTGACAAGCATGTGACTGGGTGACCTCACCTAAGCGGTGCATCCAACAAACACACCTTTCCTCTGTTGCTAACAGGTTTCTTTTTAGACACTGGTAACGGGTGCGGGAGCCCTAAAGAGCACGTCCGCTTGATTGTGTAGCCGTGGGCTGTGAAGCAGAATATGCCAGAATGGCTGGAGAGGCTGAGGAGAATAGTTACAGTGGAGCCAGCCATTTTCTTCTATATGACCAGCACATTCATTATGCTGCCAGCGTATCAGCACCTGGTCATTGTCAAGGTAGGAGAGTGTTGCTTCACGTCCACTGAGTGATGTTTTTATTCTGCACCAAATGTAGAGAACAGGTGGTGGAGAGAGGGTGAGACAGAAAGAGAGAGAGAGAGAGAGAGAGAGAGAGAGAGAGAGAGAGAGAGAGACAGACAGACAGACAGACAGACAGACAGACAAATGGAGAGGAAGACAGAGATAGACAGAGAGAAACACACGCAGAGACAGACAGATAGAAGAGACTGATAGTGAGAGATAGATGAATAGTGGACGTCCTAGGGAACCTGGCCTGCAGTGTTTTGCTCCATCTCCGGAAAAACAGGTCAGTGGGGTGCGGCTCTAGAAGAGAGCGTGCAGGTGCCTGGAGCCCAGAGTGCCTGAGGGAGTTCAGTGTGGACAGGGCGCTCTGGAAAACAATATCCCTGCTTACAGTGTAGCTGAAACCCCACACTACAGCAGGCATTAATCAGACTGAACTGACCGTGACTCACCAGGCAGCCAATGCAAAGCAAGACAGCACTGTAATTCTCCTTCCTGTAGATTCACTGATCCCTGGCTGTCATTTGTCTGGCTTTAGGTGTTGGGCGTAAAAGCTGGTTCATGTCATATGTGTGTGGTATCGGCCTCGCCTATAGAGGGACAAATGCATTTGTTTTGGACCACCTGAGAACCAGTATAGCTTTATGACTATGTGTTTTCACTGAGCTGTAATGCTGTTTCCATTGCTTGTTCTTGTCTCCTTGGAATGCGCTGTGCAGTAATCTCCTCTTCCTTCTGAACACCCTTCTTATGAACTCCAGCCCTGTGTGCTTCTGTGTGGATGTAGCTGAATACATGATTTGAATGTGCACAACTGTGCATGCAGAGAAAAACATTTAACGTTCGAAGGCTGAAAAGTGCAAGGCTAGCAACATTTGCTGTAGATCTTTTTGGTTTCTGTAAAAAGAGATCTTCTTTTATTTCATGTGTTGCATTATGTTTGACATGTAGATGTGTTTTAGTTAGATTAGAAAAATTAAATTTTTGTTGAAAAAATTGTTTGGTACAAATAATAGTGTGATAAGACATGTACACTGAATACAGAGGTGTCAATTCCAGGTTCAGAAAGTAAAAGTCCTCACCAGGATTTTGCTCAAGCTTGCTAGATTTTCTAATTAGTGCAATCCAGGTAAAATTAGTGGATTCAACACAATCCAGGAAGCCTGAGCAAAATCCTGGTGAGGACTTTTACTTTCTGAACCTGGAATTGACACCTCTGACTGAATATAATACAATGGACAAGACGAGTGTACTGTGAACCAGCTGAGCAGTGTTGAGTTGGTCCATAATAAAGTAAGTGTGTATCCTACTGCTCTATGGAAGGTTTGCCAGGAGCTGTATGAGGACTCGGAAGCCTGCAAAGACTCCGGGCATGGCGAGGACACCAAGGATGTGCAGTCACACTCTTCCTACATCCTGCTCATCTACACGGCCGTCCTGAGTTCAGTGTCCATCCCGCCCGCCCTGCTGCTGGGCTCCTGGTCAGACGCCGCGGGGCGCCGCTCCGTCATGGTGCTACCCTTCCTGCTGTCGGTGCTGAGCGGCGGCGTGTTCATGGCCATGGCGCTGGTGCCCAGCCTGAGTGTTTACTGGTGCCTCCTGGCTGCAGGCCTCACGGGCCTGAGTGGAGGCCACGTCTCAGTCTTCCTGAGCTCCTTCAGCTACCTGGCCGACGCCACGACCGACCCGGGTGCAGGTCGCACGCTGCGTATGGCCGTGGCCGAGGCCATGATCTTCGTCGGCGGCACGGTGGGCTTCCTCCTGGGGGGCTTCCTGGAGCAGGACCTGGGTCTGCCGGCAGCCTTCGCCGCCTTCATCACCTGTCACATCCTGGCTGTCTTCTACATCCTGCTGTGGCTGCGAGACCCCACACCGGTCAGCAGCACGTTAGGCGTCCTGACTAACGATGACAGCGTTCGGGAGGACTTGGAGGAAAGCGAGTGGGGGCTGTTTGTTCTGAAACATGCCAGGCGGTCGTTTAGGGCGGTGTTCAAGAGGAGGTCAGGACAGGAGAGGCTGAAACTGCACTTCCTCATCCTCTGCACCTTCATAAACAACCTGGTCGCTATCGGTGTGTACTGCATAAATCCCTGATGCAATAAAAAAGGGCGAGGCATGTTTGACCAGCTTCCCGCTGAACACCTACTGAGGGTTTTGTAAGCAGTGGCTCTTAGTTCTCCAGAGGCATTCATACAGGCATTTATACTTAAGTGTCTTGAACATCAACTAATAGCTCCTCATCAACCTCTTACTGAGCCTCGAGGATTAGTTATTATTTACATTTATTAATTAGTTATTATTTGCATCCATTTAGACATTTATAAATTAGGTTAGATGCCAATAAGTGGGATGGGAATTTCAAATAGGTTTAGGTGGTTGCAACCTTGTTTATCAGAGCTACACAGTGCTAAAAACTTCCAAGAACTCTTTGTGTGCCACAAGTAATTAAGTGACCTAATTTCCTGACTTTAAGATGAGCCTGACTCTAGTGATTTATCAGTCAGGCTCATATGTGTGTATTGGCTGTATAGCCTGTTTGTGTTGATAATACTTTTAAGCTCTTTCGGGGAGGTTTATAAATGCACTCCATGAGTGTCGGTGCTCCTCAGGCCAAAGAGGGAGAGAGACTTAACGACATGTGCTTTTATGTGCTTGTGTCTCCCCAGGGGAGCAGTCTATCTTGCTGCTCTATTTGATGTATGAGCCCAGGGAGTTCACCACTGAGATGTTCGGGCTGTTTAACTCTGCCAGAATGCTCTTGTTGGTAAGTGTCTTTGTTTCCAGAGTCGTACTATCTTTGATGACTCAGGTCTTTTCGAGGCAGGCCAAGGGCATGGGTAACCACCCATCCTGAAAATGCCAGTGCTGGTCCATGCGACGGTTTAAGGTGTCTGCCTAGATACCAAAATGAATTTCTCCCCCGTTCCATCTTTGTCTGCCTTTTTAACTCAGGGCCAAAATAGCAAAGGGCATTTTGGGAGACGATGACCTTAATTCAATTGGCCAGGCAATCTGTAGTCTGGAACAGTGACTTTTCATCTTCCCTGCAGGAGTGTAACTGTAGGGGTTTGTGGTGGTGGTGGTGGTGGGGCTGTTCAGATCGGAGTGGGTCGAGGTGTTTATGGGGGATTGCAGGCATGACAAATAAATGTCGCCATGGACTAGTTTGCCACATACAATATTTTTAGCTAGTGTCAAGAACTTCAACACACCATACTCCTGTACTGAAAAGATGCCATGATCAATCAGAGGGGGATAATCTTTTGTGCCTTTCCCACGAGTAATCCAGAAGAGATTTGGGGTCAGCTCGATATTACTGACTTATGGATGATTGTGAGCATATTTATTAAGGGTAGGAAATAAAGGCAAGGCAATATCTCAGCCTGCACTGCCTTTTCCTCAGCACAGAAGTGCACAGACCCTTATTGGCACTGTGCCTTATTTGTAATTGGGCGTGCTGCATTCAAACCCTAGCTGCACTTCATTAATGGGTCTGCTCAGGCCATTCATTACTGAAGGGCAAACGTTAGGGTGCCGTACACCTCACCCTTCCGATGCCACTGCACATGGTTCCAAAGCACAAGCCACTCTGGAACTGGACGTCACGATTCACGTTGCAACTAACTGAGAATACAATTTGACTGCAGTGTGCACAGTTAAGTGCATTTAGAGGAGCCAGGAAAATTTATTTTTTAACTTTGAGATAAAAACCCATTCCAAATCAAAGAACCATTATAAAACAAAATGCTGTCTTGCTAAAATATGAAAGTGAAAGCAAAGGTTCTAAAATCAGGCAATCCTGCATGCTAGTATTGCACTGATTGCTCCTAATTGCAAGGGAATGTGAGATATATGAAGTTAGTTTCTGTTAAAAAGCCTGGTATATAAATAATCAATTGTGACACTTTCCTTTTAAAGTTAAATTGGGCTGGGGTTATTTTGCATTCCGATGGCAGTGACGGGTATGAAACGAATCACCTGTAATAAATCGTAGAGCACACTCGGATAGACCAAGGATGTGTCCAAGGATTTTTGGATTGGGACTGCAGTGTGTGAATATATCACCATAATCCAATATAGTCAGCACAGTTGCTTGAAATAGTTCCTTCTGAACTTCTGCTATGAAACAAGACCTATTTCCGTAAATGAACCTCAACCTTTTAAATTTTTTACTCAATTGTTCAACATTTCTGTTGAATGATGGTATATTAACAACACAAATGCCAAGATATTTTAAAGATAAAGGTAAAGATATTAAAATCAATGAATTTGTTTATTTTTAGTTATACTTTTATTGCTTTTCAAATGTTCACAAATGACAGATTGCTTCAACATATTACCAGGTCTGGTGGCACTTCTTCAGCCTGCCACCAGAGGGCCTCATCACCAGAATTCTGGGGAGACTCTGGTCCTCAGCTGGGGAGACTCTGGGGAGACTCTGGTCCTTTTCACTAATTAAGTTACCTTTTTATACCTGCATGTTTCAGTATGTCATTGCGACGTATTGCCAACTCTTCCAAAGAACATACCAAGCCTTGTTTCTAATATATTTCTCATAGTCTGCCTGTGTTCTGAATTCTCTGCCTGCCTTCTGGTTTTTGCCCCAGTCTAGTCCTTTTTGCCCCAGTCTAGCCCTTTTTGTACCTCTGGCTCGTTTACGGAATTGTATCTATTGTTGCTGACCTTGGATGTCCGTTTTGTGTATTTGCCCCTTGTACCTGTTTTTTGGACCGTTCTCCTGTTGGTGACCTGGACCATCTTATTGTATTTTTGCCCATTGCCTTGTCCCATCCTCTTACTATGAAACGTCCTTGTTTTAATCTGAATCTGCATGTGGATCCTCAATCGTGTGCACCAATGTTCTCTCACCCATAGTTACAGAACACTTCGACATCCCGCAGTTTCGGCATACATCCAGACCGGCCTAGCTTCACAGGGAAAGCTACTTGGAGTACACGACCAACATCAACTCAGTATGACTGTAGATGATTTAATTGATTGATTCTTCAAATGTATGGCTGCATCTAACTTCTCTTCCTCCGTTCAAGCACCACCTCTCCAGGCATTACAAAACATGGAATAAAAACAATGTCTGTTAGGCTCCCAGGTCCCAATAAGTATGACGGTTCTCTAGGGTTTTGTAGGGGTTTCCTTCTGCAGCAATCACTTTATTTCAGTCTTATAGATAAGGCTTTCTCTACCGATGTAACTAAGCATACTTTCGTTATCACACTGCTTATGTGCAAGGCTTTATGTTGAGATACTGATCTCCGGATATCCAATTTCCCAACCATGGACTCATATGCTAGTTTTGAATGGAATTTTAAAGACGTCTTTGACCATTCGGCTACAGGACTCATACCCAGGTGAGCAGTTACTGCAGCTCAGGCAGGAAAAACCGCCCCAGAATTTATCGCAGTTCCGCACCCTCGCTGCCTCTTTTGGATGGAGTGACCAGGCCCTGATTCGTTTCGTCGAAGTCTCAAAGATGCATTTAAAGCAGAAATGGCTTGTAAAGGTCACTAAATAAATTCGTACAACTTTCCATCAAGCCAGATAACCAAATCCTTTCTCATCAGAGAGCTCAGTCAACACTAGTGGATTTACCATCATTACCTCTGGCTCACAGAAGGGTAATTTCAAGAATGCATGCAACTTCCTGCCCAACAAAGATGCTAAACTCCTGGTAGGTTCTCTGTCCACGCAACCCAGAAGAAATTCACTTTACCAGCTAAATTAACTTGGTCTCTCACCCCTTGTTTTGTAACATTGGTCGACTCTGGAGCAGATCATAGGCCCAGAGGATGTCGATTCCCATTCTGCTGCATGCCTTCACCTTTAAGATGAAGGGCATCAGCAGTCAAACCATAGGCACAGGCAGTGTTAACAAGATTTCAATACCCTAAATCTCAATGTTGGGATACTCCATTCAGAGTCCCTTTCTTTTATTGCCAATGATTCACTTGATTATTCCATTAAACTGGGTTACCATTGGTTAGCAAAACATGGTCCGATTCTGTCAAGGTCCACAGATGAACTAGTAAAAGGGAGGTTTTACTGCCAGTCACATTGTGTGACCACTATTACTCGACTAGTATAGAATGCCCAGAAGTAGTAAACATGATCGGCATACCAAAGAAACACACCCAATTTTCTAATGTTTTCAGCAAATCCCAGTCTTGTCAGTTACCACTTCATTGGCTCTGGAATTGCACAATAGACTTACTACCAGGCACGGTCCCTCTCAAAAGTAGAGTTCATCACCAAGAATGGACACTGAGTACTTAGTAAATCGTTATGGATTGGGCAATGTTCCCTCTGTGTTTCAGTCTTTTATTAACAAAGTTTTCAGAGACATGTTGAACCAGAATGTAGTAGTGTACATAGATGATATTTTGATCTATTTCTCCAGCCTCGATGAGCATATCAAGCAGGTTCAGGAAGTACTACACCAGCTTCACAAGCACAGCCTCTTCGTTAAGCCTGACAAATACAAACTTCATCAGACCCAAATCTTTGGGGTATGTCATTAGCCCACTGGGCACCAAAATGGATGATATCAAGGTGACAGTTTTTGCTAACTGGCCCCAGCCCTGAACAGTAAAGAAACTGCAGAGGTTTGTGGGCTTTGCTAGCTTCTATTGTCATTTTATCCTAGGTTTCATTTTCTGTTGCTCTCACATCCATATTGAAGGATAAGTCACGATCGCTGACTTGAAATACAGAGGCTAAAGAGGCTTTCTCTGAACTCAAGAGGAGATTTACCATGGCTTCATCCTGAAACATCCCTATCCATCTTTACCCTTTGTACTAGAAGTTGATGTCTCAGAGACAGGAATTGGCACAATCCTTTCTCAATGCAATGGTAACCCCCTTAGGTTATTTCCATGTGCCTTTTTCTCATGGAAACTATCCTCTGCAAAGAAAAACTGTGATGTTGGTAACTGAGAGCTGCTACCAATCAAGTTGGCAAAGAATGAGCAGGGCCACTGGCTTGAAATATCATCCCTTTATCATCATTACGGACCATAAGAACCTGGAATACATGAAGGCGCTTGACAACTGAATGCTGGACAGACCAGGTGGGCAAGCTTTTTTGCTCATGTCCGGTGGCCTAATATATCTAATGACCGCGGAATTGCCAGCAGGCCTCCTGAAACCTCTACTATACCCAGATGCCCCTGGTTCTCAACTAGGGTTTTGTTACGGATTTGCATAACGGATTGTTACGGATTTGCATAACACCTGCATTTAATTCACTTACCTAAGATCCCTACGGCCATGAAAACTCGTGACTATCTTCCACGATGTCTTTCGCTTCTTCATTATATCGGAGGATATTGCATCGGACAGATGAACTTTTTGTAAGTTACTGAACATTTTGTAAGTTACTGAACAACATTGTTAGCCTCACCTCTGGCTATCATCCCTAATCTAAATGACAGGTAGAAAGGCTTAACCAAGAATTCAGATTATTTTTTCCGATCTTAGTGTAGTCATTCCCAAACAGATGGGAATACTTATATATTCCCTGGGCTGAGTATGCACAGAACTCAAACATTTCTCGACCGGGACACCCTTTAAATGTGTGCTAGGCTATCAACCCCTGCTGTTCTTCCAGTCAAGATAGCCCTCTGGCATACCCACAGACTATGACTTGTTTTGACGAAGTGAGCAAACTTGGGAGAAGGTCCATGTAACACATACAAAGAGCACTGAGTCGAAAGAAGACCTAGGCAGTCTGCAAATGCAAGAGAGGTCCTTTGTACACCCCAAGTCAACTGGTCTGGTTGTCCACTCATGACTTTCACCTTAAGAGCAAGTGCAGGAAGTTGAACCCATGCCACATTGTCCCAGAACAGAGGGGTTGTATCAACACTGACAATATCCTGGACCCGTCCCTAATTTGGGACTTCCATGCAGCCAATCCCAGTCGTCCAGCCTCACTGTCATCGCAAAATAGCATATACAGCAGATCACCTACAGAAGATTAGTTCAGCCATGAGGGGAGAACTATTCCCTATATTTGTCTCTTTGTAAAGCCTTATATATGTGGTTTTGAGTGATAAGAGTGTAGATCCCTATGTCTACATGACTACATTGCCACTTTTGAAATCTCTGTCACTATGACCATAGTATACTTTGCCAAGTGGTTCAGAATTCCTGACAGTCATTTATATAACATTAATTTTATAAATTATTAAATTTATTTTGAATTTATTTAATTTGGCTTAAGAAATACTAGCACATTTTTACATTTGGATTCCCATGTGATGAGGGACAAGCCCTAGCGAACCACAGTGTCGACCAAATCCATAGTTAGAAATCACGAGCATGATTGACAGCCTGTAAATGATTTACAGCCAATAAAAACACAATGAATATAAAACAATGCACCAATCCTCATAAGAGGGCGGAGTCGAAATATCAGGCAAAGTTCAAATACTACTTAGTACAAGGAAGCACTTAGGAAAGATTCGTTTGCTGAACACTTACAAAAAAAAACCTCACAAAATACACTTACAATACAAAATACCTCATAGAAGAGTGACATAAGAATCTTCCATACAGTGTGCTCACATACACCAGTATTCAGGTGTTAATGATACTCATGGTGAGGCAGAGCATGGCTGAATGGGGCGTGACCAAGAGCTAGTAACTGATTGAACATGCTGCACTGGTGTGCCATTGCTTTGGTTGGTAACAAAGAAAGAGTCTGCTCAGATATATGAAATGGAGGTCTCTGCTTTAATGTACACTCTAAGGGTTGATCTAGACATTTACCAAAATTCACATTGCATCCTGAGAAGTCACTTTGATCTTACTGGATAGATACCACATTAACAATAATTGCTAGGCTAGAGAAGAGCATGATATAGTGAAGGGAGAGGCAATGTTGTTTCTCTCCAATGGTAACGTGATTGCACAATGGGAGTAGGTAGTTACTGCATAGGCGGAGGTGTTATCAAATAGGGGGAGGAGTGAGAGCATCCCTAGTAGTCCCTGTGGCCCACAAGAAGGTTTTATCTAATCACAGATTAAGAAAGGTAATAAAAGTCAGAACCAGATTCATATTATAAAGTATTAAGGAACAGCAAGCAGTACCAATTTTGTGGCACTGAGAAACAATTAATACCAAATTGCACGTTGTGATTGACTGGGTCCTCAACATTTAAAACCTTGTGTGTATTTTATAAGCCATACATGGATGTCATAAATCCAGCTCGGGTTTTCTACATCTAAGAGCAGATATTCCAGTTTATAGGCTAATGCTTAAGGTCCATATTTAATAAGCATTTTGCCTTAAAAGAGCTGTCAAAGGGATACTTGTCATTTTTAAAAGCACACTAACTATTGCTAATGGCTGCTATAGTAACTCAAAGTTCACCATACCTACTGCTGATTGGAAAATTACAATGTGCCATATGCCAGTTCAACATTTATTTTTACCAGCATTATATGCTGATAACATGATTTGTAATTCAAGTAAAAAAGGTGTCAAGATTTTAAAAAGTGGCTTTCCTCTCTCAAAGACCAAAGATAACACTACTCCACATTCAATATTAGAACAAATCTCCCAGTCTCAATAGAATCAAAGTTTTTTCAAACATATAATTGATTGCTCTGCCTTCTAGGAACAAATCACACACTGTCTCACCACGGCAGCTAGGACCAAACAGGCTCACA
Source organism: Brachyhypopomus gauderio (assembly GCF_052324685.1). Lineage (NCBI taxonomy): Eukaryota > Metazoa > Chordata > Actinopteri > Gymnotiformes > Hypopomidae > Brachyhypopomus > Brachyhypopomus gauderio. The sequence continues at coordinate 16,349,246 of NC_135227.1, forward strand.
CATTTCGTTTGTCTTCGTACAGTGACAGGTCGCTGGATGTGGGGGGGGAGGGTGTTTTTATCGGCTGCGGGAGCTCTACACACTGATCTCATCAATGTGAGCAGGTCGATGCCATGTCTTAGAGTGACACTTAAACAAAGACTGCTCATTAAGGAGCACGCTTTTCTGATCGGACAGGTGATGCCTCTCCATTTACAGCATGTTGACTCAAGCGGCCCACAATGCACCACGGGGGGCTCCAATCGCTCAGCTGCCTTTTGTAACGTGCACAGTAGCATTGATTCAGACAAGAGGCTATTATGCACTCTGTCTGAAGGAGACTGGTGCTGACGGTCTGGTGCCTGATATGCAAACACTGAAAAAATAGGTTTAACTAACCGCAAAAAGAATTCTCAGAAAGATAAATTTCTTAAGGAAGGGGCTGTTGTAAATACTTTGTGTTTAAGGACAAGATGGTGTGACAGCAAATGTACTTTAACATTATAAGGGTAGCAGCCCAAAGGAACAAGAAGACTTAAAACTGATACACACCTCCTAACGTACGACCTGATACAGGAAAGTCTGCTCAGGCTACCAGAGGCCAAGGGTGAATTTATGGTTCAGTTTGTACACAGCATCGAAAAGTCTGCAGGGTTGAGATCGACTTGTAATTGGGGCTAGGTGGAGCTAGTGAGGAATTAGTAAACATTGCAGGCCATAATGGGTTGATTAAAGTAAAAACATGCAGTATTAACCTTTTCCTAGGAACACTTATGCATCTGCACTGTCGTCTGCTACAAATTCATAAAGCCAATGAGGTCCGATGACACCAGCCACCCGACAGCTGGGGGCTGAGGCCTAATTAAATCAAACCTGTCGGTTTGAGATGGATCAAAGTAGTCACATTGTCCTTGGCACGCACGCAACCACTCACACATTCCTGCTCATATATGCTCAATCACATACGATTGCTCATAAATGCACTGCACTCAGACACACCGATTAATACATGTTGATTGTTTTTGACATTTTCATCAAGAGCAGTCTGTGAAGGTTAATTAATTCACAAGTTTGAGGCATAATGAATCTAAAGTGCCTGATATATTTATAGCATTCTTGTTGATGAAGGGGCAAACAGAAGGCCATTTAGAACAGCAAAAAACTGCTCTCCAGCAAGACCTCTTCCCAGCTTCCATAATCATTTATACCAAATATTTTGTCAGTAATTCAAGTCCAGTTATTAATGACTACCACATCCTTTTATTATCTAAAGTACTTTTATGGTCAGTACACACAGAGGTTTCGGGTCCAAATAAACAGCTTGTGGGCAGGTTGGCGGGTATACTACGCTCATTCGTAGGTACGTCACAACAATATACACCCAATCATTTGATCACACTGCACTGTGACTCTGAAATACTGCTGGTGAACTATTCTGAACTTGCCCAAAGTCGAATTTCATCGCTAGTGGCAGAAAAATGCAATTTCTACGTCTTGCTGTTGAACGTCTGACACCTAGTGCTTTGCTGACAGGCCATTAATCTGGCTGTGCGCTGCCCTGTGTTTTCTGATAGGGATTTGGCCTTTTGGGTCTCTTCCCACTGCTGCTGCGCTGCTTTAAGGAGATGACTTTGGCCAAGCTCGGTACCTCCTTCAGAGCCGCCTCATACGTCCTGCTGGCGTTCTCCACCAACACCTGGATGGTCTTCTTAGGTAGGCTCTCAACACTCGTCGCCCCGGTGATGCAGTATGACACATCTATGGATGGCACGTCACACACCAATAACGTGTTATAATGAGATAACGAGGAATTACACAAGGTCAGTGTGCCACACATCATGTATGACATGAGCAGCTAAAAAGCATGATTTGAAGTGCATTATTTGTTGTGTGACGTATGCATGTTATGAATACTGACACTGCTGAGCGATGGTGCCATTAGTATTTTTACAGCACGAGAGGTTTATGAAATACCAACTTTAAGATGTTATGACAAAAATCCCATCAGTGTAGCTAAGCCCTTTAAAGATAATTAGTCTATTAACATATATTATTATCCATTATGCCAATTACAAGCACATTAAAAGTCTTCTGTCATCTTTGCGGACATTGTTTTTCAGTGTAAAAAAATGAATTCTTTGACGGTTTAGCGAGGCAGACCAATTAGGTAAAGTGTTCCAGCAGCGGTCCTCTTACCTGGGCACATATTCTACAGCCTGAATTAAAGCTTCTGTTTTAAACAGTAATTTATGCTGTGGAACTGGCACATCTCTGAGCACTGAGATGGAAGCCATTGCGGGGGAAGACGAACCGATCAGTATTGATATCCTTTATTACATAAATGGTTGTGGAAATTGTTATTCAAATCGACGTGGCAAACCGGTGCACTTTGATGGGGAGATGAACGGTGGCCCCAGCGGTTAAGCGGCAGCTGGTGAAGGCACCCGTCCGCTTTTCTGTCGGCGGCAATAACGAGGGGCACGGTGGCGTCGTGCGCGTGCTAGTACACGTGCACGCTCGGCCGGGGGGCGAGCCGTAGCTCAGGTAGCCACGCCGGTAAACGAGCATTCTCTCTGTTGTACGCGCATACATTATAGATAAGTTGTGAATTACAGAATATCCAAAGTGTGGCCATTCTGATCAACGGTACAAAGCAATCTGTAGCAAATATAATGACGTCATATCTTTTTTTTGTTATTTGCTGTATAGTGGCAGTTCTGTCCGCGCCAGCGGGGATCACTCAAGCGGTCATTCGCTCTTTGTCCTCTGCCATTGTGGGACCTGATGAACAAGGTACGCTTTCAAAGTACCGGGGTTTACCTCCATACCGACTAAGGGCGGCAATCACGGCTGCTCTTTTTTCTTTTCTTTACGCCACGTGTCCGGAGAAGAGAATAAATGGCATTTCTCAAGGGAGAAATGTTATCCAGCACTGTCACAGAAAAATCTGATCCCCATTAACGTCCTCATTTGCCTTTCGTAATGAGACGCAGAGCTGTGCACGTTAATTAGATAGCTAATAGTGAGTAAATCAGTTGTTAGAGTTTATAATGTTTTTGTATTTATTATTGTTTTTATTATATTTTAATAATATTGTTGCTGTTTAGGCCTTTATTTTTGAACCATCTTTTCTAGTTTCGCATAGGCCAAACTATGTGTGTTTCAATCCCCATATTTCCCAACTGTTATATGCTATGTGAACCAATCCAAACGATGCATACACTGAGTTATCCCAGTCACACCAGTGACCTGTGAGGTTTCTTGCTCATGATGTCACATGAAATCATCTCTTGTGAGCATGACGTAAATGTGACATCATGTTATTAAAATATAGTATAAATATAATATAAATTTTTATATAAACGTAAACCCAAACATCGTAGATCTACCTGTTTTTTTGCCATTTCTTTCCTATTACTTTTTGTGGCGCACCAACACAGAACCTACATTATAGGTGCATGCTTGAAATAAACCACAATAGGTCACTGCTATGATGGGATTCAATAGGATAAATATCAGAAGAGATGTGGAAATTCTATGTAAACGGTCTGTATGAGAGAGGAAATTCACTCTTAGTACACAAGACTTAGTCCTACCGATAACATCCAGTCATACCAGAGCTTAGCTACCAATTCTTGTAAAACCCAGTTTATTTGATTTGACAAAATAGGACATTCGTAATGGCAGACATGCATATAAGGCTGCTGGACTGTCAAAATCGGTTGCTACATTTTCTCACCTTGCAGTCCCTCGGTCAGGTCTGGGAAAACTGTGATGAAGAAAACCCTGATCAGACTCACAAAACAAAAGAGGGTCACCCCCCCCCCCACCACCCACACAGACACACTGTATGGGTGTGTGTGCATGTGTACGTGTGTGAGCAAGACAGTTACTCAAAAACCATCCCTCACACGATGTGTGTTTGTGTGTGAATGTGTGAGACTGCTGAAAACCCATCCCTCACGACATGTGTGTGTGTGTGTGTGTGTGTGTGTGTGTGTGTGTGTGTGTGTGAGAGAGAGAGAGAGAGAGAGACTCTGCTCAAAACCCATCCCTCACATTGTGTGTGTGTGTGAGACTCCACTCAAAACCCATCCCTCACACTTTGTGTGTGTGGTTCTGTTCAAGCCTGCTGCATAGAGATGAGGCGTCTGACAGATCCTTTTTCCTCAAAGCAATTTCCATCTGATCCAGCCTAAATTATACACTTTTTCTATAATCCCCAAGACTTTTCCACCTTCACAATGCAGTGGTATCGCTTTTCTGGGTCATCGTGCACACACACCATGGTTCCAGGCGAGGGCCGTGGAGACGCTCTTGTTTTTACGTTTCCACAGAAAGTTTTTTTTTTTATTCCTTTTTTTTTTCTAAAAAAAAAAAGCTGTGGGCATTGAGTCAGCTCTTGGCTGCTGGCTGTCTCATGTCACCTGCACTTCAGAGTTAGCGGTTCTGGAGCGCTTTCGTCTCCACCTCGGATCAATACGGACTCCACGTTAGAGCCGCTGAAAGGGCACCGGCTCATTCTGCTCCAGTTAGTCAGAGCCATCCGGCAATTCACCGCGGAGCAGGGAGATGTTTTATCAATGTGGATCAAATCATTATTCCTGTCTCCACCCTGTGCACTCCATTCCATAGCCTCCAACACACACCGCCATTACTCAACCGCTCCAGGACAAAAGATAAACAGAACCTCGTGCCCCAATTTAGAGCTATGCCCAGCATACGTAGTGTACATCATATCTGGAATAATTAGGGTCTCATTGATGCAGTAAAAGATGTCGTAAGTAGAAGAGTGGGCATCTTAAGGGAACTGCACACTATAGTTCATGCCAGTGACATGTATACCAGTTGTCCCATATAAAGCTGACCTTCCGTCCACAGGTGCCATGTTCTCCTTCTCAGCATCCGTGGAGGCCACCTGTTTCATCTTCGCTGCTGTCTTATTCAATGGCCTCTACCCGCAGACCCTGTCCACATTTCCTGGTATGCCCTTCATCGTTATGGCTGGTTTTTGCATCATCGTCCTCATCCTCATGCAGTAAGTGATATTACGAGCAATACAGACCCTGCATATTTGCTATATTAGTATATATCTGTGGCAGTAGCAGCAAGATGTTAATGGTTGTTGACATTAATAACAATGCTGGTAACCCTTGTAGTCCAATGTGTTGATGCTGCAATTATTCCATATTAATGTGGTTGCTCTCTGAGCATTATGAACCTTTGCACTACAACTTTAATGACTTTAGAAGAGCTCTAGCCAGCCGTAAGTACAGTTCAACACACACACACACACACACACACACACACACACACACACACACACACACACACACACACACACACACACACACACACACACACACACACACTCTTCTCTTAAGAGTCACACAACGAGCCTGAGTATAATATCCTTTCTGGATATGTAATCACCTACTAATGTGTTGTAATTTCACTGAGGAGGAATTCTATGCGTTAATTTAATTTCTGTGATGCGTTCGCTGCACATGGGCATGGTTTAGTCTTAACAGCAGCTAATATCCTTTACAGCAAAGATTCCTGTTTACCTCAGATGTCTTTTTTACTTTTATATGTTTTCTATCTTCTCCCACTGTCAGACTGGTGATGAAATGTTTTCACATTTACCCCAAACATACATACTGTTTATCTTGTTTCTTCATATTTATTTATCTTCTGTACGAGGCACTAAATGGCTTGCTGGCAGAGTGGTCTGAACCGGACATGGTTCTCCACAGAGCCTGCTCTTACACATGGATGTGGGCCATTTCGGCTGCATGCTCTCGGGTGCAGGCATATGTACAAACGAGAATCAGATATTGATCTCTCTAGAGCTCTGTGCCTTCAGGTGCCAGCCTCATGAACAAGACAGCAAGATAAGAATGACACGCGTGGTGATGAAAATGTGACTGGGCCATTAACACTGCCGTTTGGGGACTATTTAAGTTGTTGTGTATCTGTGTTTATAAAGCGCATTAGTCTTATATGTAACTATGTAAAGGAATGAGAATATGTAGCAGTGGGAGAGAATCTGGCCATTGTGTTTGCTAACAGTGTCTAGGAATGATCGCTTATGCCTTTGTGCAGCTTGGGGCCCCAGTTTCTGTCCTGATAGCAGCTCCTTCCACGCCTTGTTTAATAACAGTCCACCCGAGCTCTTTTATACACAGGACTGTGTGTTTAAATATGTTCCATATAACCCGGTCTTCTCGTTTCCGCCGGGTTTCTGCATGAGGACGTGACACAATATTGGCTTGAGTCTGCTCTACTCAAATCGCAGTGGTGATGTTACCCATGGGCACATTCAGCAGGTACCACTGATATGTACCGACCAAGATTTCCTCCATGTTTGTCATGAAAGTTCTGAGTGCAAATACTCAGAGTTGGAATGATACTTATGGGAACAGTACATCTCTTTTCTGTTGTAATATACACAATTATATGTGGAACTGCCCATAAATTATAAAAATTCTTGCCATAGATAAAAAGTGTCTTTGTATCTTCCTGAGAAGAATCTTTTTTCTGGGATTCTGTGCTTTAGACTAGCAACAGCAGACTACCTGTAATTAGACTGTAGATGGCTTTGATTGAAACTAGGCAGCCCACGGAGCTGTTGTGCACATTCAAGCACAAATTCTCCCAACATGACTGTTCCATGTCTAATGAATCATCGCACAGTTATCAGAATGTATTTGACTGGTGGAACTGAACTGACATGCTCGTCAAGTAGACGGTAAACTGCTGGAACACATGCTCTATTACCGGCCCCTAAACCGATCCTGACATACATTTGATGTTCTTCTGTAGACTCTATAATTAAGCGATTGTCTTTTGTAATGAAGGTATTAAGTAAAGCGCCCCTGAAATAAGGGTGCCGTGTGGTGGTTAGTGGAGTGTGCTACAGTTATCGTGCCCAGGCTGTAATTACGCTGCTAATGGCCCGATCCCCGGGGCCCCCATCCCCGCATGGGCCCCACAGTCACGCTCCCTGTCCTCCGCATGGCCATTACCGCCCGACGGCGCCACTCCGCTGGGGCGCGAGCTGTGCGTGGCCAGTAATTGCCCCTCTCCGCCGTGCCACCAGGGAGTGATCGTTGTGTACATTCAGCCCCTGATGCGCCAGAATGACTGCAAATGAAATATCGCAATATTACTGCCACATTCGACATTTTTAACACTCCCTTCTGTCACTCACCCACCTGAAGTATTTGAATTCTGTTTGGGCAAAGCGTGAGTGTTGCAAATTGCAGTGCAGATGGCGGCTGAAATTACCCGTACCAAGGTAAGTGGGAGTCTGTTGGAAGGCCGTATTGGACAGCATGCATTAATTGGAATAGCGAGAGATCGATTTGTTTTCTCAGCTTTGGGGAGACACCTAAATATCCAGCACTGTCTACTCACACTCCGTCGGCCTCTGTTCTCACCTCAGCCTTCAGGCGGCTATATCATTCAAAGCCTATTGATGTGAACGTGCATTATTGAATAATCTAAAAAAAAATACCTTGAGGTGTATATACAGATAATAAAAAAATGTCATCACAGACAATAATTGTGAAAACTTTCAGGCACTGTTTTAAGTACCTGGAAGATGTTAAGTTTATGCTCAGCCTCTCACCATGGTGTGACCTCTGCTTCCTGTTTTTTGTTGTTGTTTTTTTTTTCTCAATCCGTACATGCGTGTACGTGTGCGCTGTGTATGTACATGACTGCTTCATTTATGTATGTATTGTGCAGGTTGTTGGGTCTTCCCTGGTTCACCGTGTGGAATATTGAGGAGGGATGGGAGAGCGGTTACGATGGAAAAGTCCGGAGAGTAAGAACAGACCATGCTCCACTGTGTCTCTAACCCCAAGCGAAGTTTCCAAAGCCATGAGAGAATCCGGGCTTAAGGCCGGTCTTAATCCGTCAATCAAACCATCTCTCTCCTCAACAATGACTGTGACCCCCCCCAACCTCCCCCCCCCCCCCCCCCCCCCCCCGCCCACTCCGACATTTGGCAGCCTTGAGATGCTTGAGCCTTATCATCGCTCGTCTCTTTTTGCTACCTCGTTTGCCTCCTGTCTCACCAGACGCTCACAGCCACAGAGCTCAGGTACACGAGCGAGGACAGTAACTCACTCTGAGTCATCTGCTTCTTGTTTATGAAACATTATGCATTTTTTTCCCCTGCTTTTTAATTTGTAGAAGAATGAACTTGTGGCTGGTGCTGTTCGCAGGTGCCAGGAGTCACGGTGCAGGTTAATAACGTTACTGTGAAAGGGCTAATAATCCATCTGGTCTCAGCTGGGGCTTCACAGCAGCAGTTCCCAGACTGCAGAGCGATTTCTTTATATGAATCGCCGCATTGTTGACAAGTGGGTGAGTCACTGTAGTCTTTTAGCTGTCGTGCGGAATGACAGACAGCATATATTCTTAGTGTTTAGTAATGACTGGCTTTATCAGTGTTCAGATTTACCCATTAAAGTCACAGGAGCACTACTGGACACAGCTAAACAGAAGACTGAGGTTGCAGTAGTCACATGTGACAGGCCCAAATGCAAGCTAATTGAGATTTGTTGAACTCCTCGCATTGACTCAGACACTAGATGGATTCAGCCTGTTAAGTCCTCACAGATCCGCGGATGGAGAAAACCTTTTGTATAGCTTCAAGAAAAAAAGAGCACAAGGCAGCTGGTCAATACTTTTCTCTTGTTTAATTGTTTATTTATTTCCCCTTCCTACCGAAGCAGCAGTTATTGGCTTTAGCCTGGAGGGGAGTACAGTATTGAGATTGAACGCAGAACTTGTTTCCATGGCTGCGCCACCAAATATGAGTGACAGCTCCCTCTCCGAACGCCCAAGGAGTGCCTGAGTGCAGCACTGGTTTCGCTTCTAGTCATTATGGGAGAAATTGATGAAAATCACAGCCAAGTGATTCATGATCCTGACATGGTCTGAATCTTGAGCAACTATTCAGATGTCTCAAAATGCACGTTGTCATGCAAACTGTTGTTCAAATACATTTTCGATGATTCTCCCGACCACGGCAGAGCGAACGGCACGGGCCTCTTAGAATGCAGAGCCAAGGATCTCATTGTATGGCTGACATTAAATATGCACGGTGTTGGAGGCAGTGCTAGTCGATGAGGTCCATCTTCTGTTTGCATCATGAATAATTATGTGCTTTTTCACTCCAAACAAGAGTGAGGAAATGAGCAGGTGTACAACATAGTGAATTTGCATAATAGGGGCAAAAAAAGCAAAAAAAAAAAGGCACAAAGCTGGTATGTACGACCTAATGTAGCCTTTTGGATTCTTTTATGTTTCATTATGCAAAAGGCCAGCGCAAAAATCACCAAGAGAGGACAGCGCTAAAAGACGGCAGAGGCAGACGCCGAGGAAGATCTCTCAGAGGAAGATCTCGCAGAAGAAAGCCCCGATTCATCTCACACCGAGTCTCTTGACGGCCCCTGTACCTCGGTGCAGTCTGCCGTGGATCTGTGATTAAAGACACCTTCTGATCATTTTGAAATTGAGCTTCTCCTTGGCTTTGGCCGAGCTGGTGGGGGAAGACAATAGATATGGGGGATTAGTGATGTCTGTGGACGCCTGATACCGTTCCGCATGTGTACCCTCTAATTAATAGTGGGAATGAAGACCCGTCTCGATGCCTGACAAACCCGAATGCTCCCAGTCTGAATACACTGACACACCCACGCATTATCTGCCAGCAACAATTAGCTATTGCCAAAGCAGCCCACTTGAACCCCATGACAATGACAATTAATTACATAGCTCGACTTTGTTTTAATTAGATGTCATTCTATGGCTACATTGGTAATGTCTTTTCTGCTGATGGTTGGCGGTCAGCGTGTCTCACACGTTCTTACACGCTGAGCTGTAAACATCAAGCTCTAATATGTCTTCGAGTTTTCCGGCATATTTTGTCCCATCTGTTTAAGCCTGAGAAACTCAGCCAAGTATGTTTAATGAATTTGCCAAACTTTCATTTAAAAGCAAATGCTCTGCTTATCATGAATAGCCTTTTAGGTCGACTTCATTCCTGACCACCAACAGGCAGTAAATGCACAGACACACAAGACTAATATGCTGAAAGTGCCACTACGCTCTCAGCTAAAGTGCACCAGAGAAGTAATACCACAAGTATTGCCGTATGTCTTATAGGTTACTGCAGGTCGCTTTTATCAGAGTGAGCTGGCAGTCGGTGCTATAATGTACCGAGCCACAGAAATGTGTGTGTGTGTGTGTGTGTGTGTGTGTGTTAGGGTTGGGTGGGTGTGTTCTTTAACCTAGTGGAACTAATGCCATTCTTCAACAATATTAAACTACTGACAAAAATGTAACTTTTTCACAAGGAGGGCTTTGCGTTGTTGTAGATGGATAGGACTATTTAGGTGTATGATGAACGTCAGGGGTTAACACTGTAGTCATCATACTTCAAATCATTCAGTCTAGAGCCAGTCTCTAGAGCCAGTCCCTAGACTGTGCATCTTATATGCTAAGTTAATCTCTATATATTATTTTGCATTGTTCGTCTTTATCTAAGCAATACAGTAAGTTAAAGGTTTTCCCTCATTCTGAATGCATTCAGGTTTCATGCAATCAGACATATATGAGTAATGTATAGACCTATATGAGTAATGTATAGACCTATATGAGTAATCATGTAAATGTGTCATCTAGACAAGCAAAACATTTATTTATGGTTATTTTATGTTGACATTTTAGACATCTAATTGAATCTATGATCTTTCTGATTTGCATCTTTAGACATGTTTCTACTGCATGTCTTTATGTCTGCATGTTGATAACACGTGCCCGACTGATGGAGTAAACTGCACCACCCGCAGAGCGGCCACGGTGCTTTTCTCTCACTGCGTGACGTGGGCCCCTGGGCGGTGTGTAAGGGTGAGACGGGTGGTGCAGCTACATGTAAACATGGTGGAGCAAAACGAGGTGCTGGTGTGTGAAAACGTCACTGCTATACAAATCTCAACATACCGAAACCTTTGTACGAATCAATTACTTGGTGAGTCCGCAGGCAAAAAAAAAAAAAAAACAAACAAAATGCATGTGTATAGTAACGGCAGCAGGTCATGGAGTAATGGAAAAGCCGCTCCCCGATAATCACGGCATTGTACGGATATGATTGCTGACTGTAATTATCCATAACAGTTTTTATATCCATATCTATATCCATAACCTGGTAGCCTTTATGATAAAGCTCAGCAACCTGATTAATTGTGGGCTGCTCGTAGGGAGTCATGACTAGCTCCATAATGTAGGGCCATGCAGAATGCTGTGAGACTGGTATGTGCTGCCTTCACAGGAGGCATCTGGACCTCACGCAGGTGTTTCAGAGGAGAGGAGCATTCAGGCTAAGAAGATACTCCTGAACCACCACATGTTCCTAACTGTTGCATGCTAACAGCTGAGAGACCTTTATAAAACATAGGATAGGCAGACAGCTTATCTATGTCTTTATGTTTGTTTCCCTCTCTCTCTCTCTCTCTCTCTCTCTCTCTCTCTCTCTCTCTCTCTCTCTCTCTCTCTCTCTCTCTCTTTCTATCCTCTCTTAGGTGGATCAGTGAGATGCCAGCCACTCATCCTCGTTTGGTGCTCCCAGACTGAATTGTGCTGTACTCCCAATTCTCTCTCTCTCTCTCTCTCTCTCTCTCTCTCTCTCTCTCTCTCTCTCTCTCTCTCTCACACGCACACACACAGTCTACTTCTACATATGATGCACTGAAATTCCCCTGAGGACACACCCTGCCTTTTACTGGTCAAATCTTATGGCTGACTTTGATAGCCCTCTGTATATACTCTACTGTATAATAATAGTCCTGCACATTTTTTTGCACTTATCTATTTAAATGATCACCTGCGATGGCTCAAATGAAATGAACACCTCAAGTAAAACCCCCTGCTGAGTCACAGTAGCGTGCACTGTGCATCCATATTCCTTGCTGTTGTAATTCAAGGTGCGTATACTGAAAGCCCTTAAAGAACACGTACACAAGCATTGCTCAGTGGCTGAAGACCTGCTGATGGAGAGAAGTGTCTCATGTGTGCAGTAATCTGCAGAGGTCCTTCAGAGAAGTGTGGTTTGATTGATTATGCAGGGAGTGCAAGCGTTAATAAGGCCATAATAAAATTAAAATAGTGAAAGGTCAGTGTCATACTGGGGGGTGGGGGCTGTAGGTAATTGAGAATTTCATCTTTAACTATCCTTCCTGATAAGTCACTTCCAGACTGGGCAATTAGAGCACGGGACCCATGCTCATCAGGTTCTTCACCTCTACAGTGGAGGCATGGAGTCGCTCCCCAATTAGGGAGTCTGTATTTATCACAAAGAGCCAGGCCTTTTAAAAATCATACCCAATTAATTGGATCTGCAGATACTTTTTGTAAGTGCTTCTGAGTGACACTGAAACAGACAGGCTCTGTGATGCACACACACACATACTCATGCACACTCACTTGCTCACACTCACACATACACACACACACACACACACACAAAAGATAGAAAAGATAGACCGTCCTCTGAGATCCGCAGGCTGGAGGATCATAGTGGCATTTTCAAGGTTTAATAACTCTTATGTCTTGAACATTAGGCCAGTCCATCCACCTGGTATTAGTTGCTACCCATGAACCCAGCTTGCCATAAAAAGTCCAGGATGTTTCAGAGGAATCTGGGAAAAACAGTTTTAATTTGGATTCCGGGTTGAATCCAGGTTGTGTCATATGCCATCCATAGGCAGGTGACAGGAAGAAGTGACCTTGATCAGACAACGGGCTCAACAGTGTCCCTGTCTCACTTATCTTCAGTGACACACCCAGGTCAATATGTTCCTGAAATTAATGCATGCTTTACGTATAGTGAAGACAAATGTGCAGCCAGTCTCACAGGGATGTATACAAACATGTGATCAAATTGCTATTACTCCAGTTTTCATTCATTTATTGTGAACTGATTTCAGTAAATTATGACAAAACTCAGAATAACAGTCAAAGAGAAGGGATACAGGATAACCAAGACCTAATTGTAACAACACCATTCAGTAGCTTCTAAAATCCCATAACCCATACATGACCTGGCTTATGTAATTGGAAAATAATGTAACTGGATCTCAGCATCTGTGAGTATTGGCATGGTAGAGATGGACAGCTCGTCCTATAGCATGATCTGGCCTCTGTTATGGTGGGTTATGAATTTATGATGTGCAGCTGGAGTCTGTAGGCAGTGACCTGCTGATGACTGAATAGTCAGCTGTGTGTTCCTGCTTATTCCTTAAGAAACTCTGAAACCTTGAACAAAGTTTCTATTGCTCTCTCTCTCTCTCTCTCTCTGTCTCTCTCTCTCACACACACACACACACACACACACACACACACCTCACACATTCCTCATCTCTCCAGAACTCTATGTTGGGTATAGTGAAGGATAAAGTCATTAGTGTTATGGTTGGAATATACAGGTGCACACACCTACGCACACACATATACGCCAGTCACATTCAAACACACTAAACACTATTCACCACAGCAATAATTATCATCCGCAGCCCCTCTGTAAACGCCTGTAAGATCAATGCGGTCACAGCAGCATGTGCAAAGTGATATGTTTTGTTTGAATGATCCGAGCCTCATGTAACAAGACTTATCAAGACCGTGCCAGTAAACGCTCATTCCAAATGTGCCTAGATCAGGGATGTCAAAGTCAAATACACCGAGGGCCAAAAAAACAAATTTGCTACAAGCCGAGGGCCGGACTGGTTCAATGTTTATTAAAACATTGAAATGATTGCACATAGCCTATTGAACCAAGACCTAACACAGTGTATATTATTTCATGCTTAAATTTTCTTATGGATCTGTCAGTAATTTCAAGTGAAAATATTTTTCAACAAGCAAACATGAATAAAGTAATAAAGGTTTGAAAAGTGCTGGAATTTAAGCTAAAGCACTTGAAAATGCTTGAAATTGTAACTACTTCGTTTCACAACAAATAGCTGTCTGACTGAACAGTTCTCTTTTATTACGTTAACAAATACGAGCCTCTTGTAATTCCAGGACGAAACATGAAAGAACGTGAAGACGTTAAGATTGGGCGTTTTGAAAATAAACAACCATTAAATAATGTGAATAAAAAGCGAATTATTTCGAATCATTTCGAGTATATGTATAAATATTTAACTTAATTAAGTTTAACGTGCTGGGAAATATTGAAATGGACCTTGAAAGTGACGTACAAGTGCTTGAATTCCACCTTATAAAGGTGTATGAACCCTGAAAACATGACTTTGTTCATTGCGCTGAGGCGCGGCGCTCGCAAAGTACAAAATTCGAGAGATGCACGACCTCGCGAATCGACAGCGCGCAAGACGCTCGCGCACGAGCTGAGCCACTGCGATTACGTTATTTTCGCCGCGCTGACCCTCGCCGCTTGTGCGCGCTGCAGTGACTTTGCGGGCTACCGTTGCATTGTGGGAAATGTAGTGTTTGTGCGTGCAAAACACCAGCGGGCGGCTGTGGCCTGCGGGCCGGTTCTAACAGTAATTAAATATCATCCAGGGGGCCATAGATAATCAATTCACGGGCCGGATCTGGCCCGCGGGCCTTGACTTTGACATATGTGGCCTAGATGATCCCGAAAAAGTAATCCACCCTGGAATCATAAGGAGCTCCTATTTTCAGCTGTTTGTCTGGTGTTGCTGCCAGTGCAGTCAGAGCGATAGCTTGTGCCCATCATAAACTCAGGCCAGAGTACATGTTTAACTCTGTTTGTGTAACAGGAGACTGCTCCTTTGCCCTTGGGTCCTAGGGACAGATGACACTGGCATCTCCCATAATGAGAAATATTAGGAGCCACTAATGACACTGCATACGTTTTCAAGTGGTTGGAAAACTCATCTGATTTTGGACGATCCCCCCACACAGACACTCCCCTCCCCTCCAATATGTGCTTGCCAGCACAGAAAGAATCATTATATTTCAATTGACTCACCTCATTACCATCATGATCAATACACACCAGCGAGGCTGAACGGACATCAGGGTTTATTGTTTTATTTTTATTTTTTTTGCTGCAGCAACCCATGCGGTCCCATTGCATCAGAACTCAAGCAACTGCTGACTAATGAGATTAAGTAAGAATAGTGTTTCCCAGATGTAGCCTACTCTATGGTATTGTCTGCTGACACTAGCTCTGTGAAAAGTGTGTTTTTGGGAAGTATCTGGGCTTTATGGACAACACACCCTTTATAAAGAGAAAAGAGGCATTCACTCACTCGATTCTGTCAACCTTACTCCACACTCTCTCCCCAATGGCAAAGTCATAAAGTGTCACATTCTGTATCTGTTCAACCCTGAATTTAATAAAATACGTGTGTGTGTGGCATTTACCGGCATAACTTTGAAATATTTGAAGAGTGCCACCAGGAAGGAGAGTGCGAGTGAAAGAGATAGGTACAGCGAGCTTGTCACCTCAATATTCACAGTCAATCAAAAGTCTTGAGTTGTGTTTCCAAAAATAGATTGATTTAAATGCAGACTTGTGATGCTAGACAGTCAAATGTGACAAAGTTTCAAAAGCAGAGGCAAAATATCTACTGTAGCAAACAGAGACGTCCTTCATGGCTTCCTAATCATTACATCATATTTTTGGATAATTAACCAAGCCAGCAAGGCATCAGGGTCAATCACAATATTTAGGATTGAGTGAGTCATATCAGCATCAAAACTGTGAGCATCACAGTACATTTTTGCTCTTGACACTTGCCTCACATGTTGCTATGGTGCTGTCTGGCTTCCTTCTGGGTCAGTGGCTTGTGAATTCATGGATGTTGGAATAAATGAATCGAGGACAACTACCTCGGATGTTGGACCACGACCAGTAGAGTGTTGAATCCAAGAGGCATTAAAACCTCCAGCAGGACACTCGTTCAAGACTGACCCATATCATGAGTGTCCCCAGTATCATGCGTTAAGGACTGGACGTCACGCGGTGTCACATGTTCCTTTTATTTATTCTGCAAGATCTTCAGGCTAATACTTCTGCAATCAAACAGACTACAGTGGATGTCATCATGGTGCAGTTTCATTGATGAAGATTAGAGAGTCAAAGGAAGAAAGCGGAGTTTTGAAGTGAGGTCCCCGTTCATGGTTATTCATGTATTTGATTGCCTGGCACCTCATGTATATTCATGAGTGCATTATAAGTAGATTATTTCTCACACCTAGGTGGTTCTTCAGCTCGAATTATGTGATGCACAGGGTGGTTTCAGTATGTGTTTTTTTTTTTCTCCAGTACGGTACCTTACCACTATAGTCCTGTGAAGACCATACTGTCCATACTGCGCAATACTGAATCTCATAACTGTTGTATCGTTGCCGTGTTGCTTCTATGGTTACCTGATGTAAAATGGAATATAACTAAAAGGTGTAACCTGCACTATGGACCTCACAGATTGGTGTGAGAGCATGATTTCTCTACGGCTAGCAGGTCCCCACTGCTAATAAAAGGTACATCTTTGAAAAAAACCCGTTTCATCTTCGAGCTCTGTGAAATTGTAGCTTCGGTATCATGCTGATGAAAGGCAGTCTGCCTCTAATACTGGATATCCCTTTAAGAAAAGCAACATCTCAGTGTCTTCACTGAGGGAGGGCATATATGTTGCATTTCCTCTTTCCAGTTGGCCCTATTAATAGATTATATGTCCTCCCTCTGCGTCCGACCTGAACACCGCATCCATCCCATTACGATCCGGCAGAGTGCTGAGGTAGAACCCGGACTGGCAGAAATCTGGGCGCGTCGAGCCGCTTGCCTCATCAGAGCCAGAGATCCGAATGCAATTTCTTCAGGCGCGCACATTCTCTTTGTGCCACCTCGATTCGGAGGCTCCGCTCTCGCGTTTAGAGGCGCGGGAAGGCGTGGTGAACACGGCACACACCAGCACGGCCAACTGCTCAGCGGCAATCTGCGTCATCCTTCCACATCAGTCTCGAAGAATTAAGTTAAGCAGAGCATCTTAAGAAGGCTTTATGGCTTCCACAAGCATATCGGGATCCGTTTTGTTTATACATCATGTGTCTTGGTGCATGAAATTAGTTTTTCCTCTACCTCTCGTGTTTTGTCTTACGATAAAACATTAAGGTATACCAGACAGAGCAGACTGGGGACTGAGCTTTGATTATGACTGCAGTGATGAATTATCAGCGATGGAGGTTTTTACCTCCTAGCGGTACCACATGTCATTAATTGCGTTTGCTTGTTTGTTTTCTCGGTATTGGACTGCTGGGCAGATCTGTATTATCTTAAATTACCTGATGCAATTCCGAGTTTCACCTCCTGCCAAGAGCAAATGGCCGTGCTGCCCTTGGGGCGAGTCCTGCCCTCACACACCTGTCCTGCCCGCACACCTGTCCTGCCCGCACACACCTGTCCTGCCCGCACACACCTGTCCTGCTTCTGCACAGGTGGGAAGCAATGAAAGACTGAGGCTGGATTAAAGAGGCTGTGCCAATACAGGAGCGGCGTTCACACTGGAGCCTGCGTGATGCTGCCACTGTCAATAAGGCAACATAAATGCCACTGTAGGTGCATTTGGCATTAAAGCCAATTGGAGTTGGGAGTTTGTGAACAGTGCAGTAAATGTGTAGTAATCTCTTGGCCTTTGATGTCTTATACCATACACAGAGCCACAAAACAGAAACCTGAAGTGAATAATTCTGCTAATATTCAGCCCCACACCACCTATTACAGTGTGGCGCATCAGATATGGAGTATGTACAGTTTATGCATATTTATATGAGAGATGGAGAGTGGATTCTTTGTGCCATTATAATGGATCATGAAACTATGCCCTCATTAATGAATAATTTAGCATATTGCTCCAGTGGAGAGAACAACCACCACCCCCACCATGAACTACTTCAAAGAGTCCTCCATCACAAGCGGCATCTGCAAGAGCGCTTCACACACACTCCGCTTCTTCTGCTTAATTACCTGTCCCGTTAGCAGCTTGAAACAAACACGGGAGCCGCCGAACGATCAGAGTCTGAGGTGAACCACGACCAGTTGGGATTCGTCTGTTCTGATCGCATGATTAGGCCATTTCCTTTGCGTGAAGGAAGAGGTTCAGCGGGCAGAACTAAGCGCTCCTGGCGAGGGCCCCATCACCTTGTGCCGTTATTGATCCAGATGTTTATATTCTCAGTAGGAAAACGCCGGCAGGCTCTTTGCTCGAGACACATTGAGTCACACTCCAAGCTTTGTCTCATCAAATTTACACCAGTGTGTAGGACTTTGATATATTCCAGTAGCTTTGTCCTTAAAATAAGAGATCCTCTAATTTGTTTCTGCAAGATTAAAATCTACAGTGCCTCAAAGAGAAACAGACCCTGGGAGATACAGTACATTTTTAATGTCTTTGAAGCTTTTGTTCCCTCCTATCCATACTAAGAAGCATGTGGCAATAACATATCTTGGCAGGAATCAGCACGCGTCACTAATGAAGTGTGAGTAGGGTAAATGCATTGTGAAAACTCACCCACAAAAAAAAAAATGTCTACACACATGAATGTAAGCATTTATGATGACCCATGGCAGAAGCTTGAGAAAAAACACGATCTTCAGCAAATGTTAGATATTATGATTTGTACCACGGAAGAGGTTGTGTTACAGAATGACATGAGCCACTGACAGGGCGGAGAGGTGGGTGTCTTCAGAGAAACCAGGATTAAAGTGCCATAGATGAACATCAAAGGCTGCTGGGGGACTCGGGCTCCATACTGCAACATGAAACAGATCTTGCTGATACCCAGGCCCCTTAGCCCATTATGACTCGCTCTCCCTCACAGAATCCTAACAAGCTCTCCTGCGCTGGTCTTGCCAGCGTATTGTCTTAAGGCTGGCCTTAATGTGCCCTGAAACAAGCTGCTCGAGGAACGAGGTTAAAGGACACTTTCCTTTAACCGATCCTGTCCATGCGAGCGGCCATGTCTGGCACCACTAACGTCAGCCCGCCGCTTTGAGCAGGCGTGAGACCAAAGATGGAGTGTGCTTTTTCTTGTGGTTTGTTTGTTTTGTTGTCCCTGCTCTCTGAACTACTTTGCTGTGGTAGAGGATGACTACTTATTCAAAAATGCACTTTAGTGACAACAGAGATGAATTGATGTAGGGAAACTGTGCTCAGAGGAGGAAGTGGTGACACGGTTTTGGCACAGACTGCAAACACTACCAACACCAATATTTGTTTCAAGAGCTCCCGCTTCTTTATAAATCATTATCTATCGTGTTTCCTAAAAATGTGCTACTTATCATAGTTATTTATCTGTACTGAAATATTATGTTAATAAAGGAGAACTTGAGCATTATTTCAGATTCTCTAGTGGTGTTCACTGTTGACAAGGGAATGAAAAGGCAAAGTGTGTAGGCTGGAGTGCACTGTATGAACTATGGAAGTACAGTGACACATGAGTGATGTGATGCATTCCCAGAGTTATCAAATGCTATCTCAGTCTTCTCTTTCTCTCCTACACCTCTTACTTTTGTGTGTGTGAGTGTGTGTGTGTGTGTGTGTGTGTGTGTGTGTGTTTGTGTGTGTGTGTGTGTGTGTGTGTGTGTGTGTGTGTGTGTGTGTGTGTGTGTGTGTGTGTGTGTGTGTGTGTGTTTGTGTGTGTGTGTGTGTGTGTGTGTTTACACATGTATATAATTTGCCTATGTACATTTTTTAAAATGTGAAAAATTAATAGATTGACTTGTTTGATAACCCCCCAAGGAGGCGTTTAGCAGGAGTGCTTACATCTATAACCAAGATGCAAATAAACACAAAGTGATCCAGGTTGAGGCCACAAAAACAGTCAAACAGTAAAAATCCAGCTGTGTTTTCCAACAGCTGGGCCAGGCGGGAGGTAGTTTGGGGAGTCTAGATAAAAGCTGCCCCGAGGGCTCTTCAGGAAGAGTGCAGAGAGGAGCAATATGCTGCCTCCTTCACAGAGGCCCGGGGCAGCCGTGGTTGGGCCGCTCCTGGGTGCAAAATGACCCAGTTATGGTGATGTCACAGAGTAATCCCCCCACGTGGTGGCAGTCTGATGGCTGGGGGTGGGGGAGGGGGCATCTAGGCTTCTGAGCATCCGCCCGGGGTATCATGGCTGGTGGAGGGTCTGTGAGGACGGTTCTGTAGCAGGCGAAGGCGAGCGTTGCTAACACCATTTGCGGTTGACTGCATGCAGAGGCTGGTAATATGAAACTTGCCGTGCGCTCCTCAAGATCGTGCAGTTGATGAATAGGACTGAGAGTGCAACGATCTCTCCGGGCGTGAGTCTGCTGGCGTCTCAGGGCAGTCCTGCAGATCGCATGTCCTCTAATGGAGGATGGATAAACCTCCTCAAGGGGCCCAAGTTTGCAGAACTGCACTACTTCACCAACTTTCAAAGCTCTAAAGAAGACGTTTTGGATAATTGGACAACTGGTTGTTTAAAATCAGTCATAAAAAGAATCCAAGTCCAGTTATTAGCCAGTAAAATAACATTTAGAGAATCGGCTACAACAGATGGAGCTCTTTTTCATGTTGTGGTAGGTGATTAACCTGCCAGAGAGTTTACCCAAAATAGCCTCTTAGCTAAATACCAGATTCCACATTCTTAGCAACATACTGTGAGCCTCATATTTGAAGACCTCGGTATTTCATGACACGCAGGCACATGTTCGTCCATTCTGTCATCTTTATCGAGACAGAAGCAACCGTGGATTGAATCAGCCAGACAAACGCAGCAGTTGAAATGTATCATTCACTGATGCCTGTCGATAACGCGCACGGGCTTTTTGGAACGCTTTGCTGCCATCGTGGACTCGTGGACGTTGATTAGCATGCATATTCCACTGGGAATACCCCTCTGATCCGTCTCACCACGTACAGCTTTGCCCAAACTAGCGTTGTCAGCCAACCAAATGACATAATAAGACTTTCTTCAGAAGCTAGGATCTAAACTGAACTCGCATCTTTTTCAGAGGTCAGCGAGACGATCTGGATGTCTGGAGACGAGAGAATTACTTGGCAGGAAGCCTCCGTTGATAATAAAAAAGTGAGGGGAAAAAAACTACGATATGCTAAAAGTAAAAGGTTTTTTTTTAAAAGATCAAAGCAAACATGCCACACTGGCCAGACATCTCTCAGCAATCAGAGATGTGTTTTTCATACCCCATTAGCCAGGCGTGGGGGGCGCCGTGTATGCCGTTTCCTCCTGCAGCGTACATTCCGACAGCCGATAGTCATTTCCCCCCGCGCGCCGGTGACACGCCGCACCCCACAGCCACAGTGACATGGGGCTCCATCATCCATTTTCACATGCAGAAGAGGAGAGCGTTTTAACCGGTCTGGCCTCGCACTTCCTGAGCTGGAGAGGCAGCGGAATACTTATGAGGTCGCGGCTAGTAACTCAAGTTCACTTGAGCTCAAAGAAAACTTTTAATGATCGCTCTAAGTAAGAGAGTGAGCTCCCGGAGGGAGCAAGGCATTAGGTTGTCAAAATGTTGCAGTGGAGACGAAGGTGCCCCCGCCTAATGGCACTGTGATGCTTGCGGCCCGCATTCCGTTGCATCCTGGACCCAGGCGTGGAACGGGGACAAATGAAATTAGATTTAGCGGGAGATCAGGTGTGGTGAGCAACATCAGAGTGACACTGCCTGACGCAAGACAGGTTTGAAAAGCAGTTTGCCCGCGGCGAGTCACTTCAGTTCAGCAAAGGACATTTTTGAATGCTATCCAACTTTCTAACATGTAAGGCTACTTCTTCGACTGTACGAAATATGCAATGGTTTTTTCTGATCTCACTGAGTGACGTATTGTTGGGGCTGGGTCTTTGCCTGCAGGCTATGATTAGGAGATTAAATCTGATACATTTCAACCATGAAGGCTTATCTAGCTGTACCTATAAACCTCAGTTGTGTTAATCTGAAGGGCACTTCTTCCTAGGCTATTGCCACTGGTCGGATAAGTCTTATCAGTTAACATGAGCTTTGCTGCTTTGGATGTTATCCTGTGTGTGTGTGTGTGTGTGTGTGTGTGTGTGTGTGTGTGTGTGTGTGTGTGTGTGTGTGTGTGTGTGTGTGTGTGTGTGTGTGTGTGTAAGGGCCATACAGCAGGAGGTGCTCATCACTTTTGACTACACAGAACTCAGTAATGAACCAGCACAAACAACCCTGCCTTCACAATGGCTAATGCAGCCCGATTCAGGATTCAGAGCTCATTAAAATGTGCTTGTCGTATGAACAGCAAGAATTAATTCTTTAATCTTACAAAAAAGCTTGCCATGAATTATTCATCCCGCTCTAAACCATGGTGCAGCATATCTGTAGTGACAAACCTAGGAAGACTGTACATTCTGCTGTGGGTGATCACCTGTCCCAGAGGCTAGAGACTGTGATACAGGTCCATGCACCACCATTCTGGTCCCGTTGAGAACAGCTTAGGTGACCTTTAATTAACTGTGACTTTCAACATTGTAACAATTATGCCCTGTGCATGCTTCGCTGGGTTTCATTTACCACCGAGAGGCTTTGTTATGGCTGTTTATAATTGAGAATGTGGAGGCGTTGGAGACACTGCTGTTATCAATAACTGGGCATGCGCGTGGAAACAAGGAATCTAATTGTTGAGGGTGCACGCGTGCAGCCCCGCGTGCTCGAGTGGTCGTGCTACGGCGATCGTGCCGTCGCACGTCGTGTCTGGAGCTCAACATGCTCGCTATTGTGTCTGAGGGCTTCTTTCAGCAGAGTGGGAACATTTGCACCAAACAAGATAAATTGTCACGAACTGCAAAACCTGTGAATGACTCTCGCTGTCCCTCGACTCGCCCCTCCCCCACACGAGCCCTATCCAGCCACCTTAAAATGTCACACAATGCAGTTTTACTCTTCATCTTGCTAAAGGTCACCTGCACGCACTATGTCTCATCCTCATCAGGCTCCCATGTCCCAACATAGCCTTGACTGAGAAACAAAGTTAACATATTCTGCTTTGAAATTAGATTAACTAGCATCATCTACTCTCTGGCCCTCTCACAGTACTATTATGTGGATCAATGGTATATCACCTCTCCAGTCATTATCCCCCAGTTTCCTTATATACGTTCTGAACTTCTGTCTCTCACCCTGTGAGTGAGTGCTATCCCCCCATCACTCCTAAACCCCTTCCAATTATCCTCTTATGGTCCCAAAGAACCTTTTATCCCATAATATCCCCTATATGGTCCTCACACAGCCAGTATCTCCTTACATTCACTAATACACCATGCTATCATAATTTTGCCATATATTGTTCCTGCTAGGCACAAAGATGCCTGGCTCTTTTGCTACATTTGGCTTTTAAATCCTCTACTGTCTCCCAAGCACCTTCCATTTCTGCGTGTGTATAGAGAAAATTATGTCACTGTGTTTCAGTAAGTCATCTTAAGACTAAACAGAAACAACCCTTTCAGCTATATTTTGTTCCCCACAGAAAAAAAAGAGAAATATTCCAGGCAGGAAAAATCTTTTTTTTTTGTTAAGATGTCATTGACTTAGAACAGTTACACAAGTTACCATCTTCAACCTGAGAGCCTCAGTGGATAATGATGAACACTGCAGCACTGTCATTTCTACATCTCTGTTTAATGATGGCACGATGCCATCCATGTCACAGAGAATCCCTGATTCCCTGAAAAGTGTCGTCTTTTCCTGTTTAAATCTGAACTCATTCAGCGTAGGTATAGACACCTGTTTCTCATGTGAAATAAGATTAAACGATTTACACCACTGTCCTTTAGTAGTAGTAGTCTGACTCAATGGTTTCTTGAATTCTGGCCTATCTGTACTATTACCCAGGATGAATTCTGTGATCAGATGCAGAGCACTTTGTAAGTCGCTCTGGA
The DNA here is from genome assembly GCF_052324685.1 of Brachyhypopomus gauderio. Classification (NCBI taxonomy): domain Eukaryota; kingdom Metazoa; phylum Chordata; class Actinopteri; order Gymnotiformes; family Hypopomidae; genus Brachyhypopomus; species Brachyhypopomus gauderio. The sequence goes on from NC_135227.1 coordinate 16,373,159, forward strand.
TAAGAGCGTCTGCTAAATGCCGTAAATGTAAAAATGTTTTTTAAAACGTTTATCACATGACTTCAGAGGATAAACAGATAATTGCATGCCTTTCAATAATTAATATGGCACACAAATGTTAACCAATGATGCATGATAGACAATTAATGTGGTTCATAATAATTAAACAAAAGCTCAATAATGCCCTGAAGTGCCACTAATCCATTGCAGTGTCATATGCATGTTTCCGCCACAGCTGTATAGAGTATGCAGGAGCCTCTCCTGAATGTAGCGGACTCCTCGGAAAGTTCCTGTTTAACCTCACAGTGGTCTAGCAAATATTTAGTCTCCCATGTCTTTATTCCTATAATCCAAGTCTGTCTAGGTGCATTAGACCTCGGTTCCTGATTTAAAAGGCTTGATTTGTGAACTTCATTTTGTGTGATTCTGTTCTTCACATCAATTTATGGGAATGGAATCAGAAGTCATGATGCAACTGTCTAAGCGCAACCGAGTGTATCTGAGCATCTTTATATGGAGCTTAACTTGTCTCATGGAGCTTTGATATTGAATAGAATAGAATAGAATAGAATAGAATAGAATAGAATGTATGTGTGAACACATTTGGCTACTGTTTGGCTGATATGCTCTGCATTGTTGGCTCAGGAAGAGATGTTGTAGTCTCCATGCTACTCACACTGATGTGATTTCTCTGCTTTCTTAGAGTTCATTGCTCATGTTCATTATTTTATCGTCCGTCTCTGTCTTCTTATCCTCCAGCAGACCAATTTTATTTCTCTGCAGTATTAACAGATGTGATAATCTATTTAATTGTTCATGTAATCTCTGTAATTTAGAAGGTAATCTCCAAACATGTCTCAAAGTAACCGTCCTCACTGTTCCTTCAGAGCGTTTGGCTGAAATTTCAGCACCTAAACCCTCGTCCTCAAATTGTAAACACACTATTAATCTTTCCCTTCACACTATTCAGGAGCTAATGCATTATTTGTCTCATGGGTCAGTCGTGTAATTATTTTCTAATTAACTCAAGTGAATCGATTAACGGCTGCTGTCGCTCGATACAGTGACAGTGCTGCACTGCGGAGCTCTAATCACTGTCATCGCACTGAGGACTGGGGGCGGAGTCCCGGGGGAGGAGTCCCAAGGGCGGAGTCCCAGAGGCCGAGTCCCAGGGGCGGAGACCTGGCAAGAAGCCCTCTTCCTTGAAGCATCTCTGTCCCTCGTTCAACACAAGTCCATTCCATTTGAGAAAGACATAAGGGCAGAAATTGCAATTGTAGAAACAAGCGCCAAATCACACAGTCTAGCAACAATGGCTACCAGAATCCTGAAGCAGCAAGATTGTATTCAAATTGTGGAACGCTTTTCTATTACAAATCCCATACACTGCCGGTGACTTTGTTAAGATGTTGAAATAAACTCATTTCTGGGCGAGGGTTTCTGAGAGTGGATGGCCGGCTGTACGGAACAGCAGAGGGTTATGAGAAAGAATGTATTGATGTGGATAATGAAGGAGCCTGACTGAGAGGCTGTGAATATTTTGTTATGCTGTTAGCCAGGATGAAGACCAACAAAACACGTCTGACATGTTGAGATTGAATAGCAGCGAAAAACACAAATGAGGTTGGTCACAAAAGAGGACTCCTGCCACCTGGCACACGTCCGTGAAGGAGCACACCTCTGTGAAGGAGCACAGCTGAAGAATTTCAGCATTTTTACACCCAGCCATGCCACCTTTTTAAAAGTCTTGGATGGTAAAATCACTGCAAAATTATAATAATGCTTCAGAGAAGACAAGTGCAAATACTTTGTGGTCCTGCTCAGCCCACTGTCTGTGAGACATCCTCAAAGGCCTCAGGGGGGGACGATGTTTCTCAGCACTGACTCACAATGGTATCACAGATTCACAAATTGCCCCGCACAGTGCAGTGCTGGGAGCAGCGGTCATCGTGTAGTGGGCACACCGCTGCCTTAGAGTCCTCTGTGGGCTAGAGAACCATTAACACTCATGTTGACGATTTTTAAAAACTGTGGAGTCTGACCCAGCTAGAGTAACGGCCCACTGGCAAACCGACTTAACATAGTAGTTTCGTTAATCGCGTTGCTGGTTCCTCCTCAGATTGTTTTAACGAGCTACAGGTTAGAATGTTCCTCTGCACGCCCTTAAGTATGACATGTGCCTATGTTGTTAAAAAAAAAAACACTTTTAAGACCACTAGGTTTAAAGGATCCCTAAGTGCCAATAAAACCATTCTCTGATGGTTCTTTAGACTCCTGTTGAAACACTTTACCAGACATAAAGTTCAGCTACAAACTAAGGACTCCCGGAAAGGATATACGAGTGTTTCATCTTTTGTATAATGCTTTTTGCTTTTTTAAAAAGCTTTTTGCTTTTTTTTATTTCTATCTATTTATCATTTTATTTTACCCAGTAAATTTACTTGTAGTGTTTAAGTCAGTAATTTCTGTCCCTTGTGGTCGGGGTGGGTATTGCACTGAAGGCCATTCAGGAAGACAAGTGTGATAGCAGAAAAACTCAGCTGTGTTCTCGCATTTGAAAATATGCAAATGTAGAGGTGTAGGAGAGGAGAGATGCTCAGTATCTCTGCTCTCTGCTCTGGGCACTTCAGGGAAGGACACAGCGTCAGCGGCGTGGCAGAGAGCCATCAGGTGGGTCAGAACCTGATGGGCCAATCTTCATTAGAAATTCATTACGTAGTTCTAGCAAACGAGAGTTCAAAAGTTCACCTCTGCATATGCAAGGTTTAGAACTGCACAACACCACCACATCTGGAGCACCATAAATAACAATTATTTATTAGGATTTTGGTCCACATGATACCTGACAGTACCTGCCATTTTGGTTGTTGATAAATCATGTGTTACAGGTTGTTGAGGTTGTTAAGTTCAATTAACCAGTTGAGTCTTCATGTGCATCTTAATAACCTTGTAAATAGTGTATATGTGTAATGGGGGGTTTCATTCAGCACTGGAAGTCCTATACATCTAATATTTTTTTGTGTTTTCTGTGTTCTTTATCACTTGACTAAACTCACAAGCCATTAATCAGCTTTGACAGGTCTGTTGGAAACGTGAAATGCGTGAGGTCCTTAGGGCTGAGTCTAAAGAAGCACTGCCGTATAATGACTGGCGTTAAATATTGTATTAAATGTTATGTAATAATTTGTACAATGTAATATAATTTGAGTTCTTTTTCTGTGAGCAGCTACTGCTAAGAAGGTGTTGTGTACAAAGCTCTCAGGTTCAACTGTCGAGAGAAAACAAAAAGCCCAAAGAGAATCATTTTCCCCCCCAAAGGTTGTGCTGATGAAAATTGACAGTATTGTGGGCACATACATGCCCGTGGGACTGAGAAAGAGAACGGCCTAGGGGCAAAAATAGAAGCTCCATCCCAATAAACAGTCTCATCGCATTCGATATGGAGTATTAGAGCCTGCGAATAACCTTCTACAAATAGGCCAGCTTTAATCTTAATCTTTTATGAGATGTCAAGCTCCTTGGGGCTAAGAGCAGATTTTGCCATCACTCTAGTGTGAAATAAAAAGGTGTAATGCCTTGGCTGGAAAATCATCCATGAATCTCATTGCATGTGCTGAGGAGAGTTCTCCCTCAAAAACAGCCCTTCTGTCTGGACCAGAGAGCTGTCTGCTCTGATGGAAGCTTCGAATGAAGCATCATCGTGTCCAAAGGGACATTTATTCATGGAACACATGCATTTTGTAATGAACTCCGCAGTGCATAGCCACTGCACAACACTAGCCAATTTCAAATGTGGCATGACACCCAAAGTAACTGCCTTTTGTGTGTGTGTGTGTGTGTGTGTGTGTGTGTGTGTGTGTGTGTGTGTGTGTGTGTGTGTGTGTGTGTGTGTGTGTGTGTGTGTGTGTGTGTGTGTAATTTCGCCCATGCTGTTCGTATGATCCGTTTTTTGACTGGTCATTCACGACTGTGTGACACTCGGTGGAGAGTGAGAGGTTCACCTATTCCACACTAACGTTTTGATGACACCTCCATCCTCCGTGCTCAAGAGCACACGGAGAGGACGCTGTCTCATACCCACACTGTGCTGTAAACATGGAAGCTCTCTCCGACTAAGCCCGACCACACTGTGAACGCCGCGCTCATGCAGATGCACCTTTTTTGTTTAGTTTTTTTTTTTTTTTCATTTCTTTTTGCCTGAAGATTTCTCCGACACCAGAGAAGACACGGCGAGATGTGAGATGAGTGCTCAGTCTGCGGATGTGGAGCTGAAAACACCTTCGGAGCATCCACCGGCGTTCCTCCGTCCCGCCTCCTTGTTTGATGCAGGCCTTCCTGTGAGGTTCCTAGACGGGGAAGGACAGCGGAGCGTTGGCACCCGGGCTGCGGAGACTCGCTCGCCGGTGAGATCCGTGGCCCCCGCGACCCTTCTGGGCCAATTAATCTCAGCTTTGCTCTGAGAGCGAGAAGCCTGGCGTGCCAGGGGGTGCACTCCCCAAGTTCTCCTACCCTACTCTCTGATCACCAAAGGCCAGGCAGAGGTCTGACGCCATTACCCCCATCGAGATGCTTAGCCTCCTCCATTAGCCAGAGGAATAGATAATTACTCACTGTACATAATCACACCGTCCCGGTAATGAGAATGCTAATGCCGGGTGCGATACATTTATAGACAGAGCTGTGTGAAGGTCATCCTCGTCATATCACCCTACACTGCATAGTACACCTTCACCCTCAAGGCTGTTTAGAACCAGAGAAGCTGTACCGTGCCGCGTTCGAGGAGCACTACATAAGAGCAGATGGCGTGCGCTTCTCCCGTTTGCTGAACTTTTTGCCTCTTTTGATAAGCCTGTGGTGAGCAGAGCCTCTTGCTTTCTGTGTTCCTGGTATTCCCCCGAGTCCTGTCAGGCAGCACTGCTGATCAAACAAAAGTCAGCGCTCTGAAGTTTCTCCTCTTTATCCCCAAAGATATTGTCATCAGCAGGGGGAAAAGGGCTCCTCGCGAGGGTGGCGGCCGGAGCATTCAGAGGGTGGCCGTGCCACAAAGCCGGGTCTTCACCTCACCGCCTCTTCTGCGAGAGACGGCTGGTCTCTCTTCAGCGGGAGACGGCTGGTCTTTCTTCAGCGAGAGATGGCTGGTCTCTCTTCAGCGGGAGACGGCTGGTCTCTCTTCAGCGGGAGACGGCTGGTCTTTCTTCTGAAACCAGACTGCAGAATGAGCTCACTGTCGTTGTCATCATTCTCGCATAAACAAGACGTCACTGGCGTCTGCATTTGCCTGCAACCTAGAAGACCAGGGGGATCTTCTCAAAAAAGCCTCATGCTGAGATGCTGTTCTAGGCCATGCAGAAAGAACCAGGCAAAAGCGATAAGCCCTGAAGGCCCGAGCCTTTACAACACTGCCATTTCCGTCTGGTCTCTAGTGGTTCATATAGTCATTTATTATCTTTTGTTCCTTTAGACTGGCTGATACTGCAGAATGTGGATGTTATTTGTCAAACAGTTAACAGACACCAAATAGCATCAGAAGACAAAGAACTCAGGAGGAAATTAACACTCTACAACAGCCTCAGGAAGGCAAAAGAAAAACAGAGTAAGTGAACGGAAATGCATTCTAGTTCTACAGCCTGTGACACAGTACTAATTTGTAAAATGCTCAAAACGAACACATTCCTCTTGAAGAACTGTCCCACAAGGACACACTTTTCAAGCGTAATCCTCAGTGACAAAACCAGGCTGGAGCCGTTTGGCTCTACCACTGCTTAACTGTAATGTAGGGTTGATAAGGTATATTGGGCTTGACTGCTCTCACATAAGTGATTTGATGAAGACAGATGGTGGAATAGACTGCCAGTCTGGTTGCTGAAATTCCATTAAAACCATTTCCCCCCCGAAGCAGTCTATTTTGATATATGGAGGAGTTGGCCTTAAGGCAATCACCCGTTGGTCTGCCCTTGAACCTGTGCACGTGGGCCAGGACTCATTCATGCTGCTCTCCGGTCCTCCGAGATGCCGGGAAGCCCTGCCCTTGCTGCTGATGCTCCAAAGAACTGTCCTCACTGAGAGAATAGACCGCGCATGTTAATACCTCAGGAAGGGACTGGGGTGGAGAGCGACACTGCTGCGGGCACACCGCCCAGGCCCTGGTGAAAATGATGGAGCTGCTCTATTTCCTAGGAGAGCATGATACAACATGACATCCCCCACGCAGCAGTGCAGGACGAGGATATACATACAGACAAGGGTTATGCACGTGGGATGTTCAATAATACGGCACTTTACAGCAAGATCCCAGGCCCAACAGCGCACATACAAAGCAAACCAGTGCACGTTCAAAGCAAAACCGTGCATGAACTAAACAAACCAGTAGCAAATACAAAACAATATTTTTTTGCTTGCAGCAATGAAATATATACTGCCTCTCTATATTAGCAGAAGCATGCATAATTCAAGGTGAGCTCTACCTGGGGGATACAAGCACAACCTTTCCTCATGCAGTCAGAGCAACAGTGGAAACCTGGACCACACACACATAAACATCTTCCTTTTATTACTGACAGGGATTCAGATTCTCACACACTTGTCAATATTTGCATGCAAAATTTCACCCGCACACAAATACCATTCGCTAATCAGTTTTTAATGCCAAGGTGGCGTGAGATCACTGCCTGCATGCCTGAAATGGCCACAGACAGACCTTAACGAGGGATTCATTAGAACAGAATCTTTTTTTCATGATGTGTATATATAACCTGCACATTAATATTTCACCTGTATCATCCAGAGCTGGAGGCACTTCAGCGTTCATATTTTCTGATTCTTTTAATAGAGAGCGACAGTTCTTTTCAGGATAATTCATGGTACAAAGCAGACACATCAAGCTCCACTAAAAGAATGCATTATTGAAACCTGCGTAATCCGTGTTACCACTGATGAATTATGGAGCTCTGCTAAAACTATTCCAAGATCTAACGTAGAAGATATGAGGCTCCTCCTCTCAGTTTCCCTCCGAGCGATCTGCTCCTCAAAGAGTAGGTACATCATCTTTCTCATACTCCTTGTAGTTTATCTTAGACACAAAAAAGGAACAAAAAGAAAAAAAAGAAACACTAGAAAGTACTGCTGAAATCAAAATGTATCCCCCAATTTCAAAGTGGCGCTACATGGGTCTCCTGAAATCCCTTAGTACACGAACATTTGAACGACTGCGTTTTACTGCGTGCGGTGGCGTTTGGTCTGGCGTCTATCTCTGGGGTTCCTGCGGTGGGGTGAAGTGTGACGTGTGTTTGCTCTTCTCGCTTGCTTCCTGCCACGCTACAGCTGCGGTTTCATGGGCAGCAGCAAAGCATGTGATGTTCATCCGTCAGGGTGGTTGCTCCGCTCACCGGCATGGGGCCCGTAGCTCGGCTAGCAGACGGTCACAGAAGATGGAGGAGGGGTGCTTCTCTCTGACACAGACACACGGCAAACGGGGAGAAGATAAAGATGCCCCCTGTTGTTTTTTTCTCTAATTAAAATGTTTGCTTCACTCCAGGATAGAGCTTTATCACTCACAAGACAAATACTGCATGTAAAACAATGACCGTGCATATGTTTACACCGAATAATCTCAAAGCTGAATAATCAATGATGTTTCCTCCTATCTGCAGTATGCATGAAACTCTGGGGAAAAAGAAAATGGAAGAAGTCTGAGTGCTAATTAAATTCTGTTCCAGATTACTCTATGGACAAACTGTGCTATGTTCCCAATGGCACACAACTACTAACTGTGGGTAAAAATGGTATGTCGTATACAGCATTTGACCATAACAAAATTTGCCAGTATATATTTACAGTATGTGGGCAGATCTTTATGGTATATTGCATTTTCCCAGTATATTTACCAGTATGTGGGCAGATGTTCATGGTGTACTCCATTACCTAATGCAATCCAATCCTATTTCCAACATTCCTTCCCAGTAAATCAATAAAACTGACAAATGAATAAATTTTTATAAATAAAATAACAACAACCTGTGAACTATTGTGCCTCTGAAGGAACATGGTGTTATTTTTAAAGCAAGTTTTAAATGAGCATTCGTTACTACGTGATACTAAGTGTTGAGCTGCAGTTTGTGGTGCACCACTAAGCAACTGTTAACTGTTAATTAGATATTTACTTTAAAAATTACCAAGTGTCCCTTCAGACATAGATACATTTCCCAGTACAGACACAGATACATTTCCCAGTGCAGACACTTCCCAGTTAGAGTAATGTGTAGCTCAACAGCACAAGTAAGTGTGTATTTGATGTTAATAGTTACACAATTATAAATCAATTGTACTGATAAATACTGGTGTTTGGTTGTCATGCAGTGAGATCCAGGAGTCCAACACCCAAAATTTCCTAACCTGTTTCACTAGATCCTCACTATATCCTCCTCTCCTCATTAATAGCCTCACCTAAAACTCTTTTCACAGACTCTAATAATATATGCCCGGACGTATTAGGAAAGCATACTGAGCATTTTGAACTGTGTACTTTGCTACTTTGGTAACTGACCTGGTTTGTATTTCATCCATTTTGTCTTTGGATGTGCCTGTTTGCCTGGGTTTTGATTCTGCTCTTCGTGTTTTGACCTGGACTTTTTAACAGCTACGACTGTGATTGTGTCTGTGCTGGCTTGCTCTACCCCTCAGTTAGTACTCTTGCTTCTGTTGACTGTGATCTGCACACGTCTGACTATGTGTCTCAGTCGTCACATCAGTGCATTAATTAAAGAGAATGAAAATTTATATAATATATGCCATATATAAATGATGTAAGGTGTATTAAGCTGTTTTTGACTTCCTCATCCACTATGCACCATGTTGGTTACAAGCTCAGAAAGGTCATTTTGGGTCAAATGAATTGATATAGCAGAAGGTCCCTGTAACATTTCCATGGTAAATATTTCCACATCCTGGTAGTCTTATGACCAGTCTTATCACTTACTGGAAGCATTTCCTCCAGTGTCACAGAAGCACTTTTTATCTTCAGACATACTGACATACTCATTTGCACACACTGGGGTTAAAGACTTTGGCTAGTTCACCCAGATTAATTAGATGCCTAGACCGTATCAAGGTTAGTAATAAGTAGTAGCTATGTTGTTGACAGCATTTTGTAAAATTGCTCATTCAAACTGTTTTGTTGTTTTCTTGTGTTTTGAATAAAAATTGAGCATTTTAAATACATATACATGGGCTCGGATTGCCTTGAAAATTTCTTACAACACACTAAAGTCTGCGCTGCTCAAGGGATGACATCAACTCAACATCAATTCAACATCAACTCAACATCATCTCCCTCCCAACGTACGTCTGTCCTTCCTCTTCTCTCCATTCTGCTCTGTATTCGTTTTTGTGTGCCCGTTCTTGCTCTCCAAACAGAATAATGCATCCTAAGCCTGCGTGAGCACACCATTCTCTTTGTTCACCTCCTTTCCATCAGCTCTTCCCTAAACGCACCACTTCACTTCCAGTCTCCAGCCAGGCAGCCCTGCCTCCTCAAATCCTCCGCGTGGTATTAGTACGCCTGTCATCTCCCATTCACTCCTCAATCAAGACAAACGACACTTCGGAGAACGGGTCTCAAAGAGCCTCCGTCAAATATACCTTCATCTACACTGGAAATGGGCTCTTGTAAATTAAATCTAAGTGGAGCCCCGTGGGCTTTGCCATATATAATGAAGAGATTTTAAAGGAGGGGGGAGATCAAATGAGTGGAATCAAATTAACTTTTTTCACTTTATAAAACATTGGCACTCAGACATTCAATCTTCTCCATCAGTGACAAGATCTTTAACACCACGGTTGCCATTACTGTGTGTTAGGAGTTATCATCATTCTTCATAATCTCAGATTAGTCATCTTGTTTCCTGCTTGACACAACAACTGTTCTGCAGGTTTTTCCCTTTAATTCTTGTCTTAGGCACCTAAATTCGTCCACAAAGACGTGATTTCCCGACTTCGCCAAGGTTTTGTACACAGCTTGACAATATCTTCTAGAATTTTGTGGATAAATTCAACATCAGAGCTAAATGATTTTAAAGCCTTGTGCGTTATCACGTTGTTTAGGTTGCAAATTAGAGCTGTTGTTTTTACCTGAAAAGTTGTTCTTGAGTTCTGTTGATGAGGAACCACTGCTGAGGCTATTTGGTGCCTGGACCAAGGAGAGCCCGAATTCTTAAGAGTGCTTAACGGCAAAGCCGAGTGGATCTCATTCACTCCGAGTATGAGAGTGGGAGGAGTGTCTTTGCTGTTGACGGGAGTCATGGGGTTCAATGGAAGAGACTACCTGCAGTGAGCTGTTACAAATCTGTGCCATCGCGGCTGGCTTGGGAGGTGGTGTCCGACAGACTCACTTCACAGGCTAATCCCCTGCATGAGACTAATGCTCGCGGTATGCTTCCTGCACCCGGCCAAACCCCTATAAATAGAAAAGTCCTCCTTTTCCCACTTCCCTTTTCCAAGGAAAATACTCTGATAATCCACACAAAGGAAATGTAGTGAAACGTGTTTTACAGTATTCATTAAAATAAAGGCTTGTATGTGGTGCAGTGAGTTCTTGGTATGGTTGGCCTGTGTTTAATGGAGCACTTATTTGGCTTACTTACTCACTGCAGCTATGGATAAACACTGCCATCATGCAATACTAAATGCCATACTTTATTAGCCAGTTAAGTATTTCCTTCCAAATAGTCTTTGGCAATGGTCAAAATTCCTTATTGCCAACATGTGCTTAAATGGGTTTAAATGGGTTTAAATGGGTTTAAAATGGGTTTAAAATGCCACCTGGGTACATTTGTTACATCTCACTACATGTATGGTAGTGTATGCCAGATCACTCCCTTAACCACCTTATCTTTGTGCAAGCACTCACCTACCACAAAGAGGAAAGCAATGAAAATTGCACACAAAAAAAGACAGTCGGTGAAGTCAAAAATCTCCGCCAGCCTTGTGCGTGCCTAATGCACACACCTGTGTGGCCCCTAGCTGACACCAGCGCTGCCGTGGCCGTACACGACGCTGTGCTACAGGTAAGCAGAATTCAGCACATCTGGCATTCATTCAGCGCCTGGCGTGCTTCCCAACGCACAGGAATAAAAGGGCCCGAAACAGCGTCGGACTCCTGTCGGCAAACTCAGCTCTCCCGGACGCTCGGTGGGCTTCCTGGACAGCTAGAAGATATCATTATGTGTTTTGTTTGGGTAAAAACACGCGAGGATGTGAATGTAGGAGCCACACATAGCGTGGAAATTGTCTTACGTTGTGCTGAATTAGGTCTACCAAAGACGGGGTCATTTATGCTCATTATGGAAGTGTACAGATAGAAGGAAAAGCAAACATTTGGAAGCATTTTGAAAGTCTATATGATATAAATGCAGATAGTAACTAGAATTTTTTTTTTACTGTGAAAAACCGAAGGCGAGAGTTTAAAATGAGTAATTGGATTATTCTGTGATGTATTTTCCCTGGACGGTATTTTAAACAAGAAGCCAAAGAGCTGTCTTTCCTTTTGTGAAGCAAAGAATATGAATTTGAAAGCTTTCCTTCACATTCTGTCTTTTATGCAGTCCAAACCATTTTTAATTAAACCTTAAAATAATGAGTCGGAACACCACAGCAAGGACATTTTTATGAGTAACTGTGTTTCACAGTTTAAAACTTACTTCACGGGCTCACTTTCTTTTCTGAGCAGGCCGGATCTGCTACATTTATTCAAAATGAATATACTGCCAGGCTTGTGTACATTTCAGGTGGGACTAGTTTTACGTAGATCGAAAGCTTTTCAGCTGCCAAGTAAAGCCTTCAGTCATCTAAACTGTGCAGTTCTCTTCTTCACTGGGTGTGAAACGACATGCAGCATCAGATAGTTTCTTGTCATTTCCAGCTGACCTTGCAGGACTCGGCACTCTGTGTTTTCTAAACGATCAATTGTCTGCTCGTTTTGGTTCCGTTTGTGAGCGGACCCAGGCCATCCCTGACCCGGTGCTGCTTGGCTCAGGTGACACACCTCTAAACTCAAGTCCTTTGACGTTTGTCATGGGTTAAACTGCACCCACTCAGTATTGATAATATTCTGCCCAAGATTTCTCTATGGATGCAGGGTGATGGTTGGAGGCATGTGCCTCTATGTTCCTCTCTTCTGTCATTCAGGAACCATGGACCACTGCCCCACGGGTAGCCTGGGGCCTTGCTGAGGTGAAGGGAGACGCCACCCATGCACTGTGTGCTATGCAGACGATGTAGAGATGTATTCATGTATGATGTAGAGATGTATACATGTATGATGTAGAGATGTATGCAGGTATGATGTAGAGATGTATACATGTATGATGTAGAGATGTATGCATGTATGATGTAGAGATGTATGCAGGTATGATGTAGAGATGTATTCATGTATGATGTAGAGATGTATGCAGGTATGATGTAGAGATGTATACATGGATGATGTAGAGATGTATTCATGTATGATGTAGAGATGTATTCATGTATGATGTAGAGATGTATGCAGGTATGATGTAGAGATGTATTCATGTATGATGTAGAGATGTATTCATGTATGATGTAGAGATGTATACATGTATGATGTAGAGATGTAAACATGTATGATGTAGAGATGTATACATGGATGATGTAGAGATGTATTCATGTATGATGTAGAGATGTATACATGTATGATGTAGAGATGTATTCATGTATGATGTAGAGATGTAGTCATGTATGATGTAGAGATGTATGCAGGTATGATGTAGAGATGTATGCAGGTATGATGTAGAGATGTATTCATGTTTGATGTAGAGATGTATGCAGGTATGATGTAGAGATGTATGCAGGTATGATGTAGAGATGTATACATGTATGATGTAGAGATGTATGCATGTATGATGTAGAGATGTATGCATGTATGATGTAGAGATGTATGCAGGTATGATGTAGAGATGTATTCATGTATGATGTAGAGATGTATGATGTAGAGATGTATTCATGTATGATGTAGAGATGTATACATGTATGATGTAGAGATGTATACATGTATGATGTAGAGATGTATTCATGTATGATGTAGAGATGTATGATGTAGAGATGTATTCATGTATGATGTAGAGATGTATACATGTATGATGTAGAGATGTATGATGTAGAGATGTATTCATGTACGATGTAGAGATGTATACATGTATGATGTAGAGATGTATGCATGTATGATGTAGAGATGTATGCAGGTATGATGTAGAGATGTATTCATGTATGATGTAGAGATGTATGATGTAGAGATGTATTCATGTATGATGTAGAGATGTATTCATGTATGATGTAGAGATGTATACATGTATGATGTAGAGATGTATACATGTATGATGTAGAGATGTATGATGTAGAGATGTATTCATGTATGATGTAGAGATGTATACATGTATGATGTAGAGATGTATTCATGTATGATGTAGAGATGTATGATGTAGAGATGTATTCATGTATGATGTAGAGATGTATACATGTATGATGTAGAGATGTATACATGTATGATGTAGAGATGTATACATGTATGATGTAGAGATGTATGCAGTCTAAATTGTCACATTAAGACCAACAAAAAAAGATAATGCACAACATACACAGTATAATATAATATAATATCAATGGACATGGTTCTAGGTTCTAGGGCAGTGGTTCAGTGGACATGGTTCTAGGGCAGTGGTTCAGTGGACATGGTTCTAGGTTCTAGGGCAGTGGCTTATTGGACATGGCTCTAGGTTCTAGGGTAGTGGTTCAGTAAACATTGTTCTAGGGCAGTAGTTCAGTGGACATGGTTCTAGGGCAGTAGATCAGTGGACATGGTTCTAGGTTCTAAGGCATTGGTTTAGTGGACATGGTTCTAGGGCAGTAGTTCAATGGACATGGTTCTAGGTTCTAAGGCAGTGGTTTAGTGGACATTGTTCTAGGGCCAAGGTTTAGTGGACATGGTTCTAGGTTCTAGGGCAGTGGTTTAGTGGACATGGTTCTAGGGCAGTAGTTCAGTCGACTAGGTTCTAGGGCAGTGGTTTAGTGGACATGATTCTAGGTTCAGTGACCTCATCCATCCACAGCACGTAACAGGCAGTAGTTCAGTGAACATGGTTCTAGGTTCAGTGACCTCATCCATTGACTGAGATTGCATCTTTTTTACTGTGAGTTTTCAATTTGGCTCTTATACACTGCATGTAGATTAGTGTTTTGTTTTTATAGACAGAGCTGTTGTTTGTTTTGTAAGTACTTATCAGCCTATCGTCCTTAGGCACTCAATTCTTTAGACAGCCAAGAAGAGTCCTTTCATGGCCCTTTAAAGGGAGACTCTTTCAGTTTGCCTTTGCCCCAAACTGCCACATTGAACTCACACATCCTTCAGTCAGGTGCAGACACCCAAAACACAAGCTGGGCAATGTAAACCTTAAGGTGGGTCTCTCTCTCTCTCTCTCTCTGCTGTATGTGTGTGTGTGTGTGTGTGTGTGTGTGTGTGTGTGTGTGTGTGTGTGTGTGTGTGTGTGTGTGTGTGTGTATGTGAGGTGTGAAATATGTCCTCAGTTGAAAGAGTGACTGCATCCAAGATTTAAATCTAAACAAGGCCAGTGAGTGTGAGGCCTCTGCACTTTTCTGCGGGCAGAACATGCTGACGTTGGCATAACGGTTTAAATCAAACACACACACACACACACACACACACACACACACACACACACACACACACACACACACACACACACACACAAAACTATACATCCAACCTCAGAGCCCAGCTAATTCTCCATCTGTATTCATGCAGCCATGCCCAGGTGACAAAAAAAGTGGATATGATGCTTCCTTACTTTAACACATTTTAATTTTCTGTAATACTAGTGAGGTGGCTGCCAATCTGAGTGACAACTGCAATTTCATATACATTTCAGATGCCAGGCAGAGAGCATTCTTGGCACATACACACAACGTTTATCGAACATTTAACGTACACACACGTGAAGACAAAGACTGACAGCACATATGCTTAAATACACTGACGCTAACCAGAAACAAGTGCAACACATAACACTGACAAAACAAAAGACAGGTGCGATGATTAACGTGAACAACCACACAGATGAACACATACACACAATAAGACACACACGAAAACGACCATATATGGACGAACGTAAGCACATTGACACACCCGAAAGGAGTCTGGGCTGTACCGTGACAATATTATATTTTATTGTTATTGCCATATACTGGCTTACTCGCTCAAGCTTAGACGGTTATGTATTATACTGCAATAATTAAAAGAACGAGGGGCACAATTTAGACAAATAAAGACAACATGGAACTGAATGCATAATGTCACCTAGTACTGTGAACAAGGATTTAACACATGATTCACAATTTTGCACAAAGAGATACAGATCCATGGCCTAATGAATGTCTTCACACCCTCCTCTTCTGGTGTTATCTGTGCTGGAATGAGGAAAAAAAAGGGTTTCGTAGCCCTTATGCTAAACTGTAACCACAGCTGCATATATGCAGTATGTTAATCAGCTGGAGAAAGTCTCTGATGCTCTACGAGGCTTAAATAACACATGTATTGAATAATATGGCATTGAATAACACAACACAGTGTGTTCTGTAAGCCCCAAAATACATAACACTATAATTTATTTACAAAGTTATAAGCATATGGCTTTCACAAATGCACATATTTTCACTATGAAAGACCCTGCAATACATATTGGAATAGATTTCCTGTGAAAAATAAGAGAGTTAATCCTTTAACTATATGTGATTATGTAATTATACATGACATGGCCTGTAAGAACATGTTCAGGGACATTAAGAATGTTCTGTAGAGGAAAACCAATGGCCCAACATGAGGATTCATCTTCATTCTGTTGGTATAATTAGCCATAACAAATCTCTCTGGTGTGCTGGGGTCTGATTAATGCATCAGAAGCAATTTCTCCTAACACAGATCAGACTCAGACGGCTTCTGCACAGTGCTAAAAAGAATATATTCACAAGTGGCTGCAGTGCTCTTACATTACGAACCTCGATATCTCAGTTTTGCACTTTGTACCTGTTAGGAAAAGTGCAAAAGCATGCTGAAGAACATGTCTGTGTTACCTCCAGGGTGTGGAGATGCTCTGAGATGTAGTGCATCAATGTCACTGATGGTCACCATTCCTTTTTTTGTATTCTCCACCTGGTCTGTGTCTTGCACTAATGTAGTATTGTTGCAGTAACTATGTATTCAGCAAGCCTCTTCATCTACTTCCTACATTTCTCTCTCTGGTTTGACAAATGAATGCTACCATATAAGATCCGTAACCATTTTGCTTAGTTTCATGCCTCACGAAGTAAGAACGCACCCTAAGGTAATGTGAAACCTAAGTAGTTTGGGCAAAAAAAAAAGGTCCATTTTGAGTAATAAAGGTCTGGTACGTTTCAGGGTTATGAATATGATTTATTATTCAAAAGACGGCGAGTGAACGGGCGAGACAGAGACTCAAAGCCCTGGTCTGAGGCACAGAGGCCAGTCCCCAAAGGGAGAGTCTATTAAACACTTAGCTGCACCTCAGCTTTCATTCCTGTATTAAGAGGGAGATGTCAGGTCCTGCTCCAGTGAGATAGGCAGGTGGGTAGAATTAGCTACGTGAAATTAGAGATGATTTGCTGGGTGCAGTGGGGGTTGTTTGTGTGTGTGTGTGTGGGGGGGGGGGGGGTGTTTGGGTAATGTGGGTGGGCCACCCCACCTCCCCCAGCACTCCCTCAGAGGGGGAGGAGAACGTGCTTCCTGCCTGCTCCTGGCTCAGCTCCTGTGCTAGCTTTGGCTATGTTGTCATTTCAGCAAGGAGTGATTAATCACTGAATCACTAAAAAATCAGAGAATAGAACTTGAATGAGGCTGTATCTGGGAAGCATCTGGGAAGTTTGGCTTCTCCACAGTACGTTCATCAGCGGTGTGCCCTGCTCTCAGGGGTCTTCAGAGGAGGGAGGTACAGGACTGGTTACCTGCAATTATTTAAAGCTTTCTAACTTTGGTCACTATTAGGAGACCCAACCTGGGTTTTTTTTCTCAGTAAGCAATAGGCACTCATCTGTTGTGGAAGCGTCTTGCTAGCGCTTTCTGTTCTTTACTGAGAGACATCAGCTAAGAATGACAGGCAAAATAATTATTTTTTAACAAATAACAAAACACTTAATTTTGCTTCTAGTTTATTCTTTGCAGATTAAAGTAGTTGGACACATTCAGCTTTTAAGAAAAAATTGACACAGCGCAATAAATGTTGTAACCATAGTTACTCTGATGGTTCACTTATGTTCATTAAAACTGCGACTCATGATACATTTCATCTTGCTTTTCAGCATTGTAGCTTCACTGAAAGGGATCGTTATTTGGTTTATTCGTAAGGATGTTGAGACAGAAGCAGATAGCTCATTTAAACTTGTCTGATGCTCAAAACACTGCCTTATTAACTTATTAAGATTACATTAAAAAAATTAGTTTTTTGTAACGGCTAATTTCTCATCTCCTCATGGGCTTTCTATTAAAAAGAACTCTTCTTTTTGAAAGAAACTTCTGTTTTCTGATGACAACTGAAACATTTCTTTTAAAGAGAATGGCATTTTCTTTTCTGCAAAGATTAACAAATAAAACAGTTTGCAGCAACCTGCCTTGGCAATTTGGCAGTGAGACAAAATAACCTGCCATGCCATTTTCCCCACATGAAAGAAATATGCCAAAATGTCAAAGTCATCTTTACTCTCCACTGAAACACTCGGCATATTTATTGTGAGTACACTGCCAGTGTAAGTGTGGCACACCGCCAGCAATGCCAGTTAAACAGACCAATGTTAGTTTGGTTTGCCAGAAATAAAGACACCTTAAGCATGAACTCAGCTCTCGTCTGAGGTGTCAGATGCTATTTATTTTCCATAATACAATTCTCTGAGATCAAAGCAGCAACAATATGGAGGATATTCAGTGGGTGGCAGTATGAAAAATAAATGCATCCCTAGATAGATCACAGGACGCAGCCGCAGGGCAAAACAGTCTGGTTTGCATGTGGTCCCTGTCCATTAACGGCGTGCAGCTCCGCTGTGTTACGGAGGACTGCCTAACAGATGTGATCCATACGAGGTGCAGCATGCGCTACGATACATGAGCTTGGGTGGGGCGGGGGGGAGAGGTTGTGATAAGGGGTGGCGGCCCAGGGGATTCCTTCCGCATTGATAAACAACATCTCACAAGCTGCGACTCCTCCATCCAGTTATGTTTGTGTGAGAGTGAGATTACGGCATTTCGGGGTTTGTGGCGGTTTATGTTTTATATGAAAATGTGTGGAGCAGCATGGCCTGTGTGCACTGATATAGTACACCCTGCCAGGCGTAAATGCTTTATCTCCAACTGCACTGGTATTGTTTACATTTCCAGCTCTCGAAGCCCCCCGGGTGAGATTTTCCCTCCCCGACTGGCGGGGGGTCTTGTGCATACATTCGTATTCACATACACTCTCTGTACAGTTAATCAGACTTCATGGTTTCTTTATCTCCAAGGCATTCTCCCTCGCTCTCTCCCACTTGTGTCCATTCCAGCAGAAGGGCTTATCTCTCCGCATCTCAGCAGGCCTGTCGCCCGCGTTGGCAGCTCAGGAGGGAGACCGCTCTCTCCGCCCGCCTCTGCGAACGCTCTCTCTCTCCGCTCACCCACCCGGCCGCCCGCCCCCCCCGGCATCCACTTTATGCCCATTCCACCATGAATCGGAGATTGGAGGTCCCGTCCTCATTCCTCCGCCTGCGTGCCATCCGTTTATCCTTCCTGGGGAGCGCAGCTCTCTGTAACGCTCAGAGATGAGCTTCCAATCCGTCACAGTGTTGCTCTTCAGCGCTCGATGACTAGTTCCCCCCCATTTCTGCTGTTTTCACCTTCATAAACCAGGGGGTGTTTTTTTTCTGAAAGCTCATAAGAGTCCTGTCAGCAGGCGCCCACTGGAGCATTTACAGCTGAGTGTGGTTGGAGGAAAGGGCGCTGTATTTCTTTTAACCACACTGTTGCAGGGGTCACAGTTCAGCCGGATGGCCAGAGAGTAATAAAATGACAGCTGAGTTGCAGGTCATGCTCCAGATGAGTCCAGTCATCTATGAGAGTTTTCACTGGTGGCTTTCCCCTTGAGTGGCAGTATGCAGTTATGACCCTTTTGCCCCAAGGTCCTTTGAGCAGTAGTAGAGTTTATGTTGAGACTGTTGAGAAGGTTTTTTTTTAAGCTCTATACCAAATGATTATGTGTGCATTATATCGATTGCATCAGTAAGGGGTTTGCACTGTTTTACTTTTCGATAATTTTTGCAAATTGTCTCTGTGTTGTATTAAATTCTTGCTTAATAAGCCCCACTGCACAACTGACAGGCGAACGCAAGACTGCTGATTGATGTACCCGAGACCATAAACCTGAACCTGACGAGACCTGAATCAGCTGGACTGCTCACAAAACAACAGCCATGATTTAAGACCTATACATAAATAGCACTCGAACTAATAGCCATCTCCTGTTTTACATGCGACAGTGGAACTCAAGCCTGTTTTCGTAGGCCTGGGTGTCTCAGTCTGCCTCGTGGGTCTGGGGGCTGGGAAATAACAGTTCTTAGGCTCAGCTCTCCACCCATTACGGCTGACGGAGTCACTTTGTGCTGGTGCACTTTCCAATAAGCACGCAAGCTCTCTCCATTTCCGCCGTCTGATTGCTCTGCCAAAACCAATGGTGACGCCTGCCTGTCATAATTGCCACGAAATGAAAACAAGTAATCAAAGGAGGAAAAAAAAAAACATAATACTTTTCACGCCTACATTCAATATCTGTGCAGTAGCATTTGTTGTGTCAGAGAGGCAAAATAACTGTTCGGTGTCCTATGGGAACAATTTCACAGTAAATTAGTGTCAATGTCTGACTGAAAATTACAGTTATTTCAATTCAGTAATTATAACAAAGTGCAGTTCCTGTGAGACTTGCACTCATGGACTATGAATAGTAATATACATGACTGTGTGGGAAGGTCCACATTAGAATGTGGGGTTTCTAGACTTTAGAGTAAAACTTTAGGTTCGTCACAGAGATTTTCAGGAACAGTTAGAGAATAGAGAGATTCAAGGGGACATGGGTAGGGCAGATGTTTATTCATCAGACAGTGATGTTTTTCTTCTGTTTCTCGTGAGCTACAGTAGTCTTCCTCTCTCAGAGGAGATGACAGCAGTGAAATTGCCTGGTTTTCTGGGGTTTTTTTTTTTTTTTTTTTTTTATCTCTGGCAGGCAGGGGTGATCTAACAGTCAGTATGGAAGTTATAATGGCAGAGTGGAGCCCAGCGAACGGAAATGACAAATCAAATCTGATTCTGCAGCTCAGTAGCTCCTTTCCATGTGTGTGTGTGTGTGAGGAGCAGCGAGAGGAGGCTGCCTTAACCCTGTAGCGGATGGACGCTGAAATATGCACAATTGTTTCATTCATGGGCTCATGAGATACAGCCACGCCACGTAGAATGTGCATTTTGCACACACGTAAAACAAAATCCTGTTTTATTCAATTTTATGATGCGATCAGTACTGCCTATGATGGTTTTCCCAGTAAAACAGGATGAGTTGGGGTGGATAGGACAATTGATAATAAATAATGATTATTAATTAAATAGTTTTTAAAGTGCTATGCTTATTTATTTTCGATTTTAGATATAAAATCAATCAATTCAATGACACTAATCAATAACACAATTTCAGTTCAGGAGTCTGTTGTAAATTATACGAATGTCAGTTTCCATACAACTGTCAGAAAAGAATATTAAACATAAGGACTATGGTTTGCAGTTATTCTGAGTTATCCATTTCACTTCTTGTCATGTGTAATTTAAACAGACATACAGTTAGAAACGTAAGTGGATGTTGTGGTCTTAATTACCTTAACACACTTCACATTAGAGTGGTGGTGATGCTGACAGCTCAGGTTCCCTCTTTAACTGAGTGTCCAAGACACACGGTCACAACGACGACACGATTACAAAATCGATCATCAAACTGCGACCTAAGGTGTCCTGGAGCCGGGGAGCTATGAGTAAGCCCACCCCTGCCCTCAGCCTGGGGCTGTCCAGAAAAGAACAAAGACCAGCCTCTCTCCAGAGGACTGGTTCCAGAACCCAAACTGTTTGTTGAGGAAAGCCCAACTATATCTAGTCTCCTTCCCAACCAGAGAGGTTACGTTCCATGTCCCAAGAGTCGTCTTCAGTAACCGAGGATGGGTACGTCAAGGTCCCCGCCTTCAGCCACCGCCCGATCTACAAAGCACTGAACCCCGAGTACTAGGGTAGTACTTGGGGTTTGGTGCATTGTGGAATACATTATTTATTAAATGTAATTTATGCATGGTCATAAAATTGAACATTTGCCAGTGTACAAATCTAATGTAAAATATCCTCCTGAGAAAAGTAATTACTGCCTGTATTTCTGATTCCTTATGCACAGCCCTTAAATAAGAAACATGTGAAAAACGCCATATCTTGTTCGTTTCCACACAGCTGTGTAAACATTTATCACTGCTTTCACACAGAATTCATAACATTTTAGAGCAAACCTTTATATAACGATGAAGACTAGCTACCGAGTTATGTAATTCTGCTAGGTTGATATATTTTTCTATACTGGGTACAACTGTATAATAATATTGGGGACTTTTTTGCAAAGGTACATATTGTACCTTGTGAATATTTTGGTTGAAATGTAATATCGGTCATGGTAAGAAATAAAACAGAGAAACCATTGACATTTTCCATTTTCTGGATAAGAGAGGGCGTGTTTATTTTGTGGCACTGATGGTATTCTTTAATACATTAAATTCTTTTTGGCGCACAAGTTAAACATTCTGAATGACTTACAATGTTTTTCAGACAGTTATTCTGCACAGTAGAAACTTATGTGGTGAATCAGTGTTTTAGAAAGTAAGTATAAGCAACCATAAACTAGCATGAATAAAACTTATCAGTTGCCAGGTTTTTTGGCCCTGAAAAATAAATGCTTTCCAAACAGGATTTTGAATTTAATGATGCCTAATAAAAAGGTCGTACTGGAGGTTTTCATTAATGATTTGTCTTAATAATTGGCATGTTTTGGAGTTGGTGCCACAATAACATTCGAGTTATTCCAGTCGAGGTGCTGGAGAAAGCTAAATGAAAATGCCAAATGAAAATGCACCAGCCTACCACCGTGTCTTCCAGAAATTTGACTGATTTCATTAGCATATGCAATGTGCTGGTCTCCTCGGGGATGTGTGTGTTTGTGTGTTTGTGTGCGTCTGTGCGTGTATTTGTGGCATGCACGTGGGCGCGCGTGAATCTGTCTGCGTTAAAATGAGCATATCTTTTCACTCCCTTTGAACACAGCAAAATGTCTGGCTAAGCAGCGTCGTGCCTTTACGACTGCTGGATAGTATCATGACGCAAAGCACACAAGACAACATATGGCAGAATATAGTAGACACACAGACAGGCAGACAAACAGACAGCTACAAGGAGGGACAGACAGATGTAGAGGGAGGGGGAGAGGGGGCGAGAGACACCCCTCTGTGCCAGCTGTCTTCTCCGACTCCTGACGTCACTCGCAAAGGTCAGATGGGTCTGACTAAATGAGCTACGACGAAGAGGAATAACTCCACGCCTCTCCAAACAGCCAGCGCTCCAACACCGGCATCTGTGTTCAGTGGGCATTTGCACAGTCACAACAATCACACAACTGCACCCACACATCGGCGCCAGGCCCACACCGCTCCTCACAACACAGCTCGTTCCAAAATGGCAACTGTAAGCGTCATGTAATTGTCGCCGACCGTGCGTGACGAGCCCCTTTTCTCCAGATGTGATCTCGAAAAGAGCACATCGAACCTTCTATACCTTAAAAGATTTAAGGATGCAAAACAACATCCTTTTTGGGAGAAGCTCACAAAAATAGAGCCTGCAGTCATCCCGTACGAACCCTGCACGGGACCCGCTGTGGCCCTTTACCTGGAGCCGTCATGCTGTAGGACCCTACTGGAAACCAGCACAAAAGGCAGAAGACTCCATCAAACCGCCACACGGCCTGCGTGCTTTGGCGGTCTGATTCTCTGCGTAGGAGGACGCTCGTGGCTTTGAGCATAGACGTCAGTTACTTTGCTGGCTCTGCCATCACTTGAGGAATTGCATAAATGCATTTTTAAGTTGATCTTCAGTCCATTTTCTGTCTAAGTGCAGATGAGTGAACTATAAGGTGAGAACTATAAGGTGAGAACCTGGCCGTCAGGAGCAATCTCAGCTCTTCAAGACTGTTTTGAATGCACTGACTGGGACATGTTTAGAGAGGCTGCAACATACAGAGACATTGTTAATCTGGAGGAATACACATCATCGGTGTCTGGTTACATCGAGAAGTGCATCGATGACGTGACTGTCTCCAAGCTCATCACCATCCGCTCCAATCAGAAGCCGTGGATGAATGCAGAGGTGCGCGCACTGCTGAAAGAACGGGATTCTGCTTTCAAAGCAGGAAACCAGGCGGCTCTCAGAACAGCGAGGGCCAGACTCTCTCGGGCCATCAGGGAGGCAAAGCGTGCACACGGCCAGATCATCCACAGCCACTTCATGAACAGCAGAGACACACGGCGCATGTGGCAGGGCATCCAGAGCATCACCAACTACAAGACTTCACCACCTGCTTGTGACAGTGATGCGTCCCTCCCAGATGCGCTGAATCACTTCTACGCACGGTTCGAGGCACGGAACAACGTGACTGCGAGAAAGTCCACTCCCTCTCCGAACGACCAGTTGCTGTCTTTCACCACAGCCGACGTAAGGACAACTCTACGCAGAGTCAACCCACGGAAAGCTGCTGGACCAGACAACATTCCTGGAAAGGTGCTCAGAGAGTGTGCAGACCAGCTAGCAGAGGTCTTCACTGACATCTTCAACACTTCTCTGAGCAGCACCGTTGTTCCTACATGCCTCAAGACCACCACCATCGTTCCTGTGCCCAAGAAGTCCTCTGTCTCCTGCCTCAATGACTACCGCCCTGTTGCACTCACACCCATCATCATGAAGTGCTTCGAGAGGCTCGTCATGAGGCACATCAAGACCCTGTTGCCATCCACTCTGGACCCCCTACAGTTCGCGTATCGTCCCAACCGCTCCACAGACGATGCCATAGCAACAACCCTTCACCTGGCACTCACTCACCTGGATTATAAGGACTCTTATGTTCGAATGCTGTTCATTGACTTCAGTTCAGCATTCAACACCATCATTCCCCAGCACCTGATCAGGAAGCTGAAACCACTGGGCCTGAACACCTCCATCTGTAACTGGATCCTGGACTTTCTGACTGAAAGACCTCAGGCAGTCAGGATCGGAAATACTACCTCCAGCACCATCACGCTGAGCACTGGAGCCCCCCAGGGCTGTGTGCTCAGTCCACTGCTGTTTACACTGCTGACTCATGACTGTGCAGCAACGCACAGCTCAAATCACATCATAAAGTTCGCTGATGACACAACTGTGGTGGGTCTCATCAGGAAGAACGACGAGGCAGCATACAGAGAGGAGGTGCAGCGACTGACGGACTGGTGTGGAGTCAACAACCTGTCTCTGAACGTAGACAAAACCAAAGAGATGGTTGTAGACTTTAGAAGAATGAGGTGTGATCACTCACCACTTAACATCGACGACTCTACTGTGGAGATCGTCAAGAGCACCAAGTTCCTCGGTGTTCACCTAGCAGATGATCTCACCTGGTCCTGCAACACCAGATCCATCACCAAGAAAGCCCAGCAGCGCCTTTACTTCCTGAGAAGACTGAGGAAGGCTCATCTTCCATCTCCAATCCTCACTACGTTCTACAGAGGAACCATCGAGAGCACCCTGAGCAGCTGCATCACTGTCTGGTTTGGGAACTGCACTGCAGCAGACCGCAAGTCCCTACAGCGGATAGTGAGGACAGCTGAGAAGATCATCGGTGTGTCTCTTCCTTCCATCACCGACATTTACACTACACGCTGCACTCGAAAAGCACTCAGCATTGTAGGCGATCACACACACCCCTCACACACACACTTCCAACTTCTGCCATCTGGGAAAAGGTATCGAAGCATTCGGACCCTTACATCCAGATTCTGCAACAGCTTTTTCCCACAAGCTATCAGACTTCTCAACAACCTAGTCTGTGCTGTCTCACGCACACATATGCACATACAAAAACACTAGACCTTGGACTCTCTTATACTTATGCACACACATAAAAACACTGGACTTTGGACAGTTCTGATTTGCTGCTAAGACTGTACCAATATCTACATAACTGTCTGGACTGTCTTTATCATTTCACTACATTGTTCTAAGGTACATATCTGGTTTTAGCTGCTATAAAGAGTGTAGTAATGTTTACATATTTTTGTTTACATTTTCTTTACATCCTGTACTCTACATAGCACAATGCACTTTAACACACACTCAGTATTGCAATGTCACCCCCCCCCCCCCCCCAGTATTTATCGTTTGTATTGGAAATTGTTTATTGTGTTGTATTTTTACTGTCTTGTATTTAATGTCTTGTATTTAATGACTGTTTGCGGACTAGCACATGTTTGCACAAGTGCACTTTGTTTTGTATTGAGTACTGTTCTATGTAGCACCTTTGGTCCTGGAGGAACGTTATTTCGTTTCACTGTGTACTGTACTGTATATGGTTGAAATGACAATAAAGACTACTTGACTTGACTTGACTTGACTATAAGACAAGATGGCAGAGTCTACCCAGTTATATTAAGGCTCAGCTTTAGAGTGGTTTATGGATCTTAGGAGGACGCTGTGCTGATGTTGTGGGAACACGCACGGTCCGGTGGAGATGAATGGTGAGGACTCCCAGTGCCTCCCAGACTGCCTGTCTGTCTCTCACCCACCGCACCTCCTGCTTCCCAGTCCGGTTCTTGTGCAGCTGTGGAATCAGATCCTCAGGGGTCTGAACAAATCACAACGGTCACACAACAACACCGCGTATCATTTAAAACTGTCTCACCATCTCTTTCTTATACTAACACATCACACCCCTCCACCTCGGCACGGATCACGACGCAGAGCTGGGGAGGGTGACGTTGGGGGGGGGGGGGTGTGGGGTGGTAGGCACGGTGTGGGGCATTTACAGGCTCCAAAAAGGTTGTTTCTCCTTGCGGGATGAAACATGGAAGCGGCTGAGAGGAGCCCTGGAGGAGGCCTGCCTAGGCCTCCGGAGGAGATTAATGGAGCTGGAGGAGCGCTGGGAGCGACCGGGGCATTAACGGCACTCGGGATAAATGGCTGGGGCTTGTATGTGCTGTAAGCTTTATTAATCTGCCTCGGCTGTTCCAAAAAACAAACAAAAAAAGCCCAGCAGAGGAAGCAGTGTATAGAGGGGTGTGTCCGGAATTACCTGGCCCCTCCCCCTCGGAACTGTGAGGTTGGCAGGCCACAGCCTGGACTTCCCTCTTCTTACAGGCCTGGTAATTACTCCCACAGAGCAGCTAATGTGGAGGGGCGCGTGACAGAGGCCACCGCGGCTTCCAGTGTGAGCATGGAGTGGAGCCCAGTCAGGGCAGGCGCGGGGGCCCGTCCTCAGGCCATGGGCCAGCCCCTCGACCGTGGGAATTAAGTGGTGCTTTATGGTAGGGGTATGTAATACAACACGCTAACAGGAGCAGCGGGCGCATTAAGTGGCCCTCAGACCAGGAGGATGGTGGAGAGCTTGTGAAGGTCGTTAGAGCCGGTTTCCTGTGCCACCCAGACAGGCTTGATTTGTGGGGAAAAGGGAAAATGCTTAGAAAACATAAAAATATATATCTGGATACAAGTCAGCAGTGTGGGTAAACCAAATCAAATGAAATGCCAGTAAAAACAGTATTTGGCTTGTATTGAAGACTGTGCCTCCTTATACACTACAGGTTCATGGGTGTCTGCTCCCTAGCAGCCTACAGTGAGCTGGCTTCTCTTCCTGATCTAAAGCTGAGCAGTGTATGCCAAACAACTAGGAAAAATTTACCTAATGTCTTCAAATAACACCTACAGTGTTACAGTGTCATATCTGTAACACTGTAGTATGTGTGTGTGTGTGTGTGTGTGTGTGTGTGTGTGTGTGTGTGTGTGTGTGTGTGTGTGTGTGTGTGTGTGTGTAGAGAGACTGCAAATTAAGAGGCTTATGGCTTTCTTTAAATGGCAGCCATTTCCTGCTGGGGAGAAGACTGTTGTGAACATTCCTAGTACATTCCTGTTATACTACTCAGCATAATTTAATTACCTTCATCTCAGACTCTTCATTCTGCCATTAGTCCTTTGGTCACCAAACCAGTAGAAGAGGCTCAGATAATGCTACTGCTGCACTTTCTACAGTGCAGATACACTTCAGCCCAGTGTGGTTGCAAACTTAATAATGCATCCCATTCTTTGTAATTACCAGTGCCAGTGTGTACCAGTGATCAAAATCTCTGAAATCAGTGACATTTTAATCAATAAAACCAATGAGACAGAACAAGAAAAGAGGGGTCATTACACTTTAATTAACCTCAGAGAGAGCAACAGTTCTCAAAACCATGTTAGGCGCTGCAGCAGAGAAACGGTCACATGGCTGAAGTAATGAAACCATATTCTCCCATGAAACATTTACATAATTGACAGCATTCGTGCAGATATCACCCTCTACTAAGCCCACACCGCGGACAAATTTTGAAAGAACTGAAACCCTGAGATCTGTCTCACCCTGGCATGCCTGATGACAGAGGTTTCACACCACGAGAGCCGCGGAACACTCTGTGCTTCTGCTGTGAATTGTCATGAGAGAGGGAGTCTAGGTCACCCAGCACTAACTCCACAATAGCACTATTCTCCCACGTTTCTGCCATTTCTGGGACTTGGCACACGGCAGGTCACTGGCACTATTGTCCTCGTGCGAGGCCGTCCAATAGTAGCCGAGCCGTGTGTTCACCGCATCGCTGCCGTCGCACCTTTACCAAACGCTATATGTGCACGTGGTGAAATTTCTGCATTTCCGTCCTGCTGCGTGCTTAAGGTAAAGGATTACGTAACAGTCTTTTGTGGAAGTGAAGTCACCGTGGTACGTCTGTTCTATGCACGCACATCCTCCATCATGGGGCGGAGGACTGTGTATCTGCGTCTTCCCTTGCTGCACGCAGGCTGCGGGCTTAAGTGTGGCTGATTTACACTTCATTTAAAGTTACTATCCGCAGATAGACTTTTGACAGGAGTAAATATTTGGTGATTATTGATTGGTTTAGCCTTGACTTAGCCGCTCCGTTCGACGGAATAAAAACTTTCAGAGTGTTCTCAAACGCTGGCACGGGAGAGGAGCGCAACGTAATTTTTAATTAAAATTTTTACTCTGCAACAGATGGTCATAAAAGCCATGATGCCACAGAAATAGCCTCGGGCTGCCAGAGGAGAATATGATAAATGTGCAGTAGTATTCATAATGTGTCCCGTAGGCAATGGACTGTTTCAAACACTGTCGGAAGCGTTTCATAAAGATTATGGGCCCCTTTCCCTCAGATCTGTGCTTTACCGAAAGGCTGGACTTCATGCGTCCGCCCGGCCACTTTGGTATGCCGCTCAGGTTCCACGCACTCCCTGCTCAGCTCACCATGCTTTAATGCCCATCGCTTTGCAGTCCAAATGCAGAAAGGGGCGTGGTCTAATGGCAAAATAATCCAATCCGCTCGGTCCTGTGAGCTGCCCTGCCGGCTCTGCTGGGTAGAGGTCTCCATGCTCTCCGGCGAGCCTGGAGCACACAAGAGGAAGCTTCCCAGCGTTAAGCACACGCGTCTCAGGTGGGAGACGCATCCTTTGTCTGACTGTGTGTCACGTCTACGGTGGGCAGTGATCTGATTATGCGTTACGGTCCAATCAGGCACAGTGGGTGAAGTACAGGACTTAGTGTTGTGGTCTCTGAACACATACGGTGATTAATATGGTGGTCTGCTGACGGCCGTAAGTAAGCTGGCGTGCACCCCAACGATGTCTGTGCCGTGCCTCTCTGGGAATAGGCCATGATTAGCAGTTCTGCTGCAAGGGAGTTTGGACTCCGGTGAAAAGCTCACCACCTCAGACACAAAAACACAGGCTTGCAATGTGAAATGTCAGGGCATGGGCACCCTGTCACCTAGCAGAAAGATGCCACGCCTCCCTGTTTAGAAACCTACAGTTCAGCAGGTGGTGCGAGCTTTCTCACCTCCACTATGCCACATGGGAACAGTAGTGACTGTGAAACTATGTGCCCTGTGGAACTGGGAATCATTTGGTTAAAAATAAACCCCCAAACAACAAAACAATGTGTGCAGCCGCTGCATAAGGTCCACAGAACATATGAGTGTAGGATTGGAACATTTTTGTCATAAGCAGGGTTCTGGATGTTACAGCATAATAAAGCACCATAATGTTTCTTAATAGATCATTGCTAGACTGACCAAATGTACTGTAGTCCTATAGACAAGCATTGCCGTCTCATACACCATGTCAGGGAAGCCCGCCATAAGGACCTGATCTCTGATACCTGTCCGTACCTGATAGATTCATTAGGTGTGATATTCGCTTGTTTGCTCTTGTGGTTTGCATGGTCTTGCTCGAGTTCCTCGTCTGCCTCGTCTCCTGTGGTCTCCCTAGTTGCTCGTTATTCTTCTCCCCATGTGCTGACCTTAGTTGCTGGTTGCCTGGCTCCCGACTCTGAACATGCCCCGTATTACTCTGTCTGCATGTTTCCTGAATCTGCCCTGCTGTTAATGACAACGCCTCATAGAAAAGCTCAGTGGAAAACGTATACTGGCAGACAGCTATCGCTGACTCCCCGATACGTCTGACACACCGTCATTTCGGAACGTCACAATCTGTGCGCGTGCACAGATTGTGACATTCCGAAATGACGGTGTGTGCGCCTTTAATTCAGAAATATGACGCAGAAAACCTTTATATGACTGCAGACGTGCTTTTAAGTGCAGAAGCTCTAACCTCGGGTTAGGCGTTTAGTGCGTGCTGAAATGACGAGGCTTCACATTATGCGAGAGCTAATCTGATTGTTGTAATGTAATCCTCACCTCAATCTCTTAAACAACTCCTGTTTCCCTTCCTGCAACATCACAATCACACTTCAAGCCGATGCTCAATTCCATCTCCCATCCGTCTCACGTGCTTAAACCTATCACCATGGTGATGATGGGAGTTTATAGGAGCGTCAGTGACTGGGGAGTTCACTCCCCTCTGCTGTTCCTCCGATCGCGTTCCACATAAATGAGCTCCAGGGATGCCATGGTGCTGGGTAGCAGGTCTGCTGGGGCGTTCTCGGGTTGCTCCTGAAGGAAAGCGCCCCTGATGGTTATGGCTGGTGACAGGCGCTTCTGACTGACTGATGTGAACATTGTTTCGGCACACGGAAGAAAAAAAAAATCCTCAGGTGGGATACACCTGTCAGATCTGTGTCCCGGCAACAGCTGAACAGAAACCCTCACAGTGACAGCACAGCACTCTCATTCAATACCATGCTGGTTCCACGTCTGAAGCACCTCTTATGGGGGGATTGATTCTACTACATGCCATATTTTTACAGTATATACCCATATACTGGCACATGGGCTTTTAAAATGTTTTAACATTTTTAAATGAGCATTACTGCTCGTATTAAATTACAATAAGAAACGCGCCACACCTCTCATTATAGAAACATGCTAAAAATGAGATGCTAATGGCCTAACGTAACGTCTCACCTCCCCATTAGGGTAAATACATTAAAGAACAAACACGAGCTCCGGCTCTGAAAACAAACGACGAAACAAACAATTGCCTCCCGACCCCGTATTACCACACGTATTACTGCCCTACCTCCTCTACAGTCCCGGAAAAACCACGGCGTGTCTTTACGTTCCTCCGTGGCGTTAGGCGCACCGGCGCTACGGAGCAGCCCGCATGCTTTATGAGGTGGCAAATGAAGTGGCGGGGCTTTGAGGCGGACACTAAAACGCACCCGTGCCAGTGTCATAAGCACAGAACATGGAGGCGGTGATTACAGCCTCATTGCGCCGTTAGTGGGCGAATTGGGTGGCCATATTTAGAGAGCTGTAAAGTAGAGGTGGGCTGACGGCTTTACGGCGAGTGGTTATGCCTAATGGAAGCTCTCCACTGGGCCCTTATTACTGTGCAAACATGCACCCGTCATATAGCTCAGGTGTTTTACCTTTTGTCCGTAACTTTTATGAAAATGATAGGAAGGGAGAGAGTGTGACAAGGCAGGAGATGTTGGTCTGTGATTTTCTGCCTCGATTCGAAATGTGAGTGATTAGATGTTCCCTTTATAGAAAAGTTTGAATGTGGCCTGCAATAAAAAAAAGGCGAGATAGAGAGACTCCATGTGACTGCATGGATGCAATTAACCAAAACAACTGCAATTATGTTGATGGTTGGATGAAGGCCATATGCTTCACATTCAAAAGGGAACAGCAAATACTGTGGTTGTACAGTTGTTCATAGGAGCTGCTTACATAGGAGCTGCTTACTACTACAACGGGAAGGAAATCAAAGCACAAAACAGAATATTAAAAATACAAATGTATGTGTTTATAAAGCTTATAAAGAAATTATTTGAATGCATTTTAATTTATTTGAAATCACAACCTTATCTCAGACACACAGCCTAGTAAGGACAAACCTAGAAAAAAAATGAAAATTTTAAATCTTTTACAGAAATAATGTGACATGTTGAAAGCAGGACCAGAGAATTTTTATATCAAATAGCAAAACAAAAGCTTTTAGCGAGCAGATGAGTCTCTGTGGATTTGTGGGTTCTCCCAGGCGAGTGGCGTCAGGACCGTTGGTGTGAAGCACTGGACCTGGACACCTGAGGGGATTAAATCGGTGAAGGGGAATGAGAGACAGGCATGTGCAGTCATCACCACATGGGTGATTGTGGCTGGAGAACTAGAACGAAAGTGGGTGTGGTGTGTAGGGATCGGCTGGGTACCAGCCAGAGCATGACAGATAACCACATGGATTTGACCCTTTCAACCTTCAAAGTGACATATCAGAATAGCTTAGCGTGATGAAATGTTTAAGTACTGGGACATGCTGATTCTTGAACAAACAGCTATTGCTCAAAGGGACTACAGTGTTTCTAGAAGCAGAATGCATACTTTCTGCCATGGAAATTCTATGAAATTCTTTGAAATTCTATGAAATTTTATGAAACTCTATCAAACTCATTCCCAGTGCCTATTAATTCAGACATATTGTTCACTATGCAATAACTGGAAAGTAAGTACATAGAAGAAATTTTCAATGCAGTCAGACTACAGATTTGTGGTTGTTTTTATTTTAAAATGTTTAAGCATCTTTCCTGGAGTTCAGTATGTTATCATTACCTTTACACATTCTGGTTGTTAGACCATGGCCAGGAGGATTCAGATGGTTGATTTGAACTTGAATCTACTCTCTAGTTTTGTTTTAGACAAGGCATGTATTCCCTGAATGTTTACTCTGGAATGATGGCTTTGGAATAAACAAGAAAACATGACCTGCTGGGAGAAGACGCCATCTCACACAAATCCTGCCAGATTCATGATGGGCCTCAATTTTGCTACAGAGAGTGAGAGAGAGGGGGCATGTTGGGAAGGAGAAGAGACAGAGAAAGATAGAGAGAGGGGCTGGGGAGAGAGCAAGACTACTGAAGCATGAAACAAGGACAAGAAGAGAGGAAGTGGAGTGGATGGGTGTGGAGAAAGAAGGCAATGGAGAGAGCAGGGAGGAACAAAGTGAGGATGAAACGCTTGTTGACGTTGTTGTTATTGTTTTTTATAGCCCCCTCGCCCTGTGTCTGGGCTGGGCCTATGATGGGCCTTCTCCTGCCCACCCAGGGCGCTGGGAGCAACCGGGGGGAGGGGGATTGGCT
This sequence comes from Brachyhypopomus gauderio, assembly GCF_052324685.1. Classification (NCBI taxonomy): domain Eukaryota; kingdom Metazoa; phylum Chordata; class Actinopteri; order Gymnotiformes; family Hypopomidae; genus Brachyhypopomus; species Brachyhypopomus gauderio. The sequence continues at coordinate 16,406,161 of NC_135227.1, forward strand.
CAAACGGGTCATTAACCCACAGAGCTCCACAACACCCCGGCTACCATGGAGCTCAGCCAGGACCCAGCCGAGCGTACATCCCTGGGGGCGGGGGAGGAGCAAAGGCCCTGGGGGACTGGGAGGAGCAAAGGCCCTGGGGGAGGAGGAGGAGCAGAGGCCCAGGGGGGACTGGGAGGAGCAAAGGCCCTGGGGGAGGAGGAGGAGCAGAGGCCCTGGACTGAAAAGCTTAGATGTTGAATATTAATACTTCCTACTGAATATTCAAGCATGTGAGTGTATGTATGTGCATGTGCATATATATTTTCTTTTCCTCTAACATTTACATAGCACATCCATGTCCAGAGGTGTCAATTCCAGGTTCAGAAAGTAAAAGTCCTCACCAGGATTTTGCTCAGGCGTCCTAGATTGTGTTGATTCCACTAATTTTACCTGGATTGCACTAATTAGAAAATCTAGCAAGCTTGAGCAAAATCCTGGTGAGGACTTTTACTTTCTGAACCTGGAATTGACACCTCTGTCCATGTCTAACATATCCCTTCCAGGTCATCATAAAGACACTTTGATCTTACAATTAAATTCATTGCTATGACAAATATTGTGACTACAGATACAGATAATCTTTTTTTCAAAATAAAGGAGCTTTCAAATCAAATCTTAAATAAATACATTCAAACAACTGATAAGTAGTTTTCATTTAACTCAGGACAGCAGTTGAGAGAATGCCAAGAATGCTGAGTGCAAAGACGTCATCAAGGTGAGAGGTTGCCATATTGAAAAATCTACAATATAAGGTTTAAGAAGAAGTTTAGGTTTATTTAACCCCTTAGTTCAAGGGACAGTGACAGTTTTTTGCATTCCTCCTTTTTGAACTGCATACCTTTCAAATTAGTTTCACCACGGTTACTGAATAATTCATAATAGTTACTGAATAATATGGGCTAAAATTAGCAACTGAATAATAAGCCTGAAGTTTTAGTCTTTAACACTTTTTGGGCCCTGCATAATTCCATATACATTATTCATATTTTGCCTTATTTTGAATAGTGCAAAATATTTAACCTACACTAGGTGAATTTTGCCTGGATTTTGAAAGCCTGAATATACAGTAACTCCAAATATGTCTTCATGCTTCATCAGCAAGCAGCCATGCTGTACGGCGTTCTCTACTGTCAGCACGGTTTCCCGTCAGCACCGGACCGTACTCCTGAGGTCCCGTGTGCATTACTGTAATGTGCTGGTGAACCGAGACTCCCCCAAGTGCCCCTTTTGTCTCACGCGCAGCCCCAGCTGTAACGTGCTGGCCCGTTTGTGCACGGCCGCCTCTGGGATTCAACCCTCTTTAGCGGTGTGAACTCCAGAGAGAGTCTTCTTACAATCTCTCTCTCTCTCTCTCTCTCTCTCTCTCTCTCACATGCATTAACCTGACAGACTGTGCTGGGAAGGTCACACTCCAGCTCCCGGGCTGATGGGATCGAGGAGGCGGAGCCTGAGCTGGTAGCCAGCGGTGCCGCTCATGCCTGCCAGTGAATCCATTCATACGCTCGTTTTTCTGAAGGTGCTCTTGTGGTAATTAGCGCCATTAAATTTCCATATTATACACTGGGACCATATATTTATGGAACTGACAGGAGTAAGAGTGAAAACACGGTGGGTGCACATGGTTCAGATTGTAATGGTCCCCACATGGCATGGTTCACCATGTGGTCTTCTGTCCCCGTCTGTCTTTCTCGTAGTGTTTTCATTCTGTCCCTCTCATGCTGCCATGTCCCCTTGTGCAGCTGTGCCATGTCTCAGTCTCACCTGTGTCTTGTCTCAGTCTCACCTGTATCTTGTCTCAGTCTCACCTGTGTCTCGTCTCAGTCTCACCTGTGTCTCGTCTCAGTCTCACCTGTGTCTCGTCTCGGCCTCAATTTCCATTTGTAAACACTGAATTGCCACTTTATTAGACATACCTGTCCTTTCGATATAGGAGCATCCCTGTACGGACCCCAGAGTGCAGCATAAACTCAGGTGAGAAAGCTTTCTGTGGATCGGTTTCGGTTTGAATCCACAATAGAACGGGCAACGTCAGGTCAGAACTTTGTCCTGAGCAGCTTCAAATGACGTGTGGTTCTTCAGTGCTAGAACATCTGGGGTCAGTATTTCTAAAATTGCCAACTGTGTGGGGCTTTCTTGTGCAACTGTATCAGTATTATATCAGTATCCTGTATCAGTAGTATATCAAGAATAGTGTGAGTGAGGACAGGCGTCCAGCTGAAGTCCTGTCCTGTGGATGTAAACAACGTGTTGATGAAAGGGGTCAGAGGAGGATGTCAACAATCACTGTGATAAAAAAGTGGTGTGCAGTCAACCAAACTGCAGCTGAACACAACGTTGGTGCTCCTCATTCCTTAGCATGGGCCACATCAGCAGATGAAGCGTTCAAGTGCTATTGCTGCCATTGCTGCTTCTGAAGAAAGGACCTCGGTGGGCAAAAGAGCACAGATATTGGATCACTGAGCTGGCAAATAACATTGCCTGGTCAGGTTCATCTATTTTTCTCTTGCAACATTACTATAGGGAGGATCCAAATTTTGTGCTAACAGCATGAATCGATGAGTTCATCCTGACAGGTATCGACAGTTCATGCTGGCTGAGGTGGAGAAATGGTGTTGGGAATGTTTTCTTCGATTCTCTGATACATGTGGATGGATGTCTGGACAGTAGGGCTTACCTAAGCATTATGGCTGGCCCATTTCATCCCTTCATGGTATCTGTTTACCCTATAGCCGAAGGCTGCGTTCAGCATGTCGCAAGTGTCATACAGTCATGGATTGGTTTCAGGAACATGACGCCAAGATGTCCTTGTTTTCCCTGGCCTTAATATTCCCCAGATCTTTATCTTATAGAGCATCTAAGATACAACATATAATGGGTTATTTCAGAGCAGAGCATGTCAGTACATCCGTCTAATTTGCAGGAACTTTGTGAGAAGGCCATGATTTTGCTGTATATGTATGCTTCGAGTTTATTTTTCGCATTCATTCGGCTATGTGTGCCAGTACTTATACTTAAGTCCTGCCTTGTCCAAAGCTTGACCAATTACAATAAGGATAGAGTGAGTACTCATGAGATGCTGTAACAAAGGATTTAGGCAACTGATAAGGATTCAAATACAAGTACTGACTCAAGAGAAGGACAAAGTCAAGTTCATAGTGAGAAGCAAAGCAGGGTCAGACCAAAAATCCAAATAGAGAAAGTAACAGGCAAGAATCACAAGCAACAGGCAAAGAATCCAAAAACCTTTAACAAAGGCACTAGCAAAACAAGTTTGGTAAGCAGGCACAAGCGACTAGCAATACTTTGTAATGATTGCAAGTAATAGAGGGGAATATATTATGGGTGAAGATAGGAGTATAATGAGTAACGATCGCAGCAACCAGTACTCTGGGGATTTGGACCTCTGGTAAACTGGAATGGTGGTCAACCAGGACACCACTGATCACTTGTAACACCTGTGGCGTCGAGGAGCGATAGGGCGGACACAAACGAGATTTATTATAGGGAAGAGTCCATAATCAGGGTCGTACAGGCAGGCTTGGGTCAAATCAGAGAGGGAGTCCGAACATGAAACAAAGAATAACTAGAAACTAAGACACAGAGCAAAACACCAAAGCACGATAACAAAACAGATTTTATGCAAAAACAATGACCAGCAACACAATAGACAAAACACAGACTATATATACACTATACTGAATATGAAATACCTGAAAACGCTAACGAGGGACTAATGAGTTTTGCAGCCCTGTCCAATTGACCATTCAGTCCCGTCAAATTGACCCCGTTCATTTGACCATCCCTGGTTGTCACACCAAGCACTTCTTGATTTTTTTCATGTTCCTGGTCCAGTTCATGCCACAATACAATATGCATCAGGAGCTACACATTACGTGGAGGGTAACAGTCCCCCTCACCATCCTCTTCCTCCATGTGGTGTGGTTCATTCAGACTGAAAATCACAGTCATTACATTTGGATGGATAATTGATAAGGACAGGAGCTTTAAAAGGTTTATGAAATATTGTGCATTTGAACACATAAGTTGAAAACTGAAATCATGTCTGATGGAAACAGAAGGAAAACTGTCTGTAGAAACACTTATATCAGACGGGTCTGATGTCATTAAGCACCCTTACCAAAATAACATACTTTGGAGAAGGAACCGATGTGAACAGATAATGTTCCAATCAGAAGATTAGAATCAAGCTCTGAATGAAACACTAAGTTGGGATAATTACATCTGACACATACAGTGAATCTTCCAATCTCCATTCTCCTAAATCTGACTCACTGATGAGAACTCACTCATGCTTGCACTAGTAAATGACTGAGTTCAAAAGCTACATGGTTTAATGAAGCACTTAGCCAGGAAATCTAAATTCATTCAGACCCATTACATTACATTCACTAATTTTCATGGAGCTTAGTGCTTTTGGAGAGAACATCTGATTTTCACCAGGCCACATTAGCAAAAGCGTTGATCCTTGATCCATACATTTTTGGGTCAGTAATAAATTTGGTAGTGTTTTGGGTTTCAGCCAAAACAACGATTCACAATTATTCTGTACGCTGTGATCGCAGCGTGTTTCGCTTTTCCAGATGACCTGATCCTATTTTGTTGATTTGTCTAGATTTTTTTATGTGTCAGTTTGATTTAGCAGCAGTGATCTTGTTTTCTATATGAGAGGGCTGAACATGATGGCGAATGAATCTCTGGGAGGCTGACTCACTGTAATGAGCTCATTAATGTCGTGAAATCTGGCTATGAAGCATGACTAAGTCGAAAACACAGAGTGTCTCCATCTCAGATTCTTGGAGTGCCTTTGAAATGGACATAGCCTATATTGAGGTGTTTCTTTGTAGTGACCCTGACAAAATCTTAGAAAAAATATAGCTTTTGAACTGCTGTGATTGGGCAACCAGCAACAGTAATCCTGTCTGCAGCCAGAGAGGATCCACAATGCACTGCAACTTTCCAGCTCCTGCTTGCAATCAAAAATGCACTGCAATAAAAAAATGCTTATATGCTAAGTTTATGTGTACAAGAACATAGAATATGATAACAATGTTTTCCCCCAGTTGAATCCACCTACAGCATAGATAATACACCGATTTAACTGTCAAGCCTAATTAAGGTTAAATGCTGGCCAGTGCCAGTTCCTGAATTTTAATGAAGAAAGTGCTATGTGGCCAGTGTTTTACATCTTACATCAAGGCAAAATACATCCAGAGCTGCATGTGGAATAAAAGAGCAGGTGAAATGGCTCACTGAGGTTCTTTGATCAATTCCATTGACTTCCATTTTTGATTACAGTAGAAGCATGATTGCACATGTGGCACAACTAGACCATGACAGTGACGGAGACTATTTTTTTTTTGTAAAAAAACTAGAGGGATTTAAATTGCCTCACAGCAATACGGAGTGCTGCAGAGAAATTAAATTCCAAACATAGCAGCTTTCATCAGAACCGCCGACTCAGTTCCAATCCAAGGGAATCATAATGTGGTCAAGATGGTTCGCCTTGTTCTCAGTCTTTTCCATCTTTGCCTCTGTAGAATCCTTGCAGTTGTAAGAGCTTGATCTGCACCGACCAGACTGCTGTGATCCCTTTGGCCTGCGTAGCTGTCCATCAGGAGTCTTTTAGTTGCCGGAACGTGGCCAATCAGGTGTTCTTTCAGCTGGCCTGACCTCACCTTTTCCACACCTTGTTTTCTTTGCTGCTGCAATATGTTGACGGCCTTCGTGCAGGTTTCGCAATCAGCAGAGCAATCTGTCCTGTATCGAGAGATGTCTTTCTGTTCAGGGCTTTCAGACTCTCATCAGCCAGTATTAATCAGGCCCACTCCACTCAGAGATACCAATTATCACATGCACTAAAATCATTTGGTCCACTCAACCAAGGCTGGAAGAGGCTTTCAGTGTAAGTACCATGCACCAGCGAGAGAAGACTATGGATCATCGTATTTCTATAGCACTGATTAGATTTAACGTGTATCATCAGCAGAACTTGAGAAGTATTTGCTATTTTCAAGCAGTCAACCTTTTGCATAACTAAGAGAAAGGAACTCAGCTTTAGCAGTATCTGGACCTATGGGTTAATCATTTATTAATGGCAAAAGTTCATTATTTTGTGCATTGAGTTTGAAGGGAGTGATTGATTTAGATTACTTGGCTTCCACACTGAATCTGACTACAATATCTTATCTTATAGAACACTGTCACACCAGTGATAATGATCTTCGTGTTCATAAAAATCTACTAATGGATTTTTTTTCTCATTGCTCCTCCACGGTAGGCGGAAAGAATTAACATACCGACAATTAATCTGTCAGCTGAAAATATATTAGCCCTTCACCCCACCCTTTGCAAAGAACACAGGACCAGAAAGCAGAAAGCAAAACGCTTGAAAAATTGGCTCATGATCCTGACTGAGGGGCCCTGTGTTTTTGGGGCTCCGAGAGCCGGCTGATATCACACAGCCTCAGCAGCGAGGCAGAGCGCTAGAAGAATGTTTGTTTGGCAAAGAGGGGGCAATTAAGGACTGATAAAGGACTTTAAAATGAAGGGTTTAATTACTCCACTTTTTGAAGACTAAGAAGTGTGTCCGTGGCATTTAAGCAATGAAATGAAGCATAGGCCAGATGAATGGCAGCTTCCCCTGGTCTAACGGCATTAAGACGAAGAACATGTTCTCACGCTGCCTCCTCATCCTCCTCATTGCTGGGCTCTGTTTCTTGGGTGGCCTGTATTTTTCACTTCAAATGTACGCTTACCCCTCTGTTTTCAGCTCACGGAGCCACTGCAGTCAGCTTGGAGACACTGAATCACAGTCTTCCACATCTAGAAAACAGAGCCATCGTAATTCACACTGTACAAGCTCTCTGGCTAGATCCGGCAAGAGTTTTAAAATTCATTATGGCAGACAGCATTTGATGAATTTCTGGTGTCTGCGGGTAAGGATGAGAGGAGACGCAGGATCGATGGCAGGTGGTGAGAGGAACGGCTGTGGTTCACATGTCTCCTGAACCCAAGCACGCCGGCACCTGGCATACCTGCCGTCTCAACACTGTGCCTCTGGCTTTTCTCTCTCTCTCTCACACACACACACACACACACACAAATTCCCTTGAGCCAGGACCACCACCAGATACAGCCGAGGTCTGCTGACTGCCCATCGCTGCGCTGTCTGCTGGAGATACGCCCGTGTCCCGCTCCGCCCTCCGCATACTCCAGCACACCCTACTTTAAAGTGCAACCTGCAGAGAGCGCAGAATAAAACGCACTCCAGCTGCTGACCTCGCGCAGCAGTGAGGAGCAGAGGGAGAAGAGCATTGCTCACTCACTGCCATTTGATGGCACTGCCACCACGCCCGCATGCCTCTTTACTCAAACGGGCCATCAGCAAAAAGCATCCCTTCATAGTGGGCTGTCTGACTTGTCATACCAATGCGAAGTCTCCTTGCTGGGAAAAGGCTCTGGATTTGAAAGCACGGCAGAAGATCAAGCACTTTATGGCGTCTCGGCTCCCCCGAGGGGGACTGATAGCTCAGAAAGGAGAAAAAGAGAGAAAGGGAGGGAGAGAGAGAGAGAGAGAGAGAGAGGTGGAAACATCACAGAAGTCCTTTCAAGTCCTTATACTGCATCGGTGACACGTGTCTCTGTTGTGTTTGTATTCCCATGACAGCGGCCTGTGTCGGGTACCAATAGTACTCCGCCCTCTTTCCGACTTGCTCAGCACGGCGGCGGGCTCCTCCACGGGCTCCTCGGCACCAGAAGCACCGACGTGGAGGATCCCCCTCCCTCTGCTGGGGTTCATCAGGCAAGGCTGAAGCCGTGGGAGCTCAGAAGCAGCGCCACGTGCCGGGGGCAAAGAGGAGAAGCCCTCTGGCGCACTCTGCATTTAAAAGCGAGTGATGACCCAACTGCAGGCCTACTGATCAGTAGCATTTCAGTGAGACACAGTTAATCAGACTTTAGGAAGTCGGGAAGCAATTGTTCAAAGGAACCACTGTGTAAACATGTATAAAAGGAGCAGAGAGGGAGAAAGATGAAGAGAGACGCTACGCTGAGGAGTTACTCCCTCAGCAGAGAGGCCGATGTGTCTCTGGGGTTTTGATAATCGTCCAACATACATGAAGCAGCCTTACATCACATTAATAACCAGCAAGTCCAAGGGTCCTCGTCTTCATCAGAACATTCATGATTTATGCGAGCTATACCCCTGTGAGTAAAGCTAACGCCACTTGCCACAAGTGACAGTCCATTCGGTGAGTAATTTCCCACTATAAGTGAGTGCGTTTAAAGGACAATTTCAGGTAATAGTCCTTCGTGTCATGGCTCGGTAAAGACTCAGAACCTTCCCGCTGCATGTGGTGCAGTACATATATCTATACAACCTGCAGATGGAGGAGAGCAAACGGCCCTCTTGCCGGGCCATCTGGGTCGCAGCTTAGAGGATTCAAGTCCAAACCGAGCAGGCCAGGGATCAAGATTAGAGCTTACTGGACTAGCTGCAGTCTCAGCACAGAGATGTCTTTGCACTCAGCCTGTTGGTCGAAACAGCACCTATTTTAATTTAATTCATATCCTTACATTAAGTAAATGCACACAATACTGAAAAAATATAGATCTAGAGCCTGTTGACCTTGTTTTAAGATACTTAAAACAGCTTATCGGCTCCAGTCAACAATACTTTCTGGTCTCGTCTCAGAGTAGCCCGGCATCGACCATGCCGTCAGCATACGTGAAGAGCACACTTAGGCCAGGCACTTAATCTATTGTGTGTCAAAAATCCCCCTCCGATAAAACTGCATTAAAGGGAATAATGGGTTGGAAGCTCTTCTTTCTTAAACAGCAGGTGAGGAGTCAACCGGGCCTCCCTCAGCCTCCCCACCGCCAGCTTCTCTTCATCTGGTTACATCAAACCCTGAGGTGACATGGAAGAGGGAGAAATAAGACGCTCCTTTGGTGAGCAGCAGGGGCTCTGCGCATTTTCGACTGGAAAAGAGAACAGAGGAGTGTTTCGCCCAGAACACCGGCACGCCGGGGCACGAGTGTTTAGCCGCCTGCTTTGTTTGGCATCCCAAGAGCAAAAGCAGAGTAGGACTTCTACAAATCAGACCGTTCTTTTAAACATCATGCCCTCCCAAGTACACTTACTTGTGCACACACACACACATACACATTAACACAGAAATACACACACATCCGCACACGCCACACAAAGCGCTGTGTGTGGCCAGCACAACTGCGACAGTGGCCAGCTCTGACATTGACAGACACACTCTTCGTTCACAATGAATCTGCAACAGCACGGCAAGAGCACAGAGGGGCAGCCAGTATGAGAGAGGGACTCAGGGATTGGCACAGAGAGGAAGGCAGTTTGAAAGAGGGGCTCAGGGATTGGGTCCAGAGCTGCAGGTCAGGTGGAAAAGGGGGGAAATATGCAAATTTGCCTCACGGTGCGAGAAATTCTAGCTCCGCCTGAGACTAATCTTTCAGCTCGCCATGCAAACACCCCCCCCCCCCCACCCCCCCACCCATGACCTGCTCTCTTACTCTGACTGCTCAAGCCATGCATGCTGCATATTGATGTCATCGCCTCAGTTTACGCTTGCCAAATGTCGCCCGTCGGCGTCATTATTCTGTCAAGAAATGGTTTCGCCGTTGTTCGTGGCCTGTGGTGAACGTTAAAAATCAGTTTGGAAGCTCTCTTACTTTGCATAAATGCGATCCTGGAAACATCAGAGAGTAGCTGACAGCAAGTGACACAAATTTCATCAGGGTCGAAAGTGTTTCAGTTCCAGCCAAATGCAAAGAGAAACACAGATAAACACAGACACACACTCGCACACAAACACCCAAACCTTTCCCCAACCAAATCATCTCGGTCTCATCTTGAGGACGAGCTTCTGGATCGCACTCGGAGCACTCTGAAGGCCATTCAGCAAGTTTATCCAGCACTTCAGGCCGACGACCAATGAGAGTCCTCACTGTTTCGAGGCCACGCCTCCTCTGCTACAAAACACATACAGGAAAAACCTGTCTAGGGAAGTAAACTTCTAAAAAGGGAGTACACTACTCTTAATCGCCATACCACTGTGCCGTTCCAATTTACGTGTTTACATTATTTATTCCTATATTCAAGCATTATTACATTCAGCCACTCTCCTGGCTGGGATTTTTTTGCCCAGTTAATGTCAGCACATCGCACGTATGGTTCTTAGCACTGAAATGCTGTTGAGAGCAGCTCAGGAGGAGCAATCTAATAAGTTGATGTGATTTTCACGGAGTGAATATACATCAAGGACACAGTATTCTTTTAGGGAAAAGCTGATGAGCACACAGACTCCCGATTCACCTTGGCTCCTGCCTCATGTGTTGGTGGCACTTCTGCAGAATGGCCCTGTCATAGTGTCACCCGGCCGGCATTCCAATTGAGGTGTGTAGCCCTGCTGTATAGCCCTGCTTTCTTTAAGCCTCCCAGCACACCCACACACAGATACACACATACACACACTAAAGACTTTGATCTGGTGGCTGTTGTAGTACTTCCTACAGATGAAAGCAAACCTTTAAGTCAAGGTGTAACCAGGGATAGAATGGTGAATCCATACCTCAGTAGAACTGTGAAAGGAAGGGAGGTGTGCGAGAGGAACAAGTTCTCCTCTAGGTGCACACGTGTGCTGATTGTCCACTTCTGGACCACAGATGCCGCGTGTCTGTTTGGTGAGGCATGCTAATTCTTTTCACATGTCAGATTCCGTGTCTTATTTTCTTTTCAAGTCTTATTATATCTCTACATGAGTGGGTGTCATGAAATTACAAATGATGAAAGATAATCACATCATTCAGACCATTAAATGGTCCCAAGGCAAAAAGGCATCTAAACACAGAACTTTCATCTCTCGCTAAATAAGACAGGAGCAAATTAGCCTGAAGCCTTTCATTCTGCTGCCTTGCTCTTGACACAACTGCTCACCTGACACGCCTCCTCCTCTGACACACCTCATCCTATGACACGCCTCCTCCTCTGACACACCTCATTCTATGACACACCTCATCCTATGACACGCCTCATCCTATGACACGCCTCCTCCTCTGACACACCTCATCCTATGACACGCTTCCTCCTCTGACACGCCTCTTCCTCTGACACGCCTTCACCTCTGACACACCTCCTCCTCTGACACATCTCCACCTCTGACACACCTTCACCTCTGACACACCTTCACCTCTGACACGCCTTCACCTCTGACACGTCTCTTCCTCTGACACATCTCCACCTTTGACACACCTCCTCCTCTGACACGCCTTCACCTCTGACACACCTCCTTCTCTGCCACACCTCCTTCACTGACACATCTCCTCCTCTAACACACCTCCTCCTCTGACACCCATCTTCCTTTGACAAGCCTCCTCCCCAGACACCCCTCCTTCCATAACACTCCTCCTCTGACATCTGGCCCTCTGACAGGCTTTTAGGCCCTGACCGTCAGCCAGCGCAAGACGTGAAAACAAATACAAATGTGATCATTAATGGGGACATAATGTAGGCCTCTTTGCATAAACATGATTGGGCTGCCATTCAACAACAGTATTAGAATGAAGAGAATCCTTTGATCATAAATGAAATCAGAGCCATCCAGATTTGCGCTGTTTTGAACGATGGCATTGTAAAACAGCATCAAACATCATTCAGAAATCATTTTCGCTCATTTTTGCCCTTTAACAGTTCTTAGAGAAAAACTCTCAATCTAAAAAGTGACATCAAACAAAATGGTAATTCATTCATTACTTGAAAGGAGAATGAAAGTGGACGCATTCCTTTTCATAAATAACATTAAATTCCATGAAGATTTTTTGTTTTTAATCAAAATGTTGGTCTGTAGAAACTGGACTGACTGGTGCTAACTCAGGGTGACAGCCCAAGTCTGCTGACACGGATGACCCGTTAATAATAAGCACAGTTTTTAAGGCAGTTTGCTAATACAATTTTTCGCTCCTTCCAGTGGATTTTCAGCCTTAAGCTGCAGCACCGATTTAATGAAAGTGAGAGAATTTACACGCTTCTTACCTGATCATCGATCAGAAAGTGCAAATATTCCCAATCATTCATCAGAATGTTTAAATATGGCTGAAGGTTGTTCATCATTAAACATTCTCTCATTTATCATCTGTCTCCTCTCCCTCTCTACTCTCTCACTCCCCCTGATCGTCTCTCCTGACTCACACCCAGGGTCTAGGGGAGGAAAGTGATTACCCTGGCTCAGCTGGAGCAGGCCGGGGTGTGTGTGCGTGGGGGTGGGGGGGTGTGTGTGTGTGTCGCACATGGCAGTGAAAGTGTCCGGCTCATTTACTCTTCTTCGCAAAAGTGGCTTCATTGCAAATGATTGATCCAAGAGTGAAAACCCGAGAGACCTCCCACCCTGGTCCTGGTGAGGATTTTATTCCTTTATGCAGCACAGCATTGCAGTAAATGCAAACGTGAAACACATCAAATTCTTTTCTACAATCTTTTTTTTTCTCACAACTTCACTGCTTTTGGTCTTTTTGTACTGACTCTCTAATGAATCTCCTTAACAGAGTAATCTGCTATTGCAAATTGCACTGTTAAACATTTAGAGATCCATAAGACTGAAGTGCAGTTTGGAAGAGTACACTAATATCTGTGAAGGCTATTTGGTTTGGAATGAAAGTTAATGAAATCTTAAGTCAGCTTGACCCCCTGCCGAGTATCCAATACACCCTAATGTGATATAAACTATCAGTCATGCCTGAATATAATTGAGATTCTGATTTTGAAACACACCTGAAGATTTTTCCTCCTCTCTGGATAATGTTTCTTCTACTATTTCAAAAACAGAGTGAAAAACGAACTTAGATAAAGACAGACAATTGATTTGCCATGACATTGATACACTTGTGTAGTAATAACCATCCTGAGAATAGACTACACAGAAATCATTAACAGCAAAACCGATAACTGAGTCATTCGATGCCATTACTAAGTCATTTAATACAATTTCACAAGACTACACTGTCAACAGCCTGCTGAAAATGAGGCCTGCAAGATTATCTTTCTATTTATGGGCACTTTGTTCTAATACCAAAACCTTTCTGAAATAAAGACTTTCTAAAGATACTTAAAACAAGCCATTATCCATTATAGCACTTGAGTAATTTGACAAGATTCAGTCTAGCAATTACAGTGAAGCTTCTTCGCATTGTATTTTTAGCTTTTTGTGTGTGTACTCTGCAGAGACTCAATCAAAGCACTGCAAACTCATCTTGCACATGGACAGGCAGTTGTAAAGGTGGCGAGGTTGATAAACACTCTGTCTGGATTGATGTCACTGTCAGCGTCATATATTGTCATATATTGCAGCGATTCCCCAAAAAGCCCACCAGAATGCACTATGACAACAAATGTCCTTCCTCCATGAGATCATCTCTGTGGTGGATCAACAGGGACCGGCTAAGCCTCCAGTTACTGATATACGTGGTGGAAAATAACATTGGGGCCATTAACCTGGTCGAAAACACTGCAATCCATCTCGAGTAATAGAGTTTTAATAGGAGTTGCTGGGCCTCCACTGCCCCCTCACGTTCAAGGGTCCAGACTCGGGTCGTCCTTTAATTGCTGTGGCGGGCAGCACCGCTGCATGAGTGACACACGGAACGATAAGCCCGCGGATTCCACTCTCATACATCATACATGCTCTGTAGGTTTTCATGGAAACAGCCAGCAGCTCAAAATGAAGGTCTATAATCCCATATCTGGAGGATTGCTTACCCATGGCTGCTGTATTACGTGAGGGAGGAAAAATAGAGAAATCCCTGAACTGGCTGTCCCTGTTTTTGGCCTGTTGACCAATTTGCTGGTGCAGGTTGTGCTGCTGAGGGCTCTGATGCAGCAAATACAAATGACATTTCACACATGGACCGTTGCTTCTGCGTGGCGGCTAAGAACTGGTGCTGCACAGGGTTTCAAAATCCACTGAGCAATTTTTCTAATTCTCTGTACAACACTTGCATTTCTAATCATGTAAAGACTGCAGTACAAAGTGGCGAACACAAGTCAGTTTTGTGCGCCGGGAGTTCCGTCAGCTTTTCTCATTCTCCTGCCAAAAAAACAAACCGCCAAAGTTGTTGCTGCTCTACATGGTAAAGAGGTGAAGGTGTAACACGAGGAGAGAAACCTTCACAGTACAAAGCCGCAGTCTCTAATGGTAAACTTGGCAAAAGTGTCTCGGTGGTCCGGGGCTCAGGAAGTAAGACAGGTACCGGGGCTGATCTGTTTAGCTGTTTTCAAATCTCTGCCAGGTAAGCTACTGTGTCCTTTAAGAGCTTTTCTGTGTTCTTCTGTCAGGGAAACTCGAGCTGCTCGCTCAGTTTCAAAAGAACCCAAAAACATCACCTGACAGACCAGCAGTGCGCCCCTTGGCGAAGACGTATCCGTTAAGTTGTTGCAGAAAGGCCTGGAATTATACAGACTTGCTGTGATCAAGCTGATTAAGGTTCAAAGGTTTATATTACATAGTCCAAGCTGTCTGAGGCAGCGGAGGCAAAGAGATTGGGGGGGGGGGGGGGGGGGGGGCTCTGAAATACTTTGGCAAATTTCCTTTTGTGGTGGTGGTAGCAGAGTAGTTACTGCATGATGGTGCTCTAAGTCTCAGGAAAGTTGGCATGTGAATGGAGTGCCAGGAAGTGGGCCTCTAGTGGGCCTCCAGTGGGCCTGACCTTGACCTGACCTCTTCCACTAACAACAAAATGCTTCATCCTGATTGTGTGTGACCACTATGGCAACAGTAAAGCCTTTGGAGCCTGCTAAACATTTGCCAAAATGAAAAATCCTTATTTCCTGACTTTTAGCCAATTATCAAAGTGTAGAGCAAGTACACCGAAGTGCTAACAACAACAGAGTCCTGGGGTTGAGTGCCACGTAGCACCGAGTCATGTGCGTAGCACCCACGCTGTCACCTGTAAATGCATGCTAGGCTCTTTTAATTAAAGCATTAGCCAAATGCTGGAATGTAAATGTAGCTGTGGAGTCTCCGCAGGGTCCAACTGCAGGTTCACTGTTTACTGCATGTGTTTATTTCTGTATTAACAGACAATGTAACAAGTAAAGAATTTAGAATTTATCATTTTTATGTTGGCTGAGCTTCTCTGAATTGAGAACTATATGCCTAAAATGACCAGCATTTTGCAAGCGTATGTACAGAGATATAATCATGCGGCTTGGATAGCAGCGGCTGATAATCTGAGTACAGGTCCGTAGTGCGAGGCACTACCAGGGTTCTATAATCATCAGTCTCAGTATTCACTCCACTACAAGCTAATCCAAACAAAAGGTGTTCTGCAGACACACACTGCCATCTACTGGTCACACAGAGACATATTTTTCCTTGGCTGGTCATTGCTGAAGTGACACAAAGAGCAGGTGTGGTCCAGTCTTTTCCTCAACTGAATCCATTATTTCCAGATGAGAATATGGTCAAGTGTAAATGTCCAAATCTCTCTCATCCAGGAGTCTCTCATGCATATCTCTCCTCTTCAGGGGGCTGGCAATTACAACACATAGATAGATAGATTGATAGAGTGAAAGAGTTTTAATTATTCTGGCAATTACAGATGTAAGATTGAGGTGTAATTAAGATATGGCCGAGGTTCCATTGTGTTTAACTCTGGAGGAAAACGGACAAAAGGCCAAGGGAAGCATGGGCGTTTCAGACGGCTGTGTCACAGTGCCTGTCAGATCAACACGGCTATTGTAGCTGGATCTCTATCCTAATGGAGTTATAAACGTCATTATAAAGTGTCTGCATGAAGTGTTGTCCACTATATTCTCTCACCGTCTCTCACGCACATATGTGATTTTTTACTTTTTAATTTTTTTATTGTTTCGCTATTTTATGGAAGCTCGAACAACTGTGGAAAATTGTAATGTATTTGTCATAGTTACTTAATTCATTTAGCTATTCAGATGAGAGGGAAAGAGAATAGAAGGGGAAATGAGAAATTGATTTTTCAACAAAGAAAGCTTGGTTTCCAGATAAGCTTCAGACATTCATCACAAACAACATAACGGTATATTCCAGCATGGCTTCTCCTCTCCTCTTCGCTGCCTCTGTGATTTCACATATGGAATATTCTTTTGCAGATTAATAGGCTTACACTGGCTTAATGTGTGAAACTGTCAGCCCAAACTGCAGACCTCAGTGAACAAACAAGTGTCATTTCCATATTTCATCAGACTGAGGTGTACCTGCTAAAGCGTCAGGCATTATTAGGTTTTATGCTCTGCTTGTTGAAAAGATGAATGCGATGTGGTGTCTCACTGCTGCTTTCATTTCGAGTTGAATGCTAATGTGCTGGCAAATGTGCAAAGCTTCCAAGAAGTATTGCAAGGGACACTTACATTAGTCGAGTACTGACTTATTTGTGCACAAAGAGATTATCTGACTTGTGAATTTTGTCTTTATCCCATAACATGCCATAAAAAGGAACAACCCGACATATAAAATGACTGAATTAAACATCTAAACTCTAAATAAATATTGTATAAATATTGGACATCTAAAACAACCTTAAAATTAAGTGTTATGGTTCATTCTAAAAGATACAGTAGCATTTAGACAGTACGTTTTATGCACAGCAAAATATTTCAATGCACTATGTTTGTATTTCTCACATTGTTTACACATTGACCTTTAAATGGTCCCTTAAAAAACACAAAAAATGGTGAACAATAATTCAATAACGTTTTTAAAAATGGTCACGTTATTTTAAAATCCATAGTTATTTATCCAACCGTATACATTCTATCGAGCCATATCTGGTTGATATTACAACCAGAGGGCAATAATCTTTTTGAATGAATTTCCATATCAGGAGCTGAAAATGCTCTTTATATGTCTTGGTGTCTAGTTCAGACAGAACAATGTCTGTTTGAATTTCTGTGGTTTGGATGGAGAGTGGGTGTACTGTTGAAATACAACATGGTTTATGATTGCATTAATGGCTTATGATAGTCATATGGGATTCAAGTGCCCTGCAAAGGGTGTAAAATTGAAAACTATCTATTGACTTTTTGTGTGTTTTGTTACTTTATTCAAATTTGCCTTGAGGGAAAGGATTTAAAAAGTTACTTCAGCAGCAGATATAGATTATGGTGTGAATAGTCCACTGATCTTGACTGCAGTTTCTGTTAGGGATCTCATAATGATCTGTTGAATTTGCTATGATCTTTGTTGGCCTGTATTGCTTCTGGCCATGAAATGTAGCGATGATAGAGTTGTGAGCTAAATGTTCTTTTTACCTAGCTCTTTTTAGTGAGTCAAGTGACATGATTTAACACAGCTTATCTCAAATGTATTGTTATTACACAAGACACAAATACAGTATAATGTATTGCATTTTAAAGCTAAAAAGTATAGTAAAACAATGTGTAACATAAAAGATATTAAAATAATAACAATAAAAAATAAACATGATATTAAATAGATATAAAAATATACAATGCATGAATCAGAATAACATTATGTTGTCAAGTATGCTGTATTATGTGAAATATACACAAATATACCGAAAATCAAGGAGACTGAACCGGGGACACATGAAATCAATTACAAGCTGTGAGGTTACAAAATACCTGGTGGGAAAACCAGAATGAAAACAAAATCACATGGAACATGACAACAGAGTTTGACAGATGGGAGGCGGAGCCAGATTTGACAACGTTATTAAACAGGCCAGAAAACGAGCTAGAGATATGAACAGGTATGTACTCTTGTACAGGAACTGAGCAATTATACACTGTTATTTCCATTTAAGTTCAGGTTAAGGTGAAAAGTGCCTTCTAATTACAGTTAATTAGCACTGCGGTTCTGGGGGTTACTGTTGCCATGTCAAGTCAAAAACAAGCTGTCTTGATGATAAGCTGATTTCTCATGTCAGAATCTCAGGTAGAAGCACACGTGTAGCTTCCACCCATACGACTCATGGCACTCGTGAGTCTCTTTCGCTATGATTCAGTCGAACACCTGTCAAAAATCATTCAGTAAGCAGCCGTGCAAAACACTGCCAGTGGCACAAATATCCTGCTGGTGAAAGCCCTCATGGAGAAAGCCCTCTAGCAGCCTTCGCACAGACGAGTGACAGGCATCTCAGTTACATTACTGTAACTGCCAGAAAGGCCCGTATGAGAAGAGGCTTTGCTGACCCTGGGAGACCAGAGAACACGCAGGGCTAAGGGCAGATTCACCCCCACCCCAGTGAAACACCTTTGAGCACGGCCCAGGACGTAGATGCACGTAAGCCATACAAATAACTTCGACCACAAAGTGGGAGTCTCTGTTCGCAAAGAAGAGCCCCCTCATCCTCATCTCCTCGTCCCTGAAAGACATGAAAGCTGGTCTGTTCAAAAAATGGCAGCGGTCACGGTTCACGTAATTCCTCAAAGCCCTGGCTGGACATAATGCTCAGCTCATCTGAGAAGGAGCCCCGCTCAATACACAGATACACGTATTCAGCTGATAAGTCTTTTGGAAGAAATGTCAGACTAGGTCATAGTGTGACACTAGAGTCATCGAAGCCCATCCACAGGCTCAGACATAGTTCCTAACTGAGGTAATTGCCAATTAGATTTAAGGTAGAAACGCAGTCTTTAGTGAAATCCGCTTAAGGCCTGCTTGTGTCGGAGGACTGAGTTTACTCTCAAGAGTGAAAATGAATGTGAGCTCCAAAGTGATCCCAGAGGGAGGACATGCTAAACACCATTAAAGTTACACACGCTCCGATTTATCTTAACAAACCGCCGAAGGCAGTTGAGTCTGCACTGCTTACTTATAGCTGGGCCTTGTAGGGAACAGCCACGTAATATATGAGGCACAACGAGGAGTTAATGAGCCTTTGGAGATGGATTTGAAAGACCATAGGTATACAGTCTGATCCTATCAGTACAAGGCAAAGATACAGTACTGACAGGAGTTTGACTGACATGGTGTAAAGCCATCAGCCTGGACCAAGCCCCTGTGATTCCTTGCTAAACCCTCTCCTAACCCAACACAGTCATTCGTGACTACCTGAATTGAGTGGAAAAAGCACACTGGTGAGGAGGACATTTGTGTCTGCAAAAACATGTTCTTGCTGTCTAGGTCCAGATGTAGGTTAGGCTGCCATATTTTACAAACACGTGCCAATTTCAGTAGCTTTTTTTGTAAAGTTAAAGAGAAAAACAATAGATGGCATTGGAGGACAAAATGGAAACAATTATAATTGCATTTTTTTTTCATTTTAATTCTCTTTATTATAATGTTGTATCCTAATTATTGTGCTGTAGCCTGCTGTCCTCCTTTTTATAAAAATAAATATTTAATCTCTCTTTATGTGGTACAGTTTGTTGTTCCCATGTTAGGTAATGCTTTGTGCAATTGCAGTGATAGTAAGTTATTGGCCAATCACTTAATCCTGCTTGCCACAAAGATGACAACTGCCCCAATTATAATTCATATTAATTTTGTGCCTATACATCATTCCTATGTATTAACAGCTAAGCATGTGCTGCTATGGATTTCAAAATTGTTTGACATTGGGCTTTTGAACAAAATAAATGAGTTTAATCCAAACTTTTATTCTGAAATAAATTGCTATTTGATACCGGAAGTCAGTCGTAGCGTTGTCGCTAGCTTCGCTACGGTCTTCAGTGGCTGTGTGGGAGAAGCGGAGTAGTGGTGGACGCGTGGAGAAGCGGAGACGAGGACACGAAGACATGACTTTAAACCTCATCATCAACAGCACCAGCCCGCCCTTAGGTGAGTCAATATATCGTCTCGATTAACTCAACCTAACTTCAGATTATGCACCTTTGACGTCATGTAGAAAAATACGGTTGTTGTCGGAATAAGCACTTGCGTGTTTGTGACGAGTGGCTAGCTGGACTGGCTAAAGCAGCTATGCTAGGCTAAAGTTCCTATACTAGGTTACAGTATCTATGCTAGGCTAATGTAGCTAAGCTAGGCTAAATTAGCTAAGCTAGGCTAGCTAACGTAGAGAGCTGAGCAACACGCTCGTGTCGTCGTGGCACGGCTGGTCAGCCACACTTGGACTGACAGTATTCGTACCGCACGGCCAGTTCAAGACGTTGAGCGGTGACACGCTGGGCAGCCTGTTAGCTTTGTTAAGGGCGGACACAACCGAGTTACCTCGCTAAATGTCACTACAGGAGCCCGCCTGCCCTCCGCCGCATGTCGCTCTGCGTGGCTTCATTCATCTGCTGGTGTGGGTCACTAGAGACGTCCAGTTGTCGGTACCGGGCCAGAGGGGGCCGTGCTGCTCCTTTCACCCGTGTTTAACGGTCTTGTCCCGGTCGCCTCGGCCGCAATTAGCCAGCCGCAGAGTTATCAACCCCAAATATAGTGGCTGTCAATCCGAGTGAATGGACGGTGAACTCGGTGGCGCCCCCCTGTGATGATAAACGGTAGTACTGGCTGATGCAAGCCAGCTGAAAGAACAGTGATGTGTAGCTGATAAGATGATTGTTATCGTATTAACATTTCTTACAATAATAAAATAACCCGTCGTCTAAAAGAAATGGCCAGACTGCTGACTGGTATTCGGAGGCTCACAGGGCCAAGGTGTTAGCCGTGGAAAACAGCCCACGGCAGTGTGTCTTCATTCCTGTCCCCCCCTGTCATGGACTTGACTGTAAATATCAACTGTTTCTGCCCCCAAGTGTTTTAGTAAGAATGTCAGTGAGATGTGGCCCTGGAATGAGACCGTTCTCCAGACTGGTTATGCTAGTCTGACAGCAGTTGGTCTTTGCTCTGGTGGCATATGACAACATAAAGACAAAATATCAGACAAACTGCTATAAACAGAAAAGAAAATAAGAAAACAAGTCTTTAGTAAATCTAACTCTAGTTTGTGGTTTAAAAAGAGCTCGCTGATTTAATAACTGAAAGCAGATGATTTGAGCTGTCATCAGTGCTTCATCTCCAAAACACCCGAAAATGGAGGCTGTTTTTACTTCTGCGTGTAAGCAAACGGTGTTTTATACAACCACACTACGATAGACTGGTCCGTGTACTAATCGGAGGATCTCTGGTTGGTTCTGACTCTACGAGGCTCTCCCATTCCCTTGTTTCAGCTGCAGTGCAGATGCAGCTGCCTCTTTCGTTTTCTCTTTCTCCTTCGTGATCTTCCACATCGCTCCTCAGATCTTCCACACTCGCACTAGCAAAGTTTTCCTCACTCATCCTTTCCAGAACCTTTTTATGTTTGAAATGTACTACAACTACAACACTAGGTAATGATACTGACTCCTGTAGTTTAGTAGTAGTCTGACTCAGTGGTGTCTTGAATTCTGGCCTATCTGTACTATTTCCTAGGATGTATTTTGTGATCAGATGCAAAGCACTTTGTAAGTCGCTCTGGACAAGAGCGTCTGCTAAATGCCGTAAATGTACAACTACATTGTAAGCTGATATGGGTTCTTGGTTACTGAAGTACCTCTTTCTGCCTGCAGGGGCGCTGTTGGCGGCCGAGCATGTGAAGGGCAGTGTCAGTGTGTCTGTGGAGGAAGGCAAAGACACCAAGCTCCTTGTCTCTGAGTGAGTGTCCATATGGCCAAGCATACAGTAAACTGTGACTAGCCGAACAAAGGTGACCGCGTACTAACTTGAGAACGATAACCTCACCTGTCCTCACGTATATTCAGTATGGTTGGGGAGTCTGGTCGAGCTCTGATTGGATGGCAGCATGTCTGACGCAACATTTTTGCTTTTCTTAGTCAGTTGCAGTTCAGTGACGTGAACTCCATCGTGCGTTACCTTGCCCGTTTGGCTCCAGCTCTGGGTCTTTATGGCTCCAACACCATGGAACAAACGGAGGTAACGTCTCTAATAAACCCCCCTACAACACGAGGATGTAAGTACGCCACTCGGCCTGTCCCTGACGCTCCTCTCCGTGTCCCTCTAGGTGGACCACTGGCTGGAGTTCAGCGCCCGGCGTCTCGATGGACAGTCAGACCTGGCCCACGCCCTGGGGGAACTGGACGCGGCGTTGGCCTTGCGCACATTCCTGGTGGGCCACAGTTTGACCTTGGCTGACCTCTGCGTGTGGGCTGCCGTCCAAGGTGAGCGCATGATCGCTGCGTTCTGTGAGGGCACGCGGGCCTCGTAACCTCTCAGCAGGTCTCGTAGAAAAGTCCTGCTCGTTCTGCCTCGTCGCCGTGATATGCCAAGGCTTGTGTTTTCCTGGACCTGCAGGACGTGGCGAGTGGCGGGCCGAGCCGGGCTCCTTCCCGCACGTGTCCCGATGGTTCTCCTTCCTGAGCTCTCAAGTACCCTTCAAGGATGTGGGCAGCAAGTGGGCAAACAAGCTCACTGCCCGCCAGGCGTCCGTAAGTGCCCATCAGTAACACCTCCCTGCTTTTAACGCGTGATGCGGAAAGACGCCCAGTCCGTCTGATGCGAGACCGGTTTAAGCCGGATGAAGGCGAAAGTGTTTTTAATGATGAGCTTTCTGTGGTGCTGCATGTTTGATCGTCTTCTCCTCCGTCTGTGTGTTTCAGCCTGTGGAGAAGGAGAAGAAGCAGGATGTGGGCAAGTTTGTGGAGCTCCCTGGTGCTGAGATGGGCAAAGTGGTGGTGCGGTTTCCACCTGAGGCCAGTGGGTATGTGACTCCTGATAGATGTGCCTCCAACACCTGATGAGGAAAGAATTTCTTCAAGTTATTCAAATGATTATTTTTTTAACATTTGCTCTGTGTGTCGGGGGCGTGTCCTGTCTGTGTGCCGGGGGCGTGTCCTGTCTGTGTGCCGGGGGCGTGTCCTGTCTGTGTGTCGGGGGCGTGTCCTGTCTGTGTCACACCTGTACCTGCAGGTACCTGCACATCGGCCATGCCAAGGCCGCCTTGCTAAACCAGCACTACCAGGTCACGTTTAAGGGACAGCTGATCATGCGCTTCGATGACACCAACCCCGAGAAGGAGAAGGAGGACTTTGAGAAGGTGTGGACCCTCACCACACATTCAGGGTGGAGACGGCAGCACAGCTGCCATTTCCGTCCCACGTCTTCCCAGCCTTTTCGCCGTTTGCACGCCGAGAACAACTCGTTA
This sequence comes from Brachyhypopomus gauderio, assembly GCF_052324685.1. Taxonomy (NCBI): domain Eukaryota; kingdom Metazoa; phylum Chordata; class Actinopteri; order Gymnotiformes; family Hypopomidae; genus Brachyhypopomus; species Brachyhypopomus gauderio. The sequence goes on from NC_135227.1 coordinate 16,429,324, forward strand.
AGCCAGAGAACAACTCGTTAAGCCAGAGAACAACTCGTTAAGCCAGAGAACAACTCGTTAACCATTCAAGCGCTCTTGATAAGACGCTGTGCTGCCGTGTGCCGCAGGTGATCCTGGAGGACGTGGCCATGCTGCAGATCAAGCCGGACCAGTTCACCTACACCAGCGACCACTTCCCCACCATCCAGCGCCTGGCCGAGCAGCTGCTGCAGGAGGGCAGGGCCTACATCGACGACACGCCCCCCGACCTCATGAAGCAGGAGCGCGAGCAGAGGGTGGAGTCTCGCCACCGCAACAACTGTGAGCACCACCCACGGGGGCCTCCGTCCGAAACTGTAGACGCACCGCACACGGGCTGCCGCTGTGTTTTGTGACTGTGTTTGCCTGTTTTGTTTTTCATTGTTGGTGCTTTTACAGTCTCTCTCTCTCTCTCTCTCTCTCTCTCTCTCTCTCTCTCTCTCTCTCTCTCTCTGCCTGCACATTTGCGTAAGATGTGCTCAGCTCCATTTTCTAGACCTCACTAAATATACTGATTCTGTAAACTACACAGAGCTAATATATATCTCTCTCTCTCTCTCTCTCTCTCTTTCTCTAGCTGTGGAGAAGAACATACAGATGTGGGAGGAGATGAAGGCAGGTACGGACTTCGGTCTGACATGCTGTATGAGAGCTAAGATTGACATGAACTCCAACAACGGGTGCTTGCGTGATCCCACGCTGTACCGCTGCAAGAACACTCCTCATCCTCGTACCGGAAGCACTTATAAGTGAGCAAAGCACTTTCGCACTGTGCATTTTACTTTGTGATGTTCTAAGCTGATGAGTGACTATTGTACATGGTATATGAATGACTATTGTGTGCCATGTTGCAAACTTGTGAATATGCTTGAAAGCAGACACGTTCCCTCCATGTCTGTGATTTGTGCCTTCACTGCCTGTCCTCTCAGCCACCTCTCTCTCTCTCTCTCTCTCTCCCCCTCCCCCAGGGTGTACCCCACGTATGACTTTGCCTGCCCCATTGTAGACAGCATAGAGGGCGTGACCCACGCTCTCCGCACCACCGAGTACCACGACCGAGACGAGCAGTTCTACTGGGTGATCGACGCCCTGCGTCTGCGTAAGCCCTACATTTGGGAGTACGCGCGCCTCAACCTCAACAACACGCTGCTGTCCAAGAGGAAGCTCACCTGGTTCGTGGACCAGGGATACGTGGACGGCTGGTGAGTCTTCCCACAATCCTCCTCTGTGGCCAAACCTCGCCGGCCACGACGGACGACGGAACGCTTGCATGCGGACGTTTGTAGTTGTCACTGAGAAGTGTGGTGTGGTGCTGTGTGTCTCCGTCAGGGACGACCCGCGGTTCCCCACGGTCCGGGGCGTCCTGCGTAGGGGAATGACCGTGGAGGGCCTCAAGCAGTTCATCGCTGCCCAGGTGGGCCAACGGTTCCGATGGACTTTGTTTACTCTGAATTAGCTGGGTATGTTCTCACCCTCGTGTCCTCCTCCTTCCTGTTCTCAGGGAGGATCCAGGTCTGTGGTCAACATGGAGTGGGATAAGATCTGGGCGTTCAACAAAAAGGTAAACCCCCCCACCCCGCCCCCACCCCGCCCCTGCCCTTTCCTTAGATCTACTGATCTAAAACCAAATGTTTGGAAATGTCTGTGATCAGTTTCACACCTCATATGAGTACAGCTAAACCAACATGGGGGGGGTCCAGGATCAGTACTCCTGCAGTAAGCCTGACACAGGGGCTCCCAGTCCATCATCCATAAACACTGGTTCTTATAAATGGCTTCATCCATTCCTTGTTTTAACATCATCCCCCGAGTCTTGTGTTTCTGCTGCTTGCGTTATCACGAGTGCTCGGGTCGAAGTCCCACATGGTCAGAGTGCCTGTGTTCCTTCAGGCTGGCGTTTGCCCCTAGCGGCCCCGCCCTGGCCATCAGCTTGCATGGCTCCGCCTCCTGTCCTTTCTTTCATCATTTTGTCTCATTGTCCTCATTCATTTGCTCTTCGATTTGCACTCCAGTTCCGTCCCTTCACTTGACTGTAGTTAATCCTGCTTGCAGCTGCTATTTCAAGGTTGTTGTGCCAGAGGCTTAAACTCACTCACATTCCCTCGCCGGTGCTGTGCCGACCGCTCTAACCCAGATTTTAGATCTTTGCCTGCCATTTAGGCAGTATGGATCTAATGCACGCGCAGGACTGTGCTGCCTCATCTGCATCTCATCTGCATAAAGCATGGCCAAGGCTCAGTAGCCCCACCCACCGCCTTAAGATCTGCCCTGCTCCTACAGACGCGTCTCCCCTCGGTTGTGGCTAGGCGGGCAATTCTGAACGAAGGCTGCAACGCTCCTGCCGGACCTCTTAAGTGGGCCCACAGGGCAGCACGGTGAGCGTAGAGACGCTTTAACCTGGGCTCCCCGTCAGCTACACATTAGTGTAGGTTAGTAGCACAAGGGGGGAGCGCTGTGGTTGACCACAGAGCTCAGCACTGAAGAACTGCCCTTCAGAACATTTCCCATTCTGTCTGACCTGACCTGTCTGACCTCTTGAGCTCCTTCTGTCCCGTATTCTACATTAAAGTGCATCTCACTCTTCTGTTTCCAAGCTGCCAGTTAGCTGTAAAAAGGTACTCGTCCTTGTCCTCCTTCTTTGCTCTCCCCACGTTTCTCTCTGCTTCCTGTCCATCCTTCCTGTCCGTTTCTCTCATGCTATCCTTCTGACCCCCCCCCCCCCCTCCCCATCCATCTCTGTCACAAAACCTCCAAAAAACATTTAGAACTGAAGCTCTTGGCAGGCACAGGCCATGTATAAAATCGTAATGTTGTTTTGTTTATTTATTTCTTCTTCTTCAATGGGCTTTATCCATCTTTCCGACATTTGAGTGATTTTAGCAGACGCCTGTCGTAGTTTGGTGTCTGGCGAGACGTTCAGTGGTGAGATGTTCAGTGGTGTTCCTCACCCCGCAGGTGTGGATTTCTCCCTCCCCCCTTTCATGGAGCTTCTGGCAGATTCTATATACCACTTCACTCCATGACACTAAGTGTTCAGAACAGTTTGAGTTATTTTCTAAGTACATCCTCATATAATTCAGGCTCATGTGGTGAGTTTTACAGCCCCACATGAAAGCGTGTTGAGTCCCTGGCTGTGAGTGCTGAAGCTCAGTTGCAGATGTAAACTTGTAGAACCTGGTGTGCTTGATCCTGTTTTTGTAGATATTGTAGCTTTTAACATTTGTAAAATACACAAAAGCTCAGCTTTCCCTGCAGTTCACCTCTCTTTCCTCCATCATGTTGTCTTTCCTCCCATTAAAATTTCAGTTGTTTTTTTTTTTGTTTGTTTGTTTTTTTTCTCCCTGTGTTCGAGAGCCTCAGTGGGGTTTGTTGTTTGGATCTTGGTTGGTTTCTTTTCCTTGCTGTGGCAAGAGTCTGAATTCACTGTGTGTCCCTGTTCTGTTCTCTTCCCCTCTCTCTCCCTCTCTGCTGTAGGTCATTGACCCGATAGCTCCCAGGTACACAGCACTGCAGACCTCACAGGTTGTTCCCATCTTCATTCCTGAAGCCAAGGAGCATATGAAGGAGGCTGCCAAACACCCTAAGGTAAGTAGCATCCACTACCTAGCCAGCTCTAACCAGCTCCAACCAGCTCTAACCAGCTTGTCACTTCTACAAAGTATGCTCAGTTATGCTGATACATGCTATGCAAAATATGCTCAGTTTACGCTGTGTTGTTTTTATGTCCTATATAGAATACTGACGTAGGAATGAAGCAGGTGTGGTATGGACCAAAGGTGTTTGTAGAAGGAGCTGACGCAGAGACCTTCGCTGAGGGAGAGACCGTCACCTTCATCAATTGGGGCAACATCATCATCTCAAAAATCCACAGGTAAAATCCTTCAGTGCATCCACACTGCCACCTCGTGGCCGTGCGACGTTAAAGGACCTTCAGCCAACACCGGTTAACAGTAAATAATAATGAGCCAGGACTGTTTATCATGAGCATTTATATTACGCTAATAATGCTCGTGGTAATTCATTAATGATGGGTAGCATTAGCACTGAGAGGGTTTCCCTATAAATTGTTACATTTAGTGATTCAGTGTCCATCATAATTAGAAGCATTAAATTAGTAAGTTGAGAACTGAGGTCTTGATGTTTGTCTCTTGTCCTCGGATCCTTCAGAGACAGCAGCGGAGCCATCTCCTCTCTGGAAGGCCGTCTAAACTTGGAGAACACCAATTACAAGAAAACCACTAAGATCACCTGGCTGGCAGACACGGCGAGTGCCCCCTTCACCCCGACCGTGTGCGTCACCTACCAGCACCTCATCAACAAACCTGTGCTCAGCAAAGATGACAACTTCAAGGACTACATCAACAAGAACAGCAAGGTGTGTGCTGGCCTCGCTTTGTCATCAGGCTGAATTACTGAACCTCATTTGATGGCGGGATACAACACGTGCTTTGGTTGTGCTGATGTGGGGCGGGGGGGGGGGGGGGGTGTTCTGCTGTGTGTTCAGACAGAGGAGAAGATGCTCGGAGACCCATGCTTGAAGGATGTGAAGAAAGGTGACATCATTCAGTTGCAGAGGAGGGGCTTCTACATCTGTGACCAGCCCTATGAGCCAATCAGGTTGGTTCTTGGCTAAGGAAGAATGTCATTATGACTGCTGTAACAGTTTGTAGCACCAGTAAACTTGCGTTGGCTAAACTAAACTCCCACTTGTGTAGTCCTCACAGCTGTAAGGAGAGTCCCTGTGTCCTGCTCTACATACCAGATGGCCACACCAAGGAGATGCCCACGGCTGGGTCCAGGGACAAAACCAAGAACCAGTCTACTCCTAAACCCGTGAGAGAGTCCTCCCTCACAGTCTGACTCGTGCTCTCATCTCTCTCATTTGATGAAATGGTGGAGGCTCTCATTATTCCTGCTTATGTCCCCAGGCCAAGACTGAGACTGCTTCCCCAGGCCAGTCCACACCGACTCCAGCCTCCAGTCCTGCACCGGCTGCCTCGGGTGACGCTTCTGCCCTATTATCTAGCATCACGACTCAGGGGGACCTGGTGCGGCAGTTAAAAACGGACAAAGCCCCCAAAGAGCAGGTGGACCAGGCCGTAAAGCGGCTCTTGGCCCTGAAGGCGGAGTTTAAGCAGCTGACTGGGCAGGACTACAAGCCTGGCATGGCCCCGCCCACTTCATCTGTACAGACAAGCCCCGCCCCTACAGCTGCTAGCCCGAGCTCCGCCTCCTCCTGTCCCTTCACCCGCGTCGCCGAGCAAGGAGAGCTAGTGCGGAAACTGAAGGCTGAGAAAGCGCCCAAGGTCCGCACCTCTGTGGATACGTGTTCGCTTTTAACACGTTTTCTTACTTGCGTTAACACGCTTTGTTTCTTTGTTTCTTACAGGAGCAAATTGATGCAGCCGTGAAACAACTCTTGGATTTTAAAGCTCAGTTTAAGCAGCTAACTGGTCAGGACTACAAAGCTGACATGGCTCCGCCCCCTGCAGGGCAAACACGGCCCGTCTCCTCCTCAGGCTCCTCCCCTGCTGACATATATGGACGAGTTGCAGAGCAGGGCGAGCTGGTCAGGAAACTGAAATCAGACAAGGCACCAAAGGTCAGTGCCAGAGTTGGGAAATTGGAAATAATGAATTTTAAGAAATTCAGATAATTACCAAATGCATTTAGCATTTAGCAGACACTCTTATTTAGAGTGACTTACAAAGTGCTTTGCCATCTGATCACCGAATGCATCCTAGATAGTACAGCAGATGGGTCAGAATTCACCCATGAACCACAATACTGTTAAACTGCAGGAATCAATCCCAATACCTAGAAGGGCAAAACACACATAGGCTCAGTATCAGACACCAAAAAGGACAATGGCAACCGCCAAGTACAAATAAACATAAAAAGTGCAGTACAACCAATAAGTGCTGGTTTTTACTCTGCAGTGCTATAAATTACATATCAGTAGCATTAGTGGTCATTTAAGTGTTCTACGATCAGATGAGTCTTCAGTCTCATCTGTTTGAAGACCGCAAAGGTGTCTGCAGTCTGGACAGCCAGTGGAAGATCGCTCCACCATTTCAGAACCAGGACAGAGTCTTGAAGCTCGTCTCCCGTGATACTTTTAAGCATGGTGTTTCAAGCCAAATCATACTTGAGGTTCGGACTACTGGAGGTACAGATCTGGCTTTGACTTTGGTCATCGCGTAGGGAGGGGCTGGTCTCCTTTTGGCTTTGTAGGTAAGCATAAAGGAGTTAAAACTGATGTGTGCAGCTACAGGAAGCCGGTGAAGAGATAATTGATCATAGACTGCTCGTTCCAGAGTTTCTGACAGAAAAGAGAGAAGCGATACCAGTGTGTAGTTACTCATGTCCGAGCTGTCACGTGTTGTCTTCATCAGGATTGGTTCCACCCTGCCTGTCTTGAACACAATCGGTACATATCCCGAAACTAAGTTGTTGATGGCTGAGATAAATACAAGGAGATTTCTTGAAATTTTCTGGAACAAAGTGGAAGGAAATTGTATCTCTCGGGCATGTAGGCAGTAGCTTTTTTGGAATGCAGTCTGAAATACGGCAGATAACCAGTCATGCTCTTCTGAACACAAAGTTCATGCTTGTCTATGTAGTTCCTTGGCAGGAGAATCAGACCTGAATAAAAGGAAGGGAACACATACTGTGTAAACGGTGTGTGTGTGTGTGTGTGTGTGTGTGTGTTTATGACCTTTCCCATCTGCCCTCTGCACAGGAGCAGATTGATGCTGCCGTGAAGCAGCTCCTGGCTCTGAAGGTGGAGTATAAGCAGGTGACCGGTAAGGACTACAAGCCAGGAGCCCTTCCAGCCAGCACAGCTGCCCCTGCGCAGTCTGCACCTGCCCCCACGCAGGCCACCAGCAGCAGCCCAGAGGACCTCTACCAGTGTGTGTCCCAGCAGGGAGATCTCGTGAGGAACCTAAAATCCCAGAAAGCTCCCAAGGTTCATTTTCTTCAGGCTTTTTCTCACTACCTAAGTTCTAAATAAATGCTGTGTGCTTTGTAAATGGACACGAGTGTTCATTCATTTCTTCGTTTGTACAGGATCAGATCGATGCGGCTGTGAAACAGCTATTGGCTCTTAAGGCTGAGTACAAGAAGCAGACGGGTCAGGAGTACAAGCCAGGCGTGGCTCCCAGCACTGGCCCAGCCCCTGCACAGGCCTGCCCAATCAGCTCCATCCCACCCGAGTCTAGCTCCTCCCCTCAGGCTCAGGCGCTGTATGCTCAGGTGTCTCAGCAGGGGGAGCGAGTGAGGCTTCTGAAAGCAGAGAAGGCCCCTAAGGCAAGTCCGTTTGACCACCTTGACATCTCCACTCGGAAATTGTACAAATGGTTTATTTGAATAGTTCTGGTAGCCTCTTAATATTACCTCTGTTGTGACATCCCACAACAGCTCCTTATGCAAATGTGCATGCTCGACATTACACATTCACGAAATAACATATTACACCTTTGGACCATTATTGCATTTTTATGAGTATTATTATTATTGAGTGTCAGTACTGAGTTCTTAAGTCTGTTTAGTGTCATCCTTGGAACTGTAAACCGATAATCTGAAGGCAGAAACTATACATTCACACTGAAGCACATGATGGATTAGATAAAGTTCTACCTGCTAGTCTTTCTTGGTCTTGTTTTGGATCAGGTTCAGACTAGAGTAAATGTTCTGCTCTTCAGTTCCTCTGAGGGATAACTACCACGTAGCACAGTATTGCGTAACACTGCATTTAGAAGTGAAAAGAAAAAAGAAGTAAAATCTTCTTAGTCCCAAAAGAAGAAGGGGGTTACATGCCGTCACTTCCTTCACATAAAATCAATAAGACATGGACAGCCAGGACAACGTGTCCTCCTCTCTTTCTTTGAGTAGGAACAGGTCGAAACAGCAGTGAAGACCTTGCTGGAACTAAAAGGCCAGTACAAAGCCCTCACTGGGGAGGAATACAAACCAGTGAGCAGCCCTGGAGCAGCCAGAGACCCCGGAGCAGCAGACAAGAGCCGGAAGGAGCGAGAGAACACATCCGAGAAACAAGGAGGAGGAGGAGGAGGAAACCGCAAGCAGCAGAAGGGAGGAGAGAAGCCCCAGCAGAACCAGGAGCCCGGGGCAGGAGGGGCAGGAGAAGGACAGGGACCTAAGAAACAAACCCGGTATGTGGGAGAGACCGCAAGACAACTGGGGATTCAAATCTATCTTTAGGATACTTCATTCTGTGCAAGAGAAACTTGATTGCCTGTTTCATTGTGTCATAAATAATTAGCATTAGCTCACTGCACAATAACATTTGCAATTTTCTTGTCCTTAATAATACTTATTTTAAGAGCTTGAAAGTGATTTACATAGATGGAGATTTGAGAAAGTTTTGCAGTTGGTTCAGTACTGCCATAACTGGTTAGAATCTCCAAGATTAATTCTCAAGCAATGCATTCATGTCTGACCCTTTCATTCAGATTATGAGCTGTGCTCGAGTACAACATGGCAGGATTTTAAAAGCACAAGATGATTAGCAGAAGATTAATGCTGAACTGAAAAGGTTTTTTAAAATCATGAAGACAAAAGCCGAAAGCAGGAATGTTTGTGCAAGTTTGTGCAACGTCAAGGCCAGGTGGTGGTCACCCTGAAGACAGCGTAGTGATGCAGGATTTGCAGGTTAACCTGCTTTGTTTTCTCTCTTTGCACTGTAGGTTAGGCCTTGAGGCGAAAAAAGAGGAAAATCTGGCTGACTGGTATTCACAGGTAAGGGAGCGATAAATTGTTACGTGGTCATTGATTACTGCCATTGAATTAACCTTGTATATCCTAACGCAGTTTCCCGTATCCTCTCATTCACAATGGTGAGTGTGTATAGGCACTTGTAGAGAGAAAAAAGTGCCACTCTTTCATGAGTTTTGATTTGATTTCTGTCTCCAGGTGATCACCAAGTCTGAGATGATCGAGTACTATGATGTGAGTGGCTGCTACGTGCTGAGACCCTGGGCCTATGCTATCTGGGAGAGCATCAAGGAGTTCTTTGATGGGGAGATCAAGAAGCTTGGAGTGGAGAACTGCTACTTCCCCATGTTCGTGTCTCAGGCAGCACTGGAGAAGGAAAAGACTCACATCGCCGACTTCGCTCCCGAGGTATGGAAGCTGAGTTTGGGAGAAGTCTTAATGACACTTTTTTTAAGGGGGGGGGGGCAAGATTCGTATGCTTGACGTTCCCTCTCTGACCAGGTTGCATGGGTGACGAGATCAGGCAAGACCGAGCTGGCGGAGCCTATTGCCGTGCGGCCCACCAGCGAGACCGGTAATACCCGCCACGGCTGTGACGTGACCTGCTACACCTTTTGAAATCGGAATAGCTTGGAGCAGTTTCCTTTGTTTGCATCTCTTACAAATTATTCTTTAATCTTTTGTAGTGATGTACCCGGCCTATGCAAAATGGGTCCAGTCTCATAGAGATCTGCCAATCAAGCTCAACCAGTGGTGCAATGTTGTGGTGAGTTGTAACCCCTGAGCTACACATTTGCATAAGATGTGCTCAGCTCCGTTTTCTATAACTCACTAAATATACTGATTCTGTAAACTACACGGAGCTAATCTCTCTCTCTCTCTGTCTCAGCGGTGGGAGTTCAAACATCCCCAGCCTTTCCTGAGGACCAGGGAGTTCCTTTGGCAGGAGGGCCACACAGCTTTCGCCACCCAGGAAGAGGCTGCAGAGGAGGTTAGATGTTTAACGCAATGCACTATTGCAGTTATCCAAGAACCAAAACACTCTCTTACACTTTGCAAATGTTTGTATAAACAGGTTCTGCAGATCCTGGACCTGTATGCCAGGGTGTATGAGGAGCTGATGGCCATCCCTGTGGTTAAAGGCAGGAAAACGGAGAAGGAGAAGTTTGCAGGCGGAGACTACACAACTACAGTAGAGACCTTCATCTCAGCCAGTGGCAGAGCCATTCAGGTATGTGCTCACACATTGGGCTCACTGGAATGCAAGCTGACTAGACTATCCATATTCAAGTTCTTCTTTGAAAAGATCAGATTTTAAAATACTCATAGGTCTGTAATATGTGTGATATTGCTATTAAAGCCAAGATTTTTTTCCCTTTTCCCCTTGTGATGTAGGGTGCTACATCACACCACCTTGGCCAGAACTTCTCCAAGATGTTTGAGATCGTCTTTGAGGATCCCAAGAAGCCTGGCGAGAAGCAGTTCGCCTATCAGAACTCGTGGGGAATCACCACTCGCACCATTGGGGTCTTGACGATGGTGCACGGAGACAACATGGGCCTAGTGTTGCCACCCAGAGTGGCCTGTCTGCAGGTACAAACCAAAACTGCAGTCAGAGCCGTTGTATCTCGCCGTTTCTGAATGAAATATCACTACCGAGAAGCTACATCGTCTCACTTAATCTCCATTGTTTCTCAGGTGATCATCATTCCCTGTGGCATCACGGCCTCTCTACCTGAAGCAGAGAAAGAGCTGCTTTTGAGTCAGTGCTCCAAGTATCTCTCCAGACTGCAGAAGGCCAACATAAGGGTGAAGACTGACCTCAGAGACAACTACTCACCTGGATGGAAATTTAACCACTGGGAGCTGAAGGTACATTTTTCATTGGATGCTCTAGAGTTGCGCTGTCTGTGTACTGCTGAAGTCTTTGCGATAAGTCCTATGCAGTGTTAATTTCGTTGACGAATAATTTTCGTCATAGTTTTCATCAGCGAACCTTTTTTCATGACGAAAACGAGACGATAACTAAATTAAAACTACACAAAGGGATACAAACGATGACTAAATTTTCGTCAATGAATAAAAACGAGACGAAAATATTGGCCAGCGACGACATTTAATCAGACCTGATTTAATTATGACGAAAACTAAATGACATTTTAGTCAAAAGACTAAGACTAAGACTAAAACTAAATCGCTGTCAAAATTAACACTGATGTCGTCGCTGGCCAATATTTTCGTCTCGTTTTTATTCATTGACGAAAATGTCCATTAAATTAGTCATCGTTTGTATTCCTTCGTGTAGTTTTAATTTAGTTATCGTCTCGTTTTCGTCATGAAAAAAGGTTCGTTGATGAAAACTATGACGAAAATTATTCGTCAACGAAATTAACACTGGTCCTATGGTCGTCCAAAACTGTTCTTCCTTTATCCCAGGGTGTGCCAATTCGCTTGGAGGTTGGGCCTAAGGACCTGAAGCAGGGCCAGTGCGTGGCAGTGAGAAGAGACACAGGAGAGAAGGTTGTCTTACCAGATGCTGAAGTGGAGAAGATGATCAAGCATTTGCTTGAGAAAATCCAGGACAACCTCTTCAAACGGTAACACATGTACTCATGCGTAGCGTGAATCTCTCTGGTAATGGCTGTTTACTGTCATCCTCTCGATTGCTTCATTTCTATTGCTTTCTCCTTTCCAGAGCTTCTGCTGATTTGAAGGAACACATGGTGGTAGCAGATACTATGGATGAGTTCCAGAAAGAACTGGATGAGGGAAAGGTGTGTGTGTGGCACACAGTAGTTAAGCTGAATTTATGATCTTATTAGGGTTCAGCCAGAATGTACTTTAATAACTCTTTTATGGTTTCACAGATTGTGCAGATTCCTTTCTGTGGAGGTATTGACTGCGAGGACTGGATAAAGAAGACCACAACCAAGTAAACAGACTATTTCATCTTTATATTAAAACAAAACCAACTTGTAATATTTAGTCTCACCCATATTTACATGTATACTATATTGCCACGTTATGGAGGCAATGGTAGAGTTGAAGACTGATATTTTGTTTGGCCGACAGGGATCAGGACTTGGAGCCAGGCGCCCCCTCCATGGGAGCCAAGAGCTTATGCATCCCCTTCCAGCCCCTGAAGACCCTCCAGCCAGGCCAGATGTGTGTCAGTGGCAGAGAGCCAGCCCAGCACTACACCTTGTTCGGCCGCAGTTACTAGAAGAGTAGGACCTTGCTAAAGCTCCTCGTCCACGCCGAAACGGCTCCTGACCCATCTTAGTACGTCTAAAGCACTAACAGGAACTGCTGTAACCTACGTCCGCTGCTGCCAAGTCTGAAATTCAATCACCACCACGCTTGAGATCTCTTCTGCTCTGAGGAACACGCCACTGTTTTCCTTTGTCTGGCTACTCTCAGGACATAATGTTGTAATGTATAGCCACAGGTTTACAGTTATGCGGTGGAGGGGCAGTGATTCTCAACACGTTTCTGTTACCATGTTTCCGCTGTGCTAAAAATAGAAATCCATGTACATCTTTGTCCCCAGCACTTAAATGTTCTAATACTTGTAAGCGGTAATGTTCAGGTAGTTCAGTCCAACCTGAAACTTGTACTTAATAAAGGGATCCTTTATTTCTACCATGCTCTGTGGGTTGATGTGGTTTGCTCTCTTATCTCTAAATACCTGACTTTATGATTGCTTGGACAAAAAAAATAGCATGGATCTTAGTTCTTTGGTAAGAGAAGTAAAACGGGCAGCAAAGATAAGTTGCTTGTGCTACACTGTAAAAAGTAAAATCAAGTTCAGAAAAGTGGGTATAAAATTGGTGCAACATGAAATATGAATAGTTGGTCCAAAAAATATTCACTAGAGTAAAGAACAAACTATAATTTGTTCTATAACTTAAAATTTATAACTCTTCTATAACTTAACTTCACACTTGGCAGTAGTGATGGGAATTATGGCTCTTTGAAGAGAGCCAGATCTTTTTTCAGACAGCAGGAGGCACTACTGTATGGAAGAAAAGAAAAAGTCCCCGTAGTGTCTTGTAATTATGATTATCTTTCTCGAAATTATGACTTAGTAGGTCATAATTGAGATGCAATGTCAATTATGAGATGCTATTTCAATTATGACTTAGCATCTCATAAGATGCTACCTGAAAAAAGAATGAAGGGGCAAAAGATCCGGCTCCCTTCAAAAGAGCCATAATTCCCATCACTGCCAAGTGTGACCAACATTGCTGTTGTGCTTAACGAGGAGGTATAGACAACCGTGGTAGTACCAGCACATTCCTGATTGGTCTTTCAAATGAAATAACAAAAGAATAAGGTACACTTCGGACAGAAGATTTTTGGGGGGTGGGAGGAACAGTATTTTCTCCTGTTTGGGGAGGGTGGGGGTTGTGGAACTGATGCTGTAACAATGGCCTATATTACAATATTTTATGTTGTGCAGAGTACTGAGAATGCTCAAAAAAGATAATGTGATGTGTAAAGCCAAGTCTAGCACAAAATAAAGTTGCCTTAATTTGATATCAAATTAAGGCAACTTTATTATCAACTTAAAATATTAGCTTATGATTACAGATCTGACAGAAATTGAATATGGTGACTCAGTAATTTAGGGTTACCTAACATTTAATGTTATGGCAACTTAAAATTGTAACTGCAGACAACAAATCAGCCTTAAAGTTGTACTAACAAAAGGTGACAAAAGTGCAAAACGTTTTATGACAAGTTTAGAAACTCGCAGATTTAAATTAGGTCTATCAGGAATGAACTGAGACCAGTAAACGGTAACCTGCTGGCTAAATTCATACTGTTAAACAAGTCATTCAGTATTTTTAAAACTCAGCAGTAACAAGCAAGTTCACGTTCCGACAATGCGACAATATAAAGCGTTTGTAATAAACTAGAACTGGTGTTGGTACATATTATGTAAACGTCTCCACCTCCAGACTGATGTCTCCAGTAGCCTACTAATCACAACTGATCCATTAGTTTGTGTATCGAGGTTATGGACCCGTCCTATGGGACTGTGGTTTAACAGGCGTCATTTTAAACGTCGTGGGTGGTGTCTCGGTGTCTCCCGGGTCTGGTGCCACAACAACGGACAGTTGCTCATATTTGGAGCCTCTCACGGTGGTTGGTGGATGATGGATGGTGCCAGAGCCGGAGTGGCTAATCGGGAGGATTCCCGATGGGCCGGCTCATGTCAATCTCTAGTTTGGGCCGATTGGGAGGGGAAAATAATTTTGGGCCGGATTTGGGCATGAAACTCCCGGGCTGAAAAAGTGTCCCCTGGATGGTGCTGTGACATTCATTTCTGCTATGCTGATGGTTACCAGATCTTCATTCACGTTCTTAGATATTTTAACTACTAGTGGTTACAAACTAAGCAATAAATACCAATAGGTCGGCTAATAAAATTAACCAGTAGGCTACAGGTCTAAGTTTCTCGTGGATTTAATTTCGCGTATGAAGCCCTGTAGCCCCTAAAACTTGATATCATCTAAATTCCAACTATATTAGTGTTATCGTCACGCAGCACTTTGGTAAAGTTAGTTTTATAGTTTAGAGTTAGCTAGCTGTCAACGAGAACCATCAACTAATTAAGAGAATAAGTTATAAACTATATCCAAAAATCCTACATACTGTACTTCTGTCCAGCATAACCGAGTGGACAGTGTGCAGATTTAATCAAATGAGTTGTTTTAGATAACCATTAGAGGCAGGCGCCGCAAACCAGTAGCGCCAGTCACGCAAAGTGGCACCATCATGTGGGACCTGCTGGATGACACCAGGACACCTGCTGCTGCTGCACATGCCAAAGTCACATCGAAACAAACGAGACATTCAACTGCTGCAGCGGCTGTTGTGTCCTCCGGGAAACTAACTTCATGAATTAGATGTCCAGATGGTTATTCCTGGTGTCTAGTGGCTTACTTGAAGGAATCAGACGGAGAGAGTAGATTCGTTTCCATGCTGGGCCAAGACGGACCAGGCGATAGCGGCACTCCGATAAAAACATACTGTCGGTACGGTTTGGTCTGCAATTTCCCCGTAATACGAACTTCACACATTCTTAATGGGAAAATATTCCTCAATACCACATATTCGTTTCATAAATTACTCGGCGAATAGGGATCACTGCTGATTTTAAACAATTATAACGTGGACTGGCGCTACCTTACATCGTCCTTTCGTCCTTCACGGTACACCCGTGACCCACCCCCATGGAAAGCCAAAGTACACCACGCTGGGGTAGAGCATGATGTGGGCAGAAGGTGCAGATAAACTCCACCATGGTTCCCACTGCTTACCATGACCATTATTCTTCATCTAGGCAGCTGTTATCTCGACCTGCACCAGCCTCTGAAACTGTAGCATAATCTAAAACAATCGTAGCAAAATGGAGCGAACCGCATGTACCCAGACATTGTAATCAGAAAGAGACTGAAATTATGGCTGTTTCTGGTAAGACGTTTGTGTCCGTCATACAGGCGTCACGTGTCCACACCTGTGCAGGTGGAGTCGTCATATGACGACACCAACCGTCCTTTACTCCGCCTGATTTGCGTCAGAGCTTACACAGCAGTGCGGAAGCGTTCACCTGGTTTAGATGTTGGAGTAGGTAAAAACCACAGCAAATAAAAACTGCGCCTGTGTTCTCCGACAAAAAGTATGTATTACTTCAACTCTTTCTTTGTGACTTGTGTTTTCATATGAATATTAATGTTGATTGAGTTGGGAGAGAGGGAAACGAGTTATCTTCACAATCTCGTCCTCTCTCGTGTTCAGTTGGTTAGAATTCTACATTGACTATTTTAACAGTTTTAATAATGATGCTTTGTTTTAGTATTCTTACATGCTGTTATGTCAGCTCAGTTTCTGATTAGATGTAAAGCTTTTTAGATTCTGGCATATAAAGTTATGCTATAAATATCAGTTCAGAGTGTCTCCAAAATATTAGGAGTGTCGATGGGTTAAATTACACTTTATAACTCTACACTTCCTCATGTTCTCCATGTTCCCCAGATTATTTAGTCTTGTATTCCTGGAAATCCAATGCTAACGAAAAAAGAGCCGTGCAACAGCTCACGAAGCCATTGGAAGGAAGTATTTCTCCTCAGGCTCACAGATGTAACACAATAGAGACATCCTGTCGTTTCTGTTGTTGCTGTTGATTTCAGTCAGAAGAGATGCTGCTTCCCACAGCATCAAACTCGTGCTTTGCTATTGAATGGAAAGTGTACAAAGAAGAACTGCAGGTTAAGTTGGTGGCTCTCGTCCACAATGAAGAGCTCAGGTTTGAAGAAGTGATTTCTGAACGTGTTTTAATGCCTAATGAATTGGGAGGCTTTTGTTGAACTCTCCGAGAGATAAATGGCAGACATATGAAGACTTCTGCTGCTGTTAAGACTGAGGAAAACTTATTTTCTTGGAATGTTCACTTGGATTCTGATCTAAGTAGCAAAGAGCACCGTATTTGTGATGAGTGAGTATGCAGCGCTGGGTGCTCTCAGTGGAGAGTCGTTTCAGGGCTGTGAGGAGTTTGAGGAGTGGACCTCCTATGATTCTGAACACTGGCCTCAAGCTCAGAGACAGAGCAGCTGTTTTGACGACTGGAATTGTTTCCATGGAGATGTCAGCAAAAATGAGGAAACTGCACACCTATCACCGCAGGAAACAGGAAGTTCTGGCCAGGAACACAAGGTAATTATTAAACGGGCTTCTTTGTTTTTGTTAATATTACAGTACTACATACACATCTGTATTTTTTCCTGTGTGGATATTTTTACTTGGGTGTTGTTGACCCAAAGTGAGGTTTTCACTTAAATGTTTAGCTTACTAAAGTGTATGTATGCAGGTGGAGAACAGTCACATGATCAGCCCTTGGTTTGTGTTCCACGATTGCTTCAGTGAGGAGGAGATAATGAAAGATGCAGTCATGGTGGAAGTATCCCCACTGTCACAGCTCGTACATGGGTCTGCACACATGCCTTGTCAGCAGACTGCTCTGTCAAGGTATCATTTCAATTATGGTTCCAAAAAATCCACATAGTCGCCAAATTAAAAGCACACTGTGGCAAGGTCTAGCTGTGCTTTCTCTAGGAATCTTTCATAGTTAATTCACTCTGACGTTTGCATGCCCGGTGGCAGTGCCAGCTAGCAGCCCCATATGTTCAAACACTTGTTGAAGTTGATTTGTGGAGGCTGGTGGTGCACACGTTTTGGAGAGCCTGTGAGCACACACAGTTATTTTGGCATGCTCTGTCAGTCTTCACAGGCCTCTGGATTTCAGTTCAGTATGCTGACTTGCGTACACCAGTAAAGATTATGTTCAGGAAACCTTTTTCAAACTGTTCTCGTTATTCCTAAATATTCTAAATTTGCCATATGTTGTATATAAAGTCTCTTTCTCATCCTCTCCTATCTAATTATCTCTGATTTCCAGAGAGGCCACCAGCCTGTTCCATCAGATACTGTGTGACCCAAAGGTTCTGAGGCTCTCTGGTCCCAAACCCAACTTGCATTCCCAAAAGCAGCTAATCAGCACACTCCAACTTAAGCACTCAGACCTGCACAACCTACTGGTAAGTGGAAGAATTAACACATTGTAAATTAATACATTGGTTCAACTTAGTTTGACTAGTAAAATATGGACACATGATGACCACAGAGGACAGAGGAGGTGTGATTTATTGTAGCAGATCTTGCATATTGGCAGTATAGTCTGTGTAATTGTTTAGAGTAAGTAAAAACAAAAGTATAGACAGAAAGATGGAACATAAAAGGGGTTACTTGTATGTGTGTCCACTGGAGGGCGCAAGAGTACACAGAAGAGCAAAGAGACATGAAAATAAATAGCCTGTTATCATTGTTTTCAGACCACTGATTTCCCAGACCTTGGTTCTGAGGAGCTTGAAAGTTCTCCTGGAGCTCTTATCCAAACTAAGGTAGGTGTGAGGTTTGTGTTTTGACTGAGAGAGAATTTAGTTACAAGAAAACAAAGGCAAAGATGGGCAGAATGTAGAGTATACAATTAAGTCAGGGAGTCCAGTCATGTTTTTAGCTCTATTTAACCTCTGGCTCTTTCTGTAGCTAGTGGCACCGGTGCCGTGTCAGAATGCCCCAGGATTCTTCTATCAGATCTCTCGCCAGTGGTTCAATCAGCACAGTATGAAACTACTGCCCCATCAGGACAAGAAGGACCTGCTGCAATAAATGACACACCCCATGCAGCCTCTTCCACTGAAAACTGGATATATGCACATCAGTATCGGCTCAGGCAGACCTGCACGCCCGGGGAATACACGAAGACAGCAGGATATCGACATGCGAATACACTCACTGTTGCGTGGACACAGCTTTGTTGAACTGCTGGCTTATATCACTTACAGCTACTTTTAGTAACAGTCTGTTACATGGGAATTGGGAATTCACTGAATGAAGATAACATTTGCTTACTGACCTTGGTCTTCAGCCTAGTTCGTGTCCTCAAAAAGATCTTATTCTCAATAACAAACTGAAGTATTTACAGTATTTATTATTATATTTTATTAGTCCCTATTTTATCTTTATTGTAACTGCTTTTTAACAATGCTGCCTGGGCTCCAATTATATGAGCAATACAACTAATACTAAGTTTCCACTCTGTGCATGTAAATATCTGTAAGCTGAACACACAAAAAATGAAGAACTGGGGAAATGACTGAGGATTTTTTAATTATAGAGTTAAAGATCAAATATACTTGAACATGCTCTACTTTATACTTGAATGTTACGTGTGGCTAATATGTGACAATGACAATTATATATATTTTCAGCCTTTTAAAAAAAATTTTTTATATATATTTATTTGCAGTTTCTTACTGTTTCAGTTTCACAAGGATTACATGGTATACATAAAATTACTCACATATGATTCCATAATGCTCTGTTCTGGGTTTAAATTACTGTTTTAGAGTGGATAAATGACCTAAAAAAATACAGAAGAATTAAAATCCTCAACTTTTTTCTGATTCATTCAGTGTTTGATTAATGTTTTTTGCTTAGTATTATAAACTCAAAGCTTTGTCTAAGGGAGTTCATAAAAAATTGCAAGTACATTTGAAATGCAATTAAAATACAAAGCAACACAGTGTGACATTGTGAATAATCTAAAAATTTGTGAAGGTACATTGAACAGAACATTTTATTTCAGGCAACACTGTTCAGATCTTATGTGCTGGTATCCATGCTGTCTAACCTATACTGATCATTAATAAAGCAGAGTGTCATATCTGTAAGAGATTTCATGAGAGATTTAAAAATGAAACTTAATCCCACATCCCAGTGCTATATCTCTATATTGAGTGTCTGTTCTTTCACAAGTTGATCGAAGGTTATATTTTTGTGACAAAGATGTAATTAGATACTGATCCTTAATTTGGTCGAGTTTAGTGTGAAAAGAACAATGACTGATATCACAACTTTAACTAAGCCTTCTTTTAGCCCTGACACTGCTGCAGTGTAGTATTTTCTACAAAATGAGATAAGTCATTCACCCCAAGGACCAATTGTAAATTGTAGAGCCTCATTTTTTAAAAACATATATATATATATATATACAGAGGCAGGCAGGCTTATAGGCTGCTTATTTTAATAAACTGAAAGCTTGCAGCTTTAATATTCCTACACGTGCTTACGTAACCAAATACAAACGACCTGATTGGCTGGCGCACATTCTCTCCTGCTCTACTTCCGTGTTTACCGCCTCATATACCGTTATATTAATACGAGGCTACCGGTCGGCAGATAACCTATTTTGTTTGGATGTCTGTAGCCCGCAGGGATTAAAATCAACATCCCACCTCACACAAACAATAAAACTGAAGTTATTTTTGGTCAGTGCCTTGGATATTCGTTTATCCAGCTAGGTGGTCGTAACTGAGACCCGCGGCAGCCATGATGGCGTCCAGCTACAACGCGAAGGAGGAGGACGGCCACCATTCAGGAGCGGTGGGTCCCGGTGGGCCCGGTACCGCCAAGACCAAGAAACCAGACAACACTGCGTTTAAACAGCAGCGACTACCAGCCTGGCAGCCCATCCTTACAGCCGGCACCGTCCTCCCGGCCTTCTTCGTTATCGGACTCATCTTCATCCCTATTGGCATCGGCCTCTTCGTCACGTCCAACAACATCAGGGAGTTCGAGGTGTTACATTAACTCAGACTCTATATCTGGGTGTTACATTAACTCAGACTCTATATCGAGGTGTTACATTAACTCAGACTCTATATCGAGGTGTTACAATAACTCAGACTCTATATCGGGGTGTTACATTAACTCAGACTCTATATCGGGGTGTTACATTAACTCAGACTCTATATCGAGGTGTTACATTAACTCAGACTCTATATCGGGGTGTTGCATTAACTCAGACTCTATATCGGGGCGTTACATTAACTCGGACACTATATTTGGGTTGTGTAGTTGTAAATAATCGTGTTTTAGGCTTGTGTGTGCCGGTCATGCATAAACCATGTTGTGTCTGTATGTTATAAACTTGTGCTGTGTGTTGTAGCTGGATTACACTGGCGTTGAAATGAGCAGCCCGTGTTTCAACTGCTCCCAGACCTACAGCTGGAATAACTCCTGCAAGTGCTCCGTGTCCTTCACCCTAGATCAGGCGTTTGAGGTGAACTTCACCAGCTCACACCTGAGAGGCCTGGCAAACAACCTGCTTACATGCTTACAGTACAGTACATTACATTCCAATTGCTTACAATGGTTCCTCTAATGCAAGTTATCCCATAAAAACAGAAACAAACAGAAAAAGTGAACTTACCGTGAACATTGTTTGCCCTTGGCTTCCTATCATTGTTTTGTTGTGTTTTAGAGGTTATTGTATTCCTGTGAACTGTGTTTGCCAACAATATAAAGTATATACAGTATAAATTCAGTATATTACTCAGTTAACCGCCTCTCTCTCTTATTGGGCTTATTGGTCGAGTTCCCAACAACAAAAAAACAACAAAATTTCTTTGAAAAATAAAATTCTGAATAGTTCGACTGACAAATAGAGACCTGACGCAAACTCTTCTTTTTATAAAGCAAGTTAACTGTTAATTTTGCTCTTAACCAACCAATTGTTGAAGGTAAATTGACATCTTGACAAATTGTAATGAGTTTCCAGACTGAAAGATAATACTGTGATTACCCCCATAAAGGAATCGATTGATATGTGCCTAAGTACGGACTGTGTTGAAAACATCAGTTCTCATATTGATGAGACAGAATTGATAATAAAATAAATAAATACAAAATAACATATCAAAATTAGTGGGTTTCTTGATGCTTGGGATCTAAAATTTAAAGTCCATAGTCAGAAATCAGGGTTGTTCTAGACACAGCCATGTAAAATATTTCTAGCCATATCAAATCGATCACTATAACATGTTTAAAATATTGCTAGAATCAAAGGCATGCTTTTATCTCCAGCAAGGCTGAGTACTGTAATGGTCTCCTAAATTGATTTCCTATAGAAGAGCATTCAGCATACAGCTTCTGTAGAATTATCTTGTTTGAGCTTTAACTAGGAAAAAGAGAACAGAACTCCATTTCTAAAATCTTTACACTAGCTTCCACCTATAGAATAGATTTGGAAGCCATACTGGCCTTTACATTTTTTTATTAGAATTAGGCATGATTAGAATTTACGTGTTAGATTTAGAGCTTTATTTGGGCTGAGGGAGATTGCAGAGGGAACCTGTTGGAGACGGAGATTTCGTATATATTCTTAGAGCATAAACTCAGTAGGTCCCCCAAGATCCCTCGAGACACACCAGTTTGTAGAGCCCAGAATTCAAACTAAACACAGTGAAGCAGTGGGTAGCTCGGATGCTGCACACAGGTGGAACTAAATTTAAGACAAACTGAAATATGCCAAAAATATATATATATAAATATGTAAATATGGATATAAAATGTTGTATCCTGTTTAAAACATTTTTATTGTGCCTGTAGTATTTAGACTCCTTCTGCACCAATACATTTTTTTGTATAATGTATATTTAAATATATATTAAAGTTTATAAAGTTTTTAACATTTCCTAATTTTGTAATTTTTTTTAATTGCCTTGTCACATTTAGATGATCAAAGGGATGAACATCAGTCTTTGTAAAACCTTCAGTTACTGTAGCGCATAATTAAAACAGGCTCTGCTGCTGAAGTGAACAGGTTTCATGTGCTCCTGTCTTTTAGAGCAACGTGTTTATGTACTACGGGCTGTCCAACTTCTATCAGAACCACAGACGGTATGTCAAGTCTAGGGATGACAGTCAGCTGAATGGAGACAAAAACTACTTAACTGTAAGTTGTTGGAGGTTGTTTGCTAATCTTTACTATATGGATATAATACACTTTTTATATACTGATTAATTTTTTTTGTTTTATATTTTATGCTGGAAAAGAATCCAAGCAAAGAGTGTGACCCATACCGCATGAATGACAAGACTCCCATTGCACCATGCGGCGCTATTGCCAACAGTCTTTTTAATGGTAATAAAAGTAAAACACATCGAGCTTGATGTCTAGATATGCAAATGCACCTTTTACATCTTGTATGAATGATGAAACGTTAATATTTCACTCTGCTACTTTGTAACTCGTGTTGCATTTTCAGACACCTTGACACTGTACTATGTCCACCCAAATGGTAGCAAGACTGCAATCCCCCTTGTGAGAAAAGACATTGCTTGGTGGACCGACAAGCATGTTAAGTTCAGGAATCCTGCAGGAAGCAACGATAACCTCACAATAGCATTCCAAGGTATCTGAACATTTTGAATTGAATAAAACTTTACAGAGAAGCACTTGGTGGTAACAGTTTGATGCATCTGATCCCCTTCCCCTGGAAATATGACTAGTCTGATATTTCCAAAAATATTCATAATATTCCATAAACAGTTCCTTATATTGAAACTTTCTCAGATAATAACCATTCCAATTTTATTTTCTGGAAATGCTGTGATGATCTGCTGTAATAGTCTGTCTTTTGTCTTTTTTTTTTTTGTTGTTGTAGACACCGCTAAACCCATCAACTGGCACAAGCCAGTCTTTGAGCTAGATCCCAGTGATCCTGATAATAACGGTTTCATCAATGAGGACTTCATCGTGTGGATGAGAACAGCTGCTCTGCCCACCTTTAGAAAGCTGTACCGCATTATCCAGAGAAAGGACACCCTGACTCCAGCCCTAGCCCCTGGGAACTACACCCTGGACATCGCTTACAGTATCCTTCCAGTTGATGCCAGTTGATGAATAAAGGCTTATTATTTTTGCCTTATTGTCCATTGAATTTTTAACATGTTTGGCAATGTAAGTTTTTTTTTATCAGGAAATACACTCTTTACAATATGACTTTCAAAAGGTGAATGTGTGCTTTGTAATTTATACCATGATGTAATGACCTCTATGAGCCAATTAATGCAGGTCCTTTAGAGTCTGAAATGTGCATTATCGTGTAGAGTAAGCTTTATTTATATCTACAGAGAAGGTTTAAAACACAGAGTTGTAAACCATAATGTTGGCCATAATGTTCCTTAATGATGTAAATCCAGACTACCCAGTGCGGAGCTTCGATGGCCGCAAACGCATGATCCTCAGCACAATCTCGTGGATGGGTGGGAAGAACCCATTTTTGGGCATTGCCTACATCACCGTGGGATCCGTGTGTTTCTTCCTTGGTGTAGTTCTATTGGTAATCCACCACAAATACGGCAACCGCAGCAACAACGCCGAGATCCCCAACTAGAGCTTCGAGACTACTGTGGCTCCTGTTTTAGACCCGAATGCTGGTGTCAGACTTTTGCACAATGCTCCCGTGAGGTCTGACTTCAGCTCTTACCTCATGGCAGATTGCAATCCTACGCGCGTACATAGATCATCTTGAGTTCATACACAAATCATTTCATGGTTATGAAATAGATACTTTTTAAGTATCTATGGTGTGTTTAGGTATTCAAAAAAGTTCACATATTCAAAATATGACCAGAGCACTAGTCATTGGTTTAACAACAGAACATGAATATGTTAAAGGGATTTAAAGGCCTTCTTATTTTATTTTTTTTGTCTGGGGGGAAAAAAGTATTACTGACACTGTGTTTCAAGTCTTGTGTAAGTGTATTGCAGAGGCTCCTAAAAACACTCACAAAATTGAGTGTGCATCATTATTCAGCCAGATTACATTCAAAATAGTCTTGCATTTGTGCAAAGAGATGGGATATTGCTTTAAAATGCTTGTGCTATGCTGGAGTGCTTGTCCATTTGAGATGCTGGCAAGTGGACTCTGAATGAAGGATGTTTGTAAACATAATGATGTGCTTTATTATGCATGTAAACAGCCCTAATTGGAGTTGAATCCTATGGCTCCTAACCCTAGCATCTGTCTCCAGGTCTGTATATCCCATGTTTGAGGAATGCTGTGAATTTTACAGCTGTGTACAAATAAGGAAATCAAAAACGTTGCTGTTTAAAGGTATTAGTATTCTTAGCTAAGTGGTTAGCTTTAACCAGCTTTAGCAGGTCTGTGTGAATGTATAATTGCATGGACTGAATTGCAGTACTTGAAAATACAACTTCTGTCATTAGCATTTGGAATGGTAAAGGTTTGTGTGTGCACTAGCATGTAGTATTGTGTGTTTCATCTAATCTTCAGCACTTTTCCCTCTTCTGTACCTCTTACAATAACCAGGGTTCACACACTTTAACAAATGTTATTTTATTACTAGGAATAGTTTTAACTTCACAGATAGATTTTTCCCATTTACATTTATGGCATTTAGCAGGCGCTCTTTTCCAGAGCGACTTACAAAGTGCTTTGCATCTGTTCACAGAGTTCCCCTTCAACCTCTCAACTTGTTTTGATTGGATTCCTTACTCCCATTCTTTATTTCTTTGTTTGATGGGAACCAGTCCATACGGTTATGTCTTACTTCTTTGTCTAAGAGTATGTGAGTGTGGTTAATGTCCTTTAATACCGTCATATATAATTGGTGGAGATACATTAGTCAAAGTCTAATGTGCAAGGTGGAGTTGTCGTCATTTCAATCTAATAGACATACGGAATTGTATCCCATGTAAACATTTTATTTCATTGGACCAAAGTAACCAAAGTGTTTTTCTTTGTTTCCTGTACACTGATGTTTTTTATTTATTACATGCTACTGTGCTCTGTATGCTACTGTGATCTGTAAGGTCCAACAGTGACCTGGATCTCTTATGCAGCAGTAATAAATGTTATTTGATTCCTTTCAAAGTGTATACCAAATAGTACCATGAAGATAATGCAACTGAACAAACTTTTTAAAGAGCTTTTTCCACAGTAAAATATATAAAAGTATAAATGTTAGCTTAAATAACTACTATGCGGCCTGTTTTGACGTCCTCGGAGAACTATTTAAAGATGAACACATTCCCCAGAACTACACTCCTACCTTAGTCCTCTAGATGGAGACAAGAACACACGTGGTGCTTGTAGGCGGAGACGACCCACCGGAAATGGTCATGTTCGCTAGGAATCTCGGGAAAATACAGGAAGCGTCTCAAAAGTGTCCTTGTGTTTGCTTGCAATATAACGTTTAACCATGTTTAGACACTTTGTGGTAAGTAAGACCATCAACTGGCTGATTTATATTTACGTTTCTGCAGTCGGTCTGGTTTGCTTTGTAACTGACTTGACGGTAGAGTTGAAACTGAGATGGGCTGCACGACCTCTAGTATTAAATGTTCTCTCTGGTTTACTAGAGTTACTAGACCTACATTACTGCAGGTGGGAGTTTAAATCTCTGGTTTACTAGAGTTACTAGACCTACATTACTGCAGGTGGGAGTTTAAATCTCTCTGGTTTACTAGAGTCACTAGACCTACATTACTGCAGGTGGGAGATTGAATCTCTCTGGTTTACTAGAGTTACTAGACCTACATTACTGCAGGTGGGAGATTAAATCTCTCTGGTTTACTAGTTCTAGACCTACATTACTGCAGGTGGGAGTTTAAATCACGTTATTGATGTACGTGTTCACCTTTTAAAAACAAATAGACGAGACACGATACGTTCATCCACATTAGCTGGCATAGTTACTAGTTGTCCACCACTCACAATAATTTGCTGATAGAAGACATTAGCTAGCTAATAAATAATATCTATTTAAATAGCTAGTTTATCTTTCACATTATCCAGTACTTTGTAGCTATCTTGTATAACCCAGCTAAATCTAGTAATGTCGTCAGGTTATGTGTGGAACCTGCATGAGGAGTTGTGCTTCACATCATGTAGTTACCACAATAAAACACAGATGAAGGGGCACTGACAGGCGTGTAATCTGAAACCCACTGCGTTAATCCAGGGAGGACACTAGACGGTCCACATTCCGCTCTTAACTCTGGTCCCAACACCAACACCATGTTTTCCGTGTCCCTGGTTGCTTTAGTGTCGAGTGTTAGGACTGAGAATATATGTAGTTTCTAAGATGCATTCTGAAGACAGATGAGACAGTAATTTATAATAATGTAACCTGTATTCTCACCAGGCTCTGCGGCAGGTTTCCAGACGAACCTTTTCTAGTTCTGCGTCCAGGCAGGTCAACAACAAAGTTCCAGCTAATCAGAAGCTGTTTCAGGTACGTGTGTGTGATGGCCAGTTGCTCCTTGTCTTTCACTCAACATTTAAAACTCCCTTTAGTTATAGTTTAGTCTAGTGATGTTGTACTATATTTTTTTCTAAACTCTCTGTAAACTTTCTGCTAGAATGAATTTATGTTGTTATGGTAACTGCATATTTCCTAAAGGAAGAGTTGTGTGACTGTCAAGAGAGAGAGATGCACAAAAAAACACTGAAATATTTGGAGCCCTTAGAAAACCTCCCAAGTTTGCTGTTGTCAGCGATGAAACAATCTAAATATTTGACCAAATGTTGAAGCCATTACTGCCACAGGCATTTTTGTTTCTATAACATTTCGATGATTTTGACAACAGGCTCAGTATGGCCCCATTTTTTCTGATGGTGTTCATTTAATGTGTTCACCCACAAATAACTACTTGATAATGGTTAGGGTTAAATTGTGTTATACATTTAAAATATTCCTTTTTACTAAAACTTCAGATTTCACATTGTTTTCAGCTTTTTCATTGATATTTTTGTATTTTTTTTCTTTCTATAGGAGATCAGATAAGTATATAGTGCTGTGATCTGTTTCTGTAGAATTCAACTATTCAAGGGTCTGGATTCACTAAACACTGATGTGCATGTGATGTGGTGCAATGTGATGCTCACAAAGAGATGCAAATCCAACGATTAAAGGTTTATTCGCTGCTGTATGTAGTAACACTTTAGCAGCAGTAACATTGTTTTAGATGCAGACACATTTTGCTTCTTTAGGACAAGAGCTAAGGAATGGCTTTTGTTTGTGTTTTTGCTTGTCCTTCTAAAATTTTAAGTGCTTGTTAAAGGTCTCCATTCAAATGAATCGACGATACAAAGTACAAGGAAGTATTAATGTCACAGATATGTGAATCATGAGGAAAATAGACCATGCACATGTTTCCTATAACTGTCAGTATCCAAAATGTGCTCTCCAGTTTTGTGTGCAGTATAAGAGAACCCTTTCTGGTTTTCCAGGAGGACAATGGCATACCTGTTCATCTGAAGGGAGGGGCCAAAGATGCTCTCTTGTACAGAGCAACAATGGCTCTAACAGTTCTGGGTGAGTTCTAGTTGTGACTGTCCTTTCTAATTTATACATCACAGTTACAAACTAGTGGTTGTTATTCATGTACTGTTGGGGTATTATTAGAGCTAAAGGAAAATATTTGCTATTTTGCAAGTTTTGTGGTTTAAAATGAACCATTTTGTGCTGTTTATTCTGTAACATTTCTGTCTTTCTGCAGGAAGTGGATTAGTCGTGTATAAGCTGTTTGAAGTGGCAATGCCCAGCAAGAAGGAATGAAGACGTATTTATCCACATATCCAATTGCTCATTTTAGACTGGAGGATTACTGACTTAGCACATTGGTCCTTATTTTCTTTATTTGTTTACATAGAGGGATCAATATTGATTGATTTGTTCTGTGGCTCAGTCATATGCAATAAACTTTCCACTCTATTTTCTGTGTATTGTTTGCTTTCCTCCATGTTTGCACCAAATATGCTGGTTTAGTTTGCTCTGATCATTTGAACAGCTTCTGTATTGTGTTCAAAACTATTAACCATTAAAGTGTTAAGATCAACAATACCCGTACATAATGATATCATGTTCTAGAGTTTCTCAATTAAGTTTTTGGGGACCACCAGCCAATCAAAATGTTTCCGTTCTTTCAACTCCCAGCCCACCTTAGGCAGGTAACCAAGAACTGCACAGCCCTCGGTTAAGTGTGAGGCTCTAAACAGAGCTCAAGCTTGGTGTAGTTGAAGGTCCATAAGGACTGGGTTGCACACCACTGTTGCAGGGCCGTGTTTCCCACTTTTCTGCCCTATCATTGCCCCCAAACATCTGGATCAGGAACCTTGAATACCTGGTAAAGTTGAACTTTAGGCTAGAACAAAAAAAAGGTCTGGAAGGCGGGAGGCCCGTGAGCGCTGGGCTGAGAGGCACTGCTGTTCGCTTTCAAAGGTAATTCGGCCAGACCTGATAACTACACCCCGAGGACATGAATGGTGAGCGGAAAACGGGATGTCAAAATGAGTAACGTTAAGTTGAAGAAGAACATACGATGGAACTCGTCGAGGTTGATTTAAAAACTAAAATCTTACAGTTGATGGTTTAAGTCATCTCAGAGATGCAGAAGTCTGCAGACGACCTAAAAGGACTTTACGCACCACATTCTCTCACGTTCATTTCAAGCGAGTGGCATTTCCTAAGAAAAATCACATTTTGCGTTTTTTTTTTATTACAAGTGGGAGTCCCATTCTTCAAGACGTTCGTAATGGTATACCGTGGAAAAGC
This sequence comes from Brachyhypopomus gauderio, assembly GCF_052324685.1. Lineage (NCBI taxonomy): Eukaryota > Metazoa > Chordata > Actinopteri > Gymnotiformes > Hypopomidae > Brachyhypopomus > Brachyhypopomus gauderio. The sequence continues at coordinate 16,458,073 of NC_135227.1, forward strand.
ATTTTAGGAACAGCCCCCTATTAAGTAGCAGGTTGTGTTCAAATACCTCCCACTTGAAGAAAGACTTTCCCTTAAAGTCGTGAGGAGCAGGAGCCCAACTCCGCAGTGGCAGCGCGAGACGTGCGCGTGAACCCTCTGCTAGTTTCCTCTTGTAGGGCGTATCAACGGAGAGACGCCAATTCACTCTAAATTCTCAACTACAAATCAACAGGTTTGATATGTTTTCTGTTTTCTGTGTTTTTGTCTCTTTTAAAAAATCTTTTAGAATGACTTGCTGTCCAATATGAAATGTTATGGATGAATTATGAACATGGATAAGATATATTAAAATACGCTCGAGACAGCTGAAGTGCGTTTCGGTATGGTCTATCTAAGTAGTTTATTTTTTATTATTACAGGTTTTCTGATGTTCATTCGCAGTTCGGTAGCCTTATATGGTATATAAGACATCGTTTTGTCGTGCTTAGACTGTTCTTCAATAAGTATTTCACTTATGCAATAATTTTTTCCCTTATAAGAATTTTGGGGAATGCTTAAATCTATGCCTCTGTGTATGATAGTGTTTTTTTTACTTATCCGAACCGTTTGCAATATTTATTAGTTCCACAAAAAACCACAAGGAGGCGCTCAAGAGCTACCATACAACAAAGAGTTTCACATTTTCCAGCGCTTTTTTTCCATTCATATTTGTCACATACAACAGTCTAACGACTTGTATTGATGATATATTTTGTCTTCAGAACATTCTTTCATGACATAATCAAAATTGCCTTCCAGTGTGTCCACTCGTGGAGCTACCTGTCATAAATCACACAGAAATGCCCTGAAGTCTGCTTTCCTATTTTGCTCACATTTTCCATGTGTTCACATACCTGAATGGAGATTTTTTTTCTTTCTTTTTAGATTAATTGATGTGCTGCTGACTCCCTACCTAAAAATGAAGATCAGGCTGTATTTGGCCACTGCTGCCTTGCTTACAGCATTACTGACTGCAGTAGATGCCCAAGGTATGGTCACCGCAAACTACAAATCTTTAACTTTTTCTCAATATCCTCACACCTTAATTTTTCTATTGGCTCCCCCACTTTGAAGTTATAGAATTATACTAATGATGTAGTGATGTATGGGGGGAAACAGACTTGCATTTATTGTTTGATTTTTGTCAAAGTCATATAACATTAACCCCATATACATTTTTTTTTTTGCAACAAGGATGCAGGTACTTACAATGGTTTGTAAAAGTTTTCTTTTCCTCTCTCTTCCTCTTCTTTATTTCTTTCTTACAGTTGCATAAAATAAACTGAAAATTTGACAAACAATTGTAACTTAAAAGATACAGATAATGAAGAATGATTAGTAATTCTGAGTGTAATAAGAATTTTGAAAAACCAAAGATGAAAAGGAAATAACGGTAACACTTTACAATACGGTTCCTTAATTAATGTTTAAGTACTTATTAACTAAGCAATAGATAATGGAGAATTATCGTCATAGTTTTACCTTAATTACTCTTCACTATAATAAACTACTATGTTAGGTCACATGTAAGTAATTAATAAGTAATCTTCATCAATTTTCGTAACTACTTACTTTCGGTTCCTTAATTAATGTATTAGCTAAGCAACAAGTAATAGAGAATTATCATCATATTTTTCATTAATTACTCTTCACTTCACTGTTAGTTCACATATAAGTAATTAATAAGTTGTCTTCATCTATTTTTGTAACTACTCACTTAATCAGTCCTTCATTAATGCTTATGTACTTGTCACTCCAGCGCATGGACGTAATTTTGATTTAAAAAGTGGGGGGGACATGGATTCGTCGCTATTTAAATATTTGGTTTTAACCGTAAAAACTGGGGGGGACCAACACCAGCTTTTGAAAAAGTGCCCCCCCCCCCCCCCCCCCCCCCCAAAAAATTACATCCGTGCTCCAGCGTGTCTTTGTGTGCATGTGCGCTGGTTTGGGTATGCCCCTGTGTGAATGTCTAGCGATGTCTAGACAATCGCCTTTGTAAGTTCTCTCACCTATCTCTAGTCTCGTTGCACACGTTATGTATTATTGTTGACATTGTCATGAGTGTTGTGTTGTTCGTTTTCGTCACTGCTTTAAACGCATCCTTACATACAGGCTACACTTTACTATTATACACTGCACACTATAACACTTCCTCATTGTAATTACAGGTCATTACAATGAGGAGTACTTAGTGTTAAGGAAACCGTACTGGGGTGGGTTTCCCGAAACGTTCTTAGCGCTAAGTACTTCATAACCTCGTACGTTTCATACGAGGTTACTTAGCGCTAAGAACGTTTCGGGATACTCACCCCTGTTAAGTAAATATGTGATTACTTATTCTGAAGTTACTTACTGTGACGTTGCGAGCAGGCAGGATACCGAGATGGGAGCAGCGTTTAAAGCAGTGATGAAAACGAACAACACAACACTCATGACAAAGGTCGAACAACAGCTGATGAAGGACATGGACAGGACACACACTTACATATCTCAACAATAATACCCAAACCAGCGCACATGCACACAAAGACACGCCGGAGTGACAAGTACATAAGCATTAATGAAGGACTGATTAAGTGAGTAGTTACAAAAATAGATAAAGACAACATATTAATTACTTATATGTGAACTAACAGTGAAGTGAAGAGTAATTAATGAAAACTATGATGATAATTCTCTATTACTTGTTGCTTAGCTAATACATTAATTAAGAAACCGAAAGTAAGTAGTTACGAAAATTGATGAAGACTACTTATCAATTACTTACATGTGACCTAACATAGTAGTTTATTATAGTGAAGAGTAATTCAGGTAAAACTATGATGATAATTCTCCATTAACTATTGCTTAGGTAATAAGTATTTAAACATTAATTAAGGAACCATATTGTAAAGTGTTACCGAAATAACCAAACAAAAACAAATCTAATGTTGTATTAGAGAAACTTGCCAATGAACTGAAGACATGCCTTACAGATGAGTTTCTCCATTTGGGCTGGTAATTGTCTCTGCTTACATGTCCGTTCTTGTCTAATGAGTGTGTGGAATGGCCGGGGTTATACACTTCTGGCAGGCCAAAGGGTCCTTTCAGAAAATGAGTCAGAAAGGTCATTAAAAACAAACAAGAAAAAATATATATCTTTTTTATTCTTTAAAAGGTATCCATTAACATGCAAAAATGAAAAATGCAAGTTTACTACCAGTGTAGTTGTTAGCTTAATGCTAAACCTGAAAATAAAAAAAACCTCAGTAAAAAAAAAGTTTTTGTGAGTTACATCTAGTAATATGTATGTGCCTTATATGCCGTGATTTCAGTTGTTTTATGTTACCACTCAGCATCATTTAGTGTACAGGTAACTGTTTGAGGGGGAAATAAGAGGATTGTGTAGAAAACGTCATAGTTTAATTCATTTGTAACTTAAGATGAAAACATTCCATTCCACACTCTATTTTGGGGGCATCCAATATCTTCTTCTATGTATCAATGGAAAGATGTAATAGGAGAGGGCCAAATTAGTCCTCAGCACAAAGAGGCTTTTTAAGTGCCTTGCAGCCATTTTCGAAAATGCTGAGTTGCAATCCATAATGTCAGCACATGTTGCAGAATTACTTTGGCATCTGGTCGGCTTTACCGGGAGACTCCAACCTCTTTTCCGAGCTGCCTGGCAACAGTGCAAGCCAAAAAGAATGCCTGTCTGGGTGGAGACAGGGCCTCTCGGCATGGGCCAGGTTCTCTCCGGGGAACGGGAGAGCTGTGCTTATGATGGGATGTGCCCCTGGATCCATCTAAATTCCAAAAGCTTCACATCTCTTAAACCGCGGTACCCAGCCTCTTTCTGGTGGTAGTCAGGCTAGACTGGCTTTAACCAGCAGTCAGGCTAGGCTGGCTTTAACCAGCAGTCAGGTTAGTCTGGCTTTAACCAGTAGTCAGGCTAGTCTGGCTTTAACCAGCAGTCAGGTTAGTTTTAGGCTTTTCCACACTGGTGCTTTGACACATCACGCAAGAATGGTCACCTTGCTTTTCTGAGAGTGGGGGAAGACTCTCGGTTTGGAGCTGGGGCCTGTTTGGACACGAGGGGAATTCGCTTGGGCCTCCTGGGGTTGCACCAGGTTGGTGAGCCACCTTACAGCAGCCTCCATGATACCCAGCTTGTCACTCAGGTTGTTGTTTGTGTGTGTGTGTGTGTGAGTGTGTGTGTGTCACCTGCCTGTGCACTTGATGTTTTGTGAGCTGTGGCTTTCTCCACAGTGTATTTTAGAATGATATTCTGGGATTCTCTTCTTCCAGCATTCGCATGTCCCCCCACACCATCCCCCACTACCCCTCATCATCCCCCACTGTCATACACCATCCCCCACTACCACACACCACCTCTCACTACCCCACACCATCCCCCACTACCACACACCACCCCCTACCACACACCACTTATCACTACCCCACACCACCCCCCCACTACCACACACCACCCCCCACTACCACACACCACCTCTCACTACCCCACACCATCCCCCACTACCACACACCACCCCACTACCACACACCACTTCTCACTACCCCACACCACCCCCCCACTACCACACACCACCCCCCACTACCTCACACCATCCTCCACTGTCATACACCACCCCCACTACCACACACCACCCCCCATTATCATACACCATCCCCCTACACACCATCCCCCATTACCACACACCATCCCCCATTATCATACACCATCCCCCCACACACCACCCCCCACTACCACACACCGCCCCTCACTACCACACACCATCCTCCACTGTCATACACCATCCCCCACTACCACACACCATCCCCCACTACCACACACCATCCCCCATTATCATACACCATCCCCTCACACACCACCCCTCACTACCACACACCACTCCTCACTACCACACACCACCCCTCACTACCACACACCACCCCTCACTACCATACACCATCCCCCACTACCTCACACCACCCCTCACTACCACACACCACCCCTCACTACCACACACCACCCCTCAATACCACACACCACCCCTCACTACCACACACCACCCCTCACTACCACACACCATCCCCCACTACCTCACACCACCCCTCACTACCATACACCATCCCCCACTACCACACACCACCCCTCACTACCACAAACCATCCCCCACTACCTCACACCACCCCTCACTACCACACACCACCCCTCACTACCACACACCATCCCCCACTACCACACACCACCCCTCAATACCACACACCACCCCTCAATACCACACACCATCCCCCACTACCACACACCACCCCCCACTACCTCACACCACCCCTCACTACCATACACCATCCCCCACTACCACACACCACCCCTCACTACCACAAACCATCCCCCACTACCTCACACCACCCCTCACTACCATACACCATCCCCCACTGTCATACACTACCCCCCAATATCACACACCACTCCCACTACCACACACCAACCCCCACTACCACACACCATCTCCCATTACCACACACCATCCCCCATTATCATACACCATCCCCCACTACCACACACCATCTCCACCACACTCCTACCTCCCTTTGCATGAAACTTTGCAGCATACCATCTTAATGGAGCTGTATCATTTGCATAGTAGCAGAGGAAGTGGCTGTTAACACACACTAGGTAAAGAGGGCATAAGCAGCAACTGTTCACTCCACATTTGATGTATTGGGCCTCCTTACACACTCAGGCCCATCACTCAGGATGGTGGATGCTAATTCATCCCAGTATAACCAATAATCCCATTGGCCCAGCATGTGTGAACAAGTCTCTTTAACACCTAGCTCTTTACTCACACATTTACACATTTAGTGTTATCTTCTCAATTAGTGCTGTCTAACAGACACCCCCCCCCCCCCCCAACTTCCTTCCCTCACACACGATGTTAGGCCGAGGACGCATGTGTCCGCATGTCCAACTCCCACACACACACGTCTGGGACGCCACGCCAGGATTTACATGTGGCACACATCTGTTATAGATGAGCTAGAGCAGGCCGCATGTGAAGCACCTCTGCGGAAGAATATCATTTTGAAATATATTATGGTCTGTGTATGCGTGGTCCCTTATGTACATGGGAACTTTTTGCTCACCAACAACTTTCTCATGTACATGTGCATGATGCCGTGAGACCGGTCCTGGGAGACATTTTCCCCCCTCTTATGTTTTATGTCAGACGTCACGTTTTGCGGCGTGTGGGTCGTTATGTTGTGATGTCCACTTTCCTCACACACGCTGCTCCGTCACCTCTCGCCACCTCACAAATACTCGCGCAAAGAAAAGGAAGTGCACAAGAGTCACCTGACAAATTGTGTACTCTTTTTTTTGAGGTTTGCAATGGATGATATACTGGATTGATATACTGTATGGAGAAAAAAAAAGTTTAAAAGACATTTTGAAATATGTGTATATATGCATGCCATGTATATATATAACATATTGTTCTGATATCTGATAGGTCTATCTTGAGTTTGGGTAACTTGGATTCCATTGTATAATCAAAGTCCTGTGAATGAACGTGTTACATTGCCATGAGTTTGTGAATCATTTTGATCATAATGTCCCGGTCACTGAATGGGCATGCGTACATGACTGCATACAGCATGTTTTGGATGGTCCACTCATTGTCTACTCTGGGGTCTGGCAGATGGTCTATTCATAGTGGGGCTGAATGAAATATGTTTAGCCTTCCTGCTTGAGCTGCTTGCCACAGGTCTCTGGGCCAGCCAACTCAAGCAAAGGCCATTTTCAAAAAAAAAATGGCTTCCCTCTCCTTCTTTCATAATTGTGTGTCTTTTTGCCACCCATACGGCTGCGTTGGTCTGTTTGTCCTGCCCAACAGCGAAACAAGCTGACTTCATCCTTGAAGTGTTTCTTGTTGGGATTGTTCCGACCGTCCTTTTGGAAATTTTTATTCTTACATTTTCAGTGTTAATTGACGTCTGTGCTAAAATATGACTGTTCTGTTCGCAGTGGAGCCTCCCTCAGACTTGCAATTTAAAATCCTAAATGAAAACACAGTTCAAATGTCATGGAGGAGGCCATCATCTCACATACAAGGCTACAGAGTACAAGTAGTGTCAGATATTGGTAAGTGATCACTCACACACTCCAGGGCTGGTAATTACACCTCTGCCTTAAAAAAAATTATATGACACTATATCTCATTTTCTCCCATTTCAGATGATTCAAAAGATTTCAGTCTTCCTGCCTCGGCAACAACCACAGACATTACAGATCTCACTCCAGATATAGATTACTCTGTGTCAATTAGCTCCTATTATGGGTCAGATGAAAGCATACCCATATTTGGCCAGTTAACAAGTAAGTGTAAACTCTGCACGAAGGATCTACAAACCAGCTGAACATTTTTATACAAAGATCATGTTCCAAACATTAAATCAGCAACAACATGTAATCTACTAAAATACCCTTTAATATTTGTCTCCAAAATGGAACATCTATTAAGATAGATGAGATTGTTTTTACATCATAAAAACTGTGATTGCACCACTAAAACTCCTTTCTTTTTGCATGTTAGTTCAATCCAGTAATACAAGTGGAACACAAAGAAAACCTACAGATGTCATCAGTAAGTGTGCCCGTGTTCTAAATTATTAACAAAAGCTTTCCTGAAATCTTTCCTTTTCCAAAGAATGCATCCCCGGAGAGGCCAATTTTCCCTCACTGGAAAAAAGTGCTGTATTACATTTTCCCTTTGGGTTGTTTTCACTTTTTCCATAGGTGTGATTAGCCGCATTTAGTTGCTGTTTTTCAGACTGAAGCAGCGATTGACTATGTACATATTAAATTGTAACAAAAACTTTTTTTTTATTAATCTGGGGCATCAGAATCCCTTCGTTTAGCAAGGGATGTTTAAGCCCTGGAAGTGTGAGGCCATGATCTTAGATGAAGAGTTTCAAGTAGTGTGGGATATTTGTTTTTTTTTTTAAATAATTTTAAAGAATTAAATACATGTATGTTTGGTGGATGTTCTCAGTGGTATGTGGGATTTGGGTCAGAAGAGGTTCCAGGAAGACCCACCTCAACATATTTACTAATGGCTCGTGCCACTTATGTCAACAGAACCATTTGTAAAGTTCTGCCAAGTAAGAGGTGCTTATATGCACACCCCTTTTTTTTTTTTACCAATTAAAGATTATCTGATCTGGTGTTGTTCCCAAGAGAAGACTCATCACTCCAAAAGCTGATACACTAAGGTTCTTTATAACAAATATAAACCCTAAGATTTGTGGCTGCATTTCTAGGAAGAATATAACAATTGCATATTTTTCTGGCTGACCAATGCTTAATTCCACAGGAAGCAACTACTATTTTGTCATATTCATCCTTTTGGCTTGAATCCTTTGTTGGCCGTAGTTGTAGGTGAGGCAAGACCGAGTGGTTTGTTTTTGTTATTCTGAAGCATTCTTCTGCTTTTCCCATCTGCCTCCCCCTTCCTGTCATCAGAGTGCTCAGTGAGCGCCGTGGCGGACCTGGTCTTCCTGGTGGACGGCTCCTGGAGTGTGGGAAGGGAGAACTTCAAATTAATACGCAGCTTCATCGGAGCCATGGCAGGAGCCTTTGACATTGGCGAGGACAAGACCAGAGTGGCCGTGGTGCAGTACAGCACAGACACCAGGACGGAGTTCAACTTGAACCAGTATTCTAGAAGGGCCGACCTCCTCCGGGCCATCAAAAACCTGCCGTACAAAGGAGGCAACACCATGACAGGTGTGTGCATGTGTGAGAGTGTATGCGTTGTATATGTTTGTCTGAACCCAACCTCCAGCATATCACATAACATGGCATGACACTTTATCTAAATATTCTTTTCTACTGAGTTTCAGCCCTTATTGTCATAAGAATGACTCAGCATCTTAACAAATTCCTTAATGCTTTTAAAAATGATTTTAATCTGAATTTTGCAACCAGGTGAAGCCATAGACTATCTAGTGCAAAACACCTTCACGGAGGCTGCTGGGGCCAGGAAAACCTTCCCCAAAATCGCCATGATCATCACAGACGGAAAATCGCAGGACCCAGTGTATGAGCATGCCAGAAAACTGAGAAACATTGGAGCTGAGATTTTTGTCTTAGGTATGTCTCAGTTTTTCCTGAGAAGTATCATTAGCAAATGTTGATTTTGTGCCATAACAGAGAGTTTTATTAAAGAATGTACACTCCATACAAATTTTTAGGTATCAAAGGTGCTGACGAGGATGAACTCAAAGAAATAGCCTCCCTTCCTCACGACAAGCATATATACAACGTGCTGGATTTTGACCTCATAAAGGGAGTGCAGCAGCAGCTCATTACTGAGGTCTGCTCTGGTGTGGAAGACCAGATCAGCTCCCTGGCCAGTGGAGAAGAAGGTACGACAAAGAAACGTAGCAGCCGACTTCACCTGCACCACACCACCATCCCGCTGATGTTCAGTCATGACCTTTGCCCTTTATCATTCTGGCAGTTGTTGAAGCAGCCTCAAACCTCCAAGTTACCGAGATCTCCTCCAAGTCGATGAGGGTGATGTGGGACGCGTCTCCTGGAGATGTGACGGGCTACAAGTTGCAGTTAATCCCTATGCTGGCGGGCAGCAAGAGACAGGAGTTGTACACGGGACCCACCCAAACCTCAGTGAACGTCAGGGACCTGTCGCCAGAGACGGAATATGAGATCAGTCTGTTTGCACTGAAAGGTCTCACCCCGAGTGAGCCAGTACTGGCCATGGAGAAGACACAGCCTGTCAAAGTGTCATTAGGTAAAATCAGTCTATATTAATAATAAAGTCTTGTCTAAAAAGATCCGTCCGAGGACAGTTAAAGGGATGTTTTCTTCCACAGAGTGTTCCCTTGGGGTGGACGTTCAAGCTGACGTCGTCCTGCTGGTCGATGGCTCCTACAGCATAGGCCTGGCTAATTTCGCAAAAGTGAGGGCCTTCCTGGAAGTGCTGGTGAACTCCTTTGACATCGGCCCCAGCAAGGTACAGATCAGCCTGGTGCAGTACAGTCGGGACCCCCACACCGAGTTCGCTCTCAACAAGCACCACGACATCAGCGCTGTGGTCAAGGCCATACGTACGTTCCCCTACCGCGGTGGCTCCACCAACACCGGCAAAGCCATGACCTACGTGCGGGACAAGATCTTTGTGACCAGTCGAGGCGCCCGTGACAACGTGCCACGTGTCATGGTGCTGATCACCGATGGCAAGTCCTCGGACTCCTTCAAAGTGCCTGCGGAGAACCTGCGGAATTCAGACGTGGAGATCTTCGCTGTGGGCGTCAAGGACGCTGTGCGGTCAGAGCTGGAGGCTATCGCCAACCCACCTTCAGAAAGCCACGTGTTCGAGGTGGAGGACTTCGATGCCTTCGAGAGGATCTCCAAGGAACTGACCCAGTCCATTTGCCTCAGGATCGAGCAGGAACTCCTCAACATCAAGAAGAGAAGTAGGAAACCTTCAGTGTTACCCCAGCCAATGCTTTGTTTATTTTAAATAATTGATGTATTGATGTTGGTCATGGTTTGAGAACAGTGTGAAAAATTGGTGAAACTTCTCAGTGCAAAATGTGAATACCGAAAAGTGAGAGTTATGATAGAAATCCATTAAACAAAAAAAAACACAAAAAAAAATATTACAAGTATCTAATTTCTCATGCTTTTATGGTACTTTTTCAGCCTATGTTAAATGTTGGTATTATAGAGCAGCTCTCATTTTAGACCTTACTGCAAATTGAATTTCTTTTTCACTTTGTCCAGCTGGTCATTTGTTGACCGTGACGATCCTGCCTGTTTGTTTGCAGGTTTACTCCCACCAAAGTCCTTAACATTCTCTGAAGTGACATCCAGGAGCTTCAGGGCCACTTGGGTGTCTGAGGCCCAGGACGTTTTGTCTTTCCTGGTGCGTTTCCGGCCAGCTGTTGATATAACTGGGGACTACACCACTCTCGCTGTGCCTGGTGACACTACCACAGCAACCTTGCCCCATCTCACCCCCCTGACCACCTACGAGGTCAATGTCTTTGCCCAGTATGACAAAGGAGACAGTTTTCCATTAACTGGGGAAGAGACCACTTTAGAAGGTATGTGCTCATTCACATCATTCACATCAAAGCCTTATGTCTAAGACTACAGTCAACAATATTAATGTATAATCTATGACAGCCTTTTAGGTACACGCAAGATTCACACGTATTTCACATGCACTTTTGTCAACACAGAACAAGGAGCGGTCCGTAACCTCAGAGTAACGGAGGAGACAACCGATAGTTTCAGAGTGTCATGGCAAGCAGCACCAGGCTCGGTTCTGCACTACAGGATCTTCTATGAGCCCGTGAGTGGTGGAACCAGACTGGAGGCACAGACCGAAGGTCCTGAGACTACCATCGTGCTTCACGATCTGTTCCCCGTCACCACCTACCGCGTGATAGTTTCAGCTGAGTACGTGTCTGGCATTGGCCACCCCATGGACACTCTTGGCACCACCAAAGAAGGTGATGTTCGTGACATCCCACACTGGGTTACAACACAACCACTTAAATCTTAAATCTAAAAAATCTTGAACGGGTTTGGGTCTCGTTGGAACAGTTATCAATGTAACAACTCATCTTATCTGTCTCTTTTTAGCTAAGGGCTCACCACGAGATCTGCGAGTGTTTGACGAGACCGAGTACACCATGAAGCTGTCGTGGCAGGCGGCTCCTGGGAATGTTCTTCAGTACCGCATAGCCTACAAGCCAGAGGATGGCGAGAGGAAGGAGATCAGTGTTAGAGGAGACACCACGACTGCCATGCTTGAGAACCTGCTGCCAGACACGGAGTATGAGCTCTTTGTTAGTGCCCGGTATACCTCTGGCTTTGGAGATCCGCTCCTGGGACGAGGCACGACACTGGAAGGTAGGAGATATTATGGCTGCTGTACACTTTTAAAGAGGTTTGAGGTCTTTAGCTGGTTGGGTGTTTATTACAGCATCTAATGAGGCAGAATTTGGCATGAGATGAAGGTACTGGGGGATTTATAAACGATTTCGATAGCAAATGCTTTTGGCTGGCACATGCAAAAAAGAGAGAGAATCTTTAGCGGATATGCCTTGAGTATCAAACTTTGCTTAAGCTGTACACAAAAGGCAGTTCTGTCTCTCACGCATGCATTTGGTAAGGAGAGAAGGGTGGAGGCCATTGAAACCTGTTAGGAGAGGAACACGGAGAGAGGAGAACACACTTTCATTCTCTTCACGTGTTTGTCTGTCCTGAAGACCTCCGTACAAAAGCCAAGGCTATTTAAGACACATTTTGTATGTGTTCATGCCCCTGTGAAATCCAGCTCGTTTGCTTTTTCGGAAGTAACAAATGGACTGAAATAACAAACACTGAGTGATGAGAACATCTTTTTTTCTGCTCTATGACAGCACTTGATGGAAATTAGGCTACGGCTAGGGTCAAGCAGGTCCTGTTCCTGGCCTTCCGGCAACAACAGCTCCTTTGTTTGAGCCCCCACTGAAATATCAACCCCCTGATTTGTCATGCTTGTGGTGAGTCCCAGAGATGGGGTGTAAATCACTCGGGCCTACCCAGGGCTTTCCCTGCCTACATCTGGGACTCCTGGTGGGCCTTTGATCAGGACTGCTTATTGTTCTTCACCACACCACGAATGTGGTGAAAGGCCAGGGGGAGAGTGAGCTTTACTGCTTATGAAGTGCACATTCGTGCCCACACAGCTGGAGAGAGGACAGCCAAATGGCAATGAGAGGAAATTAAGGGAGGTGGTTGCCCTGACGTGTGCGTCCATGCTGGCTGTGATTCAGTCATGTATTGATGCTAGCGTGCTCTATTTGAGGTTGTTTGTTCTGTTGACCACTGGGCTGGTGAATGAGAGTAGAGGCATTACACTATTGAGATGTGTTGAAGGTGGCGGTACTTTGGTCTCAGAAGAGATATGGTTTAGACTTTCCAGTTTATTGTTTTTAGAAGGTTGAGCTTATTCTTCTAAAGCCTTTTTCATTGCTGATTAACCAAAGAGAAGAATTATTCACTCGTTCAGCCCAGTTGCTACTCTGTCAGCGATTACCGTGTTTCAGACCACTGATGTAGAGACCTGATGTTTTCCATGGCATCATGATCCTTGGCACTGCGTGATTCATTGTGAATGAGAAGGTAGGTTTGTAGGCCCAAGAACAAATCCCTTTTCCTAGTAAAGCAAAATGCATGCACTATCACAAGCATGTACAGCCTTCTTGCTTCTGTGGAACATCTTGCCTTTGCGTGTGCTTCTCTAGAAATGAGAGCGTCAGAATTGGCGTCAACTACTCGGTTAAATTGACGCAAGCCACTAAGTATCCGAGAATTCCATCTCAGGCTCCTCTCCCACATCGGAAAGTAAGAAGCGTCCTCGCAGATATCACCACTACCACTGAGTGTATCTCTTTCAACAGCCTCTGTTCACTCAGAGTATTGATCACAGAGTCATGCTGGGGCAGTCCTTCCTGTCCTCCCTTGGGTTGGAACAGATGGTTTTTTTAGCGTTTAGCCGCTGTGGTTGTTGTCTGTGCTGACTCAGCGTCGGATGTTACCCACGCAGGCAGGGTCAGAAAACTCATTCCTCTCCAACACTCACCGTCTCTCTGGGCTTAGCCCCGTGTCATGGTGGCGAACACAGCTCTCTTTGTGTTCGACGCCGTCAGCCTTCCAGGAATCCTCAGCGGGAGGGGGGTGCCCAGACCGGGGCGATTAGGAAGAGCCCCGCGAGAGGGCACGTGGGGCCGCGTCCAGCTGGGCTGGAACTGTTTGTGGAGGTTCCCCCACTCCCCAGGGCTGCTGTGGTTCGTCATCAGCCTGCTGCATAAGGGCGTTTGTGGAGTACCACCGGCTAATGTTACAAATGAACACTGTTACCAGTTGTTACCGGTTTCTCCACTGTTACCAGCAATTGTCACAGAGGAAAGGAAAGCCAAGCCTTAATGCCTATGGGCATATTCAGACGCTCGATGTATGAAAATGTGAAGGGATGCCAGGGCATGTGGAAGCAGTTAGAGTAAAACAGAATGCTGCCTGCTGTATTGTCTGAACGGTCTTGTGCAACTCTCAGCTGGTCTGGGACGGCTGTAATCAGTAAGACTGTGGCTTATAGTTTCATTATGAGCTTCTTTTTAGATTAAGATCGCTATTGAGTTTAATATTGCGTCCTTTTATTATAATGACTTATAATGAGAGCATCTGGGAGAGGGTTAGAGCACCTGAGGGGACTCACATTCTCAACATGAATGAACAGATGGTGTTTTTGCTGTATTTTGGATTTAATAATGTTGCTTTTTCCCATTTCTCAATCAGGAGACAGTGTTAGGGAGGAAAAACGTAATGCTGTTTTCTCTAGGCACAGCAACGATGTACATCCAGGTTCCGGGATGTGCTGGGGAGAAAGAGAGGAGCTGAGGTGTGTGTGTGTGTGTGTGTGTGTGTGTGTGTGTGTGTGTGTGTGTGTGTGTGTGTGTGAGCTTCAAGACCAGGTGTGTCTTGAAGAGATCTGAGCCGGTTTTGTCTCCTCACGCTCCTGACGTGTGGAACCTGGGCTGTGTCTGTGTAGCTCGTGCCCTGTCCAGCCCGGGTGTTCCATGGGCCAGGACTGTCTGGCTGCTTCTTGCCTGTTCAGTGGAGATAGAGCCAGAAGGGGGTTCTGCCACTACTCCCTCACCAGGGAGGAGGGAGGAGAGCTCCACAGCTCACAGCCAGCATTAAAAAGCAACTTTTGGCCTTCTTAGGGACTTAGACGAAGTTTGCCAGGAATTTGTACACCCAATAGTGGGTAAGGTGCATTCTGAAATCTGGTAGTCATCTGGCTGACTTCTGTCTTTGGTTAACTACTGAATATCTTCTAGTGATCTGATGTGCCATGATATTATTGTGGAAGACTGGCCTCACTCTGAAGGAAGGTGTACTGGCCGGCAGCAGCTCAAACCTGCTGCACGTATGGGGCTCACGGCAGGCTCGCCCACACCTTACTTATTTATTTGGGCTGTCTGTCCTTAACCGCGCAAGGCTCAAACCGTGCGGCCGAAGGGATTGGTTGGGTGAAATACCACGCGGAGCATTATAGGTTCCCATAAATCAGCGGGTCTTTAATGACTGTGATGTGGTCTGTGTTTATGGCTCTCCGGGGCAGTCTGGGGGCGCCCCGAGCTGCTGGGGAAGCCAACGATCCATGCTGCTCACGCTCGATCACAGAAACACCCAGCATGAGGAATCGCCACATTCCTGATCACATCCCCCAGTTTCCTCCTTTTTTTTGGTCTCTTGATGTCCATGTTTCACTTTGGCGCATGCTATATATACATACGTGTGTGTGTGTGTGTGTGTGTGTGTGTGTGTGTGTGTGTGTGTGTGTGTGTGTGTTTTGAAAAGATGGTGGTGCTGGATTTTGTTTTTCAGAATTTATATGCATTGCTTAGATTATGTATGCCTACACCTACTAGTTCGACATATTAATACTAAGGGGCCATTGCCTGCAGGAGTCATTAGTGCGTGGTCTGGTCCCTGCAGTGCTCTGGTAAAGTCCTGAGCTGGGGATGTGGATACCTTGAATCAAGTCATCTTGGCAGTTGGTGTTGCCATGGTACATTTACGTTTAAAAAAGCTCCGGAAGCCTGGAATTCACCATCAGTTACAGAAGTCACTGCAGAATTCATTACTTCAATTGATGGACCTTGTGAATGAAATGACCTTAGCTGCATGCTTAGGTCAGTTTTGGTTAACTTACTAAACATCAAAGTATTAAATTGCATTTACCGAGCTTGTCTTATCTTTGGTTTATGTTGATACTTCTAATTTGAAATAACTCTAGTTATTTGACTAACTCCCCAAAATGGTCAGTAAAGGCTGTGCGAGCGTATCAGAGCTTTGTGGGTGGTTGTGAGGACGGTGGGAGTGAAGTGTCCACGCCGTGGGTCAGTCAGCCTCAAGGGGTGCAGAGGCGGAGGCTTCCACAGCGAGGGTGTCGACATCTGCCAGACATTCCCTGGCAGCCTGTCGGCTAAGCAGCAGATCTCTCCCCCATCTCCTCTCCTCCCTCTCTCCCCATCTCCTCTCCTCCCTCTCTCCCCCATCTCCTCTCCTCCCTCTCTCCCCATCTCCTCTCCTCCCTCTCTCTCCCATCTCCTCTCCTCCCTCTCTCTCCCATCTCCTCTCCTCCCTCTCTCTCCCATCTCCTCTCCTCCCTCTCTCCCCATCTCCTCTCCTCCCTCTCTCTCCCATCTCCTCTCCTCCCTCTCTCCCCATCTCCTCTCCTCCCTCTCTCCCCATCTCCTCTCCTCCCTCTCTCCCCATCTCCTCTCCTCCCTCTCTCCCATCACCTCTCCTCCCTCTCTCCCATCTCCTCTCCTCCCTCTCTCCCATCTCCTCTCCTCCCTCTCTCCCCATCTCCTCTCCTCCCTCTCTCCCCATCTCCTCTCCTCCCTCTCTCCCATCACCTCTCCTCCCTCTCTCCCATCTCCTCTCCTCCCTCTCTCCCCATCTCCTCTCCTCCCTCTCTCTCCCATCTCCTCTCCTCCCTCTCTCTCCCATCTCCTCTCCTCCCTCTCTCCCCATCTCCTCTCCTCCCTCTCTCCCATCTCCTCTCCTCCCTCTCTCCCCATCTCCTCTCCTCCCTTTCTCCCCCATCTCCTCTCCTCCCTCTCTCTCCCATCTCCTCTCCTCCCTCTCTCTCCCATCTCCTCTCCTCCCTCTCTCTCCCATCTCCTCTCCTCCCTCTCTCTCCCATCTCCTCTCCTCCCTCTCTCCCCATCTCCTCTCCTCCCTCTCTCCCATCTCCTCTCCTCCCTCTCTCCCCATCTCCTCTCCTCCCTCTCTCCCATCACCTCTCCTCCCTCTCTCTCCCATCTCCTCTCCTCCCTCTCTCCCCATCTCCTCTCCTCCCTCTCTCCCATCACCTCTCCTCCCTCTCTCTCCCATCTCCTCTCCTCCCTCTCTCCCCATCTCCTCTCCTCCCTCTCTCCCCATCTCCTCTCCTCCCTCTCTCCCCATCTCCTCTCCTCCCTCTCTCCCATCACCTCTCCTCCCTCTCTCCCATCTCCTCTCCTCCCTCTCTCCCATCTCCTCTCCTCCCTCTCTCCCCATCTCCTCTCCTCCCTCTCTCTCCCATCTCCTCTCCTCCCTCCTTCCCCATCTCCTCTCCTCCCTCTCTCCTCCATCGCCTCTCCTCCCTCTCTCTCATCTCCTCTCCTCCCTCTCTCTCCCATCTCCTCTCCTCCCTATCTTCTCCATCTCCTCTCCTCCCTCTCTCTCCCCATCTCCTCTCCTCCCTCTCTCTCATCTCCTCTCCTCCCTCTCCCCCCATCTCCTCTCCTCCCTCTATTTCCCCTTCCCTGCTGCTTTCTAAACATACACTCCAGAGAGAAAGGGAGGGGGATGAGAGAGAGAGAGAGATTGTGTGAGTGTGTGTGTGTATGTGTGTGTGTGAGAGAGAGAGAAAGAGAGAGAGAGAGAGAGAGAGAGTAAGGCAGGTTCGGATGGAAAGATGAAAAGAGCAGCATCTGTGATTTTGGCTAGTCGCGTTTTTAACGGATTGAGTTTCATGTTGAATGGAAAATAAAAGTGATGACAGGCTTGGATCCACAGGCAGTGATTGGTTTTGCAGAGCTTTCTCTGGGGTGACATGTTATTAACCAACCATATCACTTTGATCTAAAGCACCCAAAGGAGCGCACCGACAGAGCTCGGGGTCTGGTTGAGATTTAGTGATATGTTCACGCAATAACTGTGCTGTTTTGTCTGTTGGGTAACAGACTTTTTTCAGAGTCATCCACTCACCACATTATGATGATTTTATTAAAACACAGTCCACATGGAGGACAATAAAACTTGCTGGATTTCAGGGGACTGTCACCTGCATTGTCATTTTGAACTTCCTAGAAACTTCCTAGAAACTCTGTGGCCCAAATGCAGGTACATTTAAAGTAAAACGTGTCGGGAGGTTTTTAACATTTACGTGCGTTTCTCTCTGGCAGTACTCGGAGCTCCTAAAGACCTCGTCACTAAGGATGTCACAGAGACCAGCTTTGATGCATCCTGGACGGCAGCGCCTGGAAACGTCCACCGTTACCGCGTCGCCTGGAGATCCCTGTTCACCAACGAGGCTGGGGAGAAGACGGTCCCAGGTGATGTCACCACCACTGTGCTGGGGGGCCTCACCCCAGAGACGCGCTACAAGGTCTCCGTGTATGCGGCCTACGGACGCGGGGAAGGGGAACCACTGGAGGGGGAGGAGACTACAGATGGTAAGTCCATTCCCACCCATGTAATGCATCCGCCAGAGCAGACACTCTCCTCTACTTCCTCCCCTCCTCCACCCCCCCTAACCCCCACCCCCTGTCTGAGAGGCCCCCACCAGGCAGCAAAGATATACTGGGTATAATGTGAAAAACCTTCATGACCTCACTGGGGGATATGCAAGTTTGGCAGAAAATGGGACCCATGCATTCTACAGTGTGTGTGTTTGAACAGAAAATCTGAATGATTCGCTTCTTGTCGTGTTTGTGATTGATTAGCATGCAAACAGGGAATTCATTTTTTTGGATAAGGAGAATATAAAGACAAATGCTGTTGCATAATTGAGTGTATATTGTAGGATCTGTCAGCTCTGGTCACAACAGAACTGCTTTAATGTCACTGCATTTTCCAGCTTTGCTGCTGTTTAATCAGGTTTGAACCCTCCCCATTCTAATGCACTGTGATGACATAGCACCCAACGGTATGCAGGAAGCAAAGGTTTTAAGAAAGAAACTTTAGCCTGCTCCTCCGGTGTGATGTGGAAAAAGTGAAAGTACAATTTTCAGTGCCTTTCAAAAGAATAATGGCACTGCTGCTAGCCTGTTTGTTACTGAATTGCCACTGGCGTACCACCTCTGTTAACGGTCGTGTGGGTGTACTGGGTTTAGGCTGTGAACAGCTGAAGTAATGTGTCAGACCTACTCTGTGTTAACAGGGGGATGTAGAGTTTAGAAACATGCCACAGACAGTGTCTGTCTGTCTTACCTCACTTATCAGACCAACACCAGAAAAACATATGGCGGGAATTTGAGCACAGTTTGAGGGAATTCAACTAATGGTTGCCACAACCAAATGTCTGAATGGAAACTCTGCCTGCTGGCCCATTTGTTTATTGACTCTGGCAAGTTCACAAGGTGCCATTTGGGTCAAAACAAGCCTCAGGCAGCACTGGGAGTCCGTGTTCTTTATGTCGGTGGTCACTACATTCCCAGAGCCGGCTTTCAATAAGCAAAGTCTTCCCAGGAACACGCTGAGTCTGGTTGGGCTGGGGTGCATTTGTAGAAACTTGGAAGTGGTATTTTCCACCCATAAAACCCTTACTTTGAAAAACGCTTAAGTGTCTGAGAGTGTTCTGTGGATCGTTTAAAGTCCTGATGGTTTGCTCAGCCACTCATACCAAAAGTCACAATATGGAAAGAGAACATTATGAGCAGACTCAGCACACCCACTGTTTGGCTTGACATTCAGCCCGAGGCGTTTGTTCTCCCTCGGTCTGGGGAGACTCTTTTCAGCTGCATGGGAATCCTTTTGGGCAGTGCATTTTCACCACAAAGATGGTTGTTTTCCACAGAGGGTTTTACCAACAGTTGACAATGAAATCCCTGCATATTGCAGAAAGGCGCTCTGGTGAACTGGCCTAAACGTTTGTGAAATCATGCTAAGGAAGTAATTTGGCAATGTTCGCTGAAGCATTTAATCATTCAGCCCCATTGATTTCCCCCCCTGCAGTGTCAGCTGCTGGTAAGGCCATTACTGTATCTGAAGAGACAGAGAGGAGCATGCGGGCGACATGGCAACCAGCGCCTGGCAACGTTCTTAATTACAGGGTGGTACACAAACCTCACGATGGAGCACGTCCAGTGATCTCCAAGACGGCCGGTGGTACCAACACCATCGTCCTGCGGCGACTGCAGCCCAAGACCACCTATGACATCATAGTGACTCCGGTCTACAAACATGGAGATGGCAAAGCGAGGCAAGGAGAAGGAACCACACGTACGTTTGTGAATAAACACTAGCATAAGTGTTTGTGCCGCCCACTTTGGTTGCTTGGAGATGCTGGGGGGGGAAATCTGTGATTAAAGAGTTTTAGAATAAATTATTTTTTTAACCCTTGCTCAGTGTTTTGGACACAAATGTGTTTTATAAAATGTAATATGTAATATAAAAAATATTTTTTTATTTGACTTTTATTTGTATAACGTATCACAAAACATGTTATCTAAATGACAAGAGTCATTGATGATCTTTGAGAATCACTGGAAAAGCAGTGTATATTTGATTCAAAATATAGTATCTTTCAAATATAGCATATGCTGGCTTTAACATACATAAAATGGCCTAAATTCTGCATTTAACTGCTATCACTGTAAGCCTTACTGTGATTTTCATTTGTTTGCTGGTCTGTCTAGTGTCACCATACAAATCCCCAAGAAACTTGCAAACGTCCGAGCCCACCAAGACTAGTTTCAGGGTGTCATGGGACCACGCTCCAGGAGACGTAAAGGGCTATAAGGTCACCTTCCATCCTATTGGTGATGAGATAGACTTGGGAGAGCTGGTTGTTGGCCCTTATGACAACACAGTGGTTCTGGAGGAACTCAGGTAGGCTATAAAGCAAAGGCTTGGGTTTCTTTCCCTCAGCTGAACTCACACAGACGTTCACAGTAATGTGATATTATGGGTTTTTTTTTTATTTATTATTATTTGTTCATTTATTGTTTGATGAAAGATTGAGTGAGACATTTTAGCCGAAATGAAGTCCAAGGTTCTTTTCTCTCTCACAGGTCTGGCACCAAATACACCGTGAGTGTGTTTGGTGTGTTTGATGGTGGTGAGAGTATGCCCCTCGCTGGAGAAGAGAAGACCACTCTCTCAGATGAGCCTGCTTCTCCACCCATTCAGGCTCCAGGTAACATCAGAGTCAGCTTCAGGAATGGTGTAGTTCAAAGAGGGTGAAGTGGATGTTTAGTTTTAAACTCTCAAGTAGTACAAGTGCGAATTCACCCTACACAAACACCACAGCAAGCAGTGATTCGATTGGCTTATCTGTTGCCACTGGTATTTGGCAATTTAATCCATTCGGTTTCCATTTAGGAAGACAACTGTCTAAGTGCAGCCTCGACAGGACAGTCTGAGAAGCAACACATTTCTTCTCTCCTGAAAGGGCAGACCCAATGACAATTCATGCAGCCACTTCAATCCCAACTGTTCAGACAGTTTTGGGGTTAAGGAGCAGACATGACTAAACCCTTATCTGCTCACAATTATCGGGGTTTTACTGGCTGACGAGGGAGACTTGGGCACGTGTATGGGGTTGGGTGATTGGGCTTTGGGGGTTGGGGGGGGGGGGGGGGGGGGGGTTGGGGTTGAGAGGTTGGGGGTGCCACAGGGTGTGTGCATTTGTGTGGAAGCTGGAATATGAGAAAGACCAGAGGAAAATTTGACATATGCAGTGAAAAGGTGACATGCGCAGACCTTTGACTGGAATGCAGTTTGTAATTGGGAGCAGATCCAGTGACTGGCTCCACTGGCCAGATCTACATGAAGAGGAACACAAGATGAACTTGGGTAGAGTCCCAAGGTCTTGCACTTTTTTTTCTGTTTCTCCCAGTTGTAGTTCATCAAGACTTCATAGTCAGCCCACGTATTCATTTTGATGGTACTTTAGATGGGCATGAGCTAGAGAAAAGCCTTGTGTACATCTGGTACATTTTGTACTTTTTAAATAAATGGTAAATACTCATAATTCCTACTGATAATAGGTGAAACATTCAATGTTTTTTTTGTGACAGACAATAGTGAATTAACATGAATTAATATGATATTATAATTGCCATGCTGGCCTTGGTCTGCCGAGCAGGTCCTCACCTGTGCTGAGCTGTGCAGAGCTGTGCAGTCTAATGTTTTATGTGGCATTTAATAAGATGCTGTCAGATGCATGTGTTTGCACTTGCTGAAATTCCCAAGCAATCAAGCACCAAGTAACGCTGAAACATGGGAATCCGTCCTGGATCTTTTGCACCTCATGTCAACATCTCATGAGTTAGCAGGTCAATTAGAGAAAAGGTCTGTCACCAGTCTGAAGTAATGATATTAAATTATAGCTGTATGCTGGCAGCTTTTGTAATTACTACCATGCAACTGTGATAAAAAAGAAAGTTCTTTGGATAATTTGAAAGTACTCTTCACGTGTCATACACTTGGAGGTGTGATTTATATGTTTTGAGAGATGTGCACGTCCTTGGAGGATAAACATCTGTTTAGCTGGTACATCTTCCCCAGCTCTTTAATAGCCTTAGATAATTGTTTTTACAACACCAAAGCTAAAGGGTACTATTATCCAGAATACATATTACATGAACACAGAATCTCTAGGGATATTTCTTCTTGAACTTTTCCCAGCGCTTTTGAACACTTCTCCCCTTATTGCACAGGCTGCAGTTTTAGTTTGCCAGATGCAGTCTATTAACGAGAGCCTACCGTCTGTTTTCACTGTGAGCTTGTCCTGTTGTGCTGTTTCTGAGCTGCTTGCGGCTGCGTTCTCTCTGAGCAGGCCCAGACGGACGCCAGGGGACCCGCGTTCGGGCGTCGGGTGGAAAGCGTTCTGTGGAAAGCAGGTGCAGATTGAAAAATGCACTCTGACTCACCAGGAGCACAGGCACTATCTTCATGCAACGAAGAGCCTGCATTAATGCCCACAGCGTTGCCCAGTGGTGCTATGTATATAATTTAATATAGATGTAACATGCCTGATGTACATGAAATATGCAGAAATATTTATCAATAAACTATTTATGTTTTGCTGGAGTGGTCTTTTCAGTTGCCAGAACACCTGTCCTGTGTGGTTCTTTTTTCTTTAACTTTTCCCCCCACATCATTCATTCTTTCCTATGAGTGTTTTCTGACCTCTGACACGTCATACCTCTGAGCTTAGACAGCAGCGGTGACTGCAGTCGTGTTTACTTCCACTCTGAATCAGCTCTTCTGTGCTTATGTAGATGTCATGTGCAGAACCACTGCCCAGGCCGACATAGTCCTGCTGGTTGATGGCTCCTGGAGTATCGGGCGACTGAACTTCAAGACCATTCGGGCATTCATTGCTCGCATGGTTGGCGTTTTTGACATCGGCCCAGACCGCGTCCAGATCGGTATGGGCATTTCTCGCAGGACAAGGGTTGGATTGGTGCTCAGAAGCAGGGTTGGGTGATCACGTTTGTGTCTGCACACAGGTCTGGCCCAGTACAGTGGAGACCCAAAGACTGAATGGCATTTGAATGCACACAGAACCAGAGAATCACTGCTGGAGGCCGTGGCTAATCTGCCATATAAAGGAGGAAACACACTGACTGGTATGTTAAACTTATGTAACGTCTTAATTCGTTGGTGCCAAAATACACTTGCGTGAGTCATATACACAATGTTAGACAACCGTTTAATAAGATAAACAGAAGTACTGTGCAAACAAACAGTTTTGATTAATCTGACTGGATTTGGTTAGCTGCTGTAGTTTTTTTCTGAATACCTCACCAAATTGATTTACTGGAATTGTTTTCCTTCGACAGGCCTTGCTTTGAATTACATCCTACAAAACAATTTCAAAGCTAATGTGGGAATGCGTCCAAATTCCCGTAAAATTGGTGTCCTCGTCACTGATGGCAAATCACAGGATGACATTATTGTGAACTCCCAGAATCTGCGTGACCAGGGCATCGAACTCTATGCTATAGGTAAGTAAACCTTCACATATCTATCAAGAAACAATGCTATGGGGTTTACATTTACATTTATGGCATTTAGCAGAAGCCCTTATCCAGAGCGACTTACATTTTTATCTCATTTTTATACAAGTGAGCAATTGAGGGTTAAAGGCCTTGCTCAGGGGCACCTCAGTCATGGCCTCAGGTCTGGGAATCGAACCCACGACCCTCAGGTCACAAGACCAGTTCCCTAACCACCAGGCCATGACTGCCATGACTGGGTTTTCTATGTGGTTTTCTTGATTTATTTTTGAAAGCAGCTTTAAGCAAACAGAAACTTTTTGATGTTGAAATTTGAAATCCTCTGGGGTTGTATCCAAATGTACAACCTGTATAAAAAGTTAACTTCTTTAAAAATAAATAAATACACGATGGTTCTGGGCAAGCAAACTCGTCTGCTCTCTGCCGTCTGCAGGTGTGAAGAACGCTGATGAGAACGAGCTGCGTTCCATCGCCTCCGATCCCGACGAGATCCACATGTACAACGTGGCAGACTTCTCGTTCCTGCTGGACATTGTTAACGATCTAACAGACAACCTCTGCAAGAGCGTCAAAGGCTCAGGTAGGATTAAGAGTATGCGCTGATTGGTGTGATCCAAGCCCCGTGAAATATTAATCTTAGGTTTGGCACAGTTGTTCAACGTCTTGCTCTGAGATAAGGGCCCTTGGTCCTGCGTCACACTAAATCTGTGTGGTTATGAAGGGCTGATGAAGTCAAACCTAATGGGTAGGACAGATATTCAGGCTGAGAGCCTCTGACTGTTGCACTGCCTGCAGAGAAGTAAGTCTGGGTGTTACGTAAATGTGTTTGCCTGACGGAGGGAGGAAACCTGAGAGCATCTTCTGCAGTCAAACTGCTACCTCATGGCACCTTTTTGTCACGCTCAAATAGCTTCAGACGGAGATAGTACATCTCACCACTTTTTTTTGACCTGCTTTCTTTTAGCCTGTCTCTCAACTAGATGGGATGTGAAAGGTCATTGGACCACCAAAATGTCGGGACACACTGAACCGGAAAGACCAGTATGGCTGTAAAACGGGTCAGTTGCTAAATTGCACCAATTGCCCCCAACAGGAGGAGGACCAGATCCACCTACTGACCTCGTGACCTCTGAGGTGACCCACTACTCTTTCCGCGCCACTTGGATTGGCCCTGACGGCCCTGTCGAGAAGTATCGCGTCGAGTACACACCAGTTGATGGAGGCCAAGCTCAGCAGGTATCCCATCAATCCACACAGTCAAAAGAACTACTTCAAACTCAAAGAACTTATTCTTGAATCCACACAATGTAAATTCAACAATTTTCTTTCTTAAAGTGCTTTTGTGATAAAAAAAAAAAGTATTTGCGGGATATTAGTCTCGTTCTGTTCATTCCATGTCAGCTTTGCTGGTGTGATCCTTGTCACAGCGAAGCACTGTAAAAATTGTAAGATAGGCCATTAAAAGCTTTACAGAGGACAGCAGGGAGTGCAGTGATGGTTTATGTGTGCTATCAGTTGAAGAGATGCTTTTAGTTCTCCTGAGGTTCCTTCACTGCAGACGCCCTTCACACACAGGCAAGGATGTGAGGCTGCTCTGTTGTCTAGGTCTTCATGCAGAAGTAAACTACGACTCCCATGTTTGCTGGATTTGACTCTGCTGACTTCCTTCTTTTATGTGTGGATGAAAAAATATAACACCCAAGTTTTCTCTTAATGCAGACTTATGTATGCCCCTGTAACGATGTAAATGAACTCTGGCCAGACACTGAGGACTTTGACAGTTTCTGCTGAGTCCATGTTATGGCCAAGAAAAAATCTGAGGGACATGAAATCAGTATTTTTGCCTTTGGTGGATTTAGATTTCTGTCTGAATGCTTTCACATGTCTGACATGTCAGGTTGAGTTACAGTAGACCCTTTTTAGCAGTGATAAACATTTCAATTGAAAACACAAGTTGCAGAAATAGCACGGTTTCATGCTTATTCTTGTTGAGTCAGTAATGAACCGTAATTCTGACCTATACTTGTATGCAGATTTTCCAATAAAACTATGCTTTCAGTACATACTGTTTGCCTTTTTTACAGTTGTTTGTGGACGGAACAGTGACCACTGTGATGCTGGAAGGTCTGGACCCACTGACGGAGTACGCAGTAAACGTCTACTCCGTAGTGGGAGAGGACAGCAGTGAGCCCCTCAGAGGAACCGAGACCACACGTAAGGGTCTATTTCACCTCCATCTCCATCGTCTTTACTAGGACCCGAGCCAAAGCCTCAACAATATTCCCGTTAAATACAGCCAATCAACCAGCATTGACATTTTTTTTCCAAGGAGTTACAGAAAATTGCATTTTTTTATTTATTTTTTTTTTACAAAAATAAATATTTAAAGATTTGACATTATGCTGATTGGAGTTCTTTTCATGCAGCCGGTGGTAATCAGTGTTTCCAGCATTTGTCCTTATTGCCTTTGCCTTCCAAATTTGAAATCCTTATTGAGGCTTTGACTTGGACTCTATGCTACTTAAGACAAATGTGAGCTACTGTTTATAGCTGTAGCAAATCTTTTGGCAGTCTCTGAGGTCTGTGATTCATTGTCTTCACTATGTAACCTTGTATTAGCTCAATGTCCTACCGCCTTTTCCAGTGTGCAGGTACAGCAATTTAATAATGTCATTTTGGAGGAATGCTTTAGAAACAAAACGTTTCTCCAACTAAGAGCCATTTACACCCAATACTAAAATGTGTCCCTGATTACGTTCTAAGAATGACTGGAAGTCCATTGGTAGATGTATTTCCTCAAATGACACTAGCAATCTAGTAATGACTGAGTTCCTGAGACCTTTCTTTAAAAAAACCAAAAGCACCCCCCCCACCCCCACCCCCACAAATAAATGGGAAATTTGCTCATATTGCAGACAGCAGGGACACACTTTGTATGGGTGAAACTTATTCACATAATACAAGAGTTTGCTGCAGCATATTGATTAGACCATCAATAAGCTATGCTATGGAATGTACATGTTGCTTTAGTGCTGTGTGTGTGTGTGTGTGTGTGTGTGTTTTCATGCAATTTCGACTTTGCCATGATATGTTTGATGTCATGACCATTAACCCTAACCCTAATCATCATTCCCTTCACAGAGCCATCAGTGCTATAAATGTACACAGCATGATACTGCATGGCCATGCAAGGTGTCACTGGTTTATTCATGCCTACAGCGTTTGAATCGGTGCCATTGTGTTCATGCAGTGCCTTCACCATTAGTGTTGGTGCAGCAGTCATTTCTTGCCATGCCTCCATTGGATCATTGCTTTCGTTTACCAACTTACACGGCCTGTGCAGTTGTGTTGGCATGTGTACTGTATGTCGTCATCCATTAGTCAACATGTGAGTATGCGAAATCCATCCATCCATCCATCCGTTCATCCATCCATCCATCTATCCATTCATCCGTTCATCCATCCATCCATCCATCCATCTATCCATCCATCCATCCATCCATCCATCCATCCATCCATCCTCTTCCATGCTTCCAGCTTGTCCATCATACTGCCCCAGAATGCGTGCATTCGCTCATGCAAGGCGTAGGCAGGTAGGCGGGGCGTGACACGCAAAGGACGAGAGAAAAGACTTGTTCTCCTCCGTAGTGCCTCTGAACGCTGTGAGGAACATGTCCATCTACAAAGTGGGCTCCACCACCATGAAGGTGCGATGGAATGAAGCCGAGGGGGCCACGGGCTACCTGCTGCTTTACAGTGCTGTAAACGCCACAGAGTCCTCCACCGAGCAAGAGGTACGACCGGCGTTCCAGCTCACGCCCCCACCACCTCCACCACCACCACTACCTCCACCTCCTGCAACCACCCCCCACCCGCAGCGGGCGCAAAGTCGCTGCTGATCCCCCGTTGCCATTACACCCCCGTAGCCATGCCATCAGCGGGATGTGCCAGAATGGTAGGCATATGGTTCGTGTATTTCGGCCGAGACCGAGCAACGATAGGACGAAATGAAATTCGGAGGTCGTTACAGTTCTGAATGCAACTGTTAAAGCTGAAGTTCAAAGATTGATTGCCGTTTATTTATGTGAAGCCATCATTTCTCCTTGAGAACTAAAAGAACAAGTCTAACAATAAAGACTGCATGAACAATGCAACTGAGACTTCACAGAGTCCAACATGACCAACAGTGCTGACACGGCATTCGAGGAACTAGCCAGCAGAGTTCACGGTTTTGTAGATACTGGAGAGTTCTAGGAGACTACAAATCATTATTGCTTTCTTGTGGCAAATAACAAGGCTGCACATTAAGCTTCCAAGAAGCCTTCCCTTATGTGATCAAAGGATGAAATAAATCAGCTTTTGAAGGCACTGCTGGCCTGTACCTGACATGATGGATACGAGTAAACAAGTCATAAAAGACAAATGTTTACAAACTTTTCATTTTGGCTTCATGAGGGTAGAAATATGTCAGGGGAATGTAGACTGACTGTACTCTTTGCTTTGTATAAATAATTTTCAGGGCCTAAGAACTCAGTGGCCCATATCCCTCTTCCTTTATATAGAGACAAACATCTCATGTTGTCTATAGCTTTACAGTTTTAAGTATGTGATTTTTTATTGGTTATCATTTAGTAAGCAGTGTGTTATTCAAGATATTTCATTTTTCAAGTTTTAGTGCTTCAGCATCCTGCTTTCACACTTAATCTATGAGAAATCCCTTGAACCCGTTGGAAATCCCTTGATGATTATTATCAGGTGTGTTTGAGATGAGACAACAGTAAACCCCGTCTTGGCTCCCTCCAGAAATGCAGTTCACCACCAATGTCCCTGTATCCTAGGTGCTTCTCCTGGCAAGGTCTCAGAGCACCTTGGTGATAACCCTCAGGGCTCTGACTCTCCATGTGGTTAACGTTCACAGATGCGTGTGAAAGCCAAGGTCACAGATGTCCAGCTGAAGAATCTCTTTCCCAACACCGCCTACAGCATCAGCATCTACGCCCTGCACGGCGATTCAGCCAGCGACCCTCTGGCTGACCAAGGGGTGACCCGTAGGTGGCGCTAGAGCATGCTAGCCCGAGCAGGGATGCTTATCATGGCCTCACGATCCTCACGATCCCTGCCTCTTGCCTACCTTTCAGTGCCGCTGCCCCCTGCTGGTGAGCTGAGGATAACGGATGTCACCCACAGCACCATGCTGCTGAACTGGGACGAAGCACCAGGCCTTGTGCGCAAATACATCATTACGTACAAACCTGAGGATGGAGAAGCTAAAGAGGTGAGAAAGCCACCAGCCACACTGTCTCAGACAACACATGCAGTTGACCGTGCCAGTGAATCCCATAGCGCCAGGCCCACTCGTGCTCAGTAGCAAATTCTCAGGATTGTAGCCTTGTAGTGTTGACTTGCGAGTCAGTATCCATTTCTGGCTGTATTACCAGCACTTCTGGAAAGCTCCGTATTTGTTCAGCACACAGACGTATAAATATAAACCGAGTTCCACAACTTGCCACCCTGGTGAATGTGTTACGCAAGCCAGCGGGAGTGGCGTCTGCAGCCGGCCCCTGCGAGACGGGGTTCATGTCGCCACCGATGGAGAAAGCAGATGCCACCACACAGGAACGAAAGCTCTGAGTGACATGCAACAGCCGTGCCATTCCAGCCACATCTCTTGTTTTTTTGTGTCTTTTGGGTTATTTTTTCACAGGTCTTCTCAGTTCTAGCCAGAGAAGCACTCCATATCCTTAGGCATAAATCAGAGTGTGTCTCTGCTCGTAACTCTCAGTGCAGGGGCCAAACAGATGAAGTGTAAACATCGGCGGGCTGGCTAAGGCACAGGCTACCTAGAGTGTCAGGAAGTGCCGTCAGTGCTGGGAATAGGAGAAGCAGCCCCTTTTCCTAATCCTGATCGAAATGATGGGGCACGGTTGGATCAAGAGCTCAGACCCAGCTCCGCTGGAACAAGCAGTACATTCTCCTCCCAGGAGGCCATGGGTTCAAATGATTTTTTTCTGATCATTTTAGTTCAGGTTTATGGCGGTCTAAAGCCCAGCGGGGACTGACAATGTTTTGAAGATGATCCTTTCCATAGCTTACATCCCCTACCTGTCTTTTTTTTAATCAATATGTATGCTCACCAAGAATCAAACCCATTATGTTGCTCGAACTCCGTTTCACAGGCTGAGACACAGGAGCAAACTCACAGACATGTTTACTAGTGGAGAAAACCCAAGTGTTTGAAAAAACCTCACTTTGTAAATTGTTTAAATGTGATTGTAAAGTTCTGTCATGGAAGCATTAGCAGATGATTCGTAAATAAAATGCTTACTCACCCTTATGTTGTGGGTGGCGTTTTATGTTATGGTTATAACCTCGTTTTCACATACAGCTTGAAGTGGATGGAGATGTGACAACAAAAGGCCTGGATAACCTCAAGTCCCAGACTGAATACGACGTAGCTGTTACTCCAGTCTATGACGCAGGAACTGGCAACCCCATGATTAACCAAGCCATCACAGGTGCCTGACAAATCTCATTTAGTTTTACACAATGCCATATTAGGACTGAAACATTCTGCTTACAGATAAAGCAGTAAATGCACTTTTACTCAAATTCCCTACAGTTTAATACCTTATTAGACTTCTTAACAAACTTAAAACAAGTCTTAACAAGCGTAAACAAATCCTCTGCTCACTTCTAAACTTATGTTTATACTTTGCCCTCGACTTTGTAGATGTTGTCCCAGCTCCACAGAACCTGAGGTTCTCCGAGGTGACACAGACCAGTTTCCGGGCCCACTGGGAGCACGGGGCCCCTGACGTCGCCCTCTACCGCATCGGCTGGAAAATGTCCGGGGATAACAACTGGGCATATGTACGGTTCCCAGGTGTCTGAGGCTGAACGGTGGAGGGTCTGCTAGCGCTAATGCTCAATATGTGACCTCTCACTGTTTATCTCTCTCAGGATATCCTGAACAACGATGATACCACTCACGTCTTGGAGGATCTAGAACCAGACACCCTGTATGATGTGTCCGTCACTGCTATTTATCCTGACGAATCAGAGAGCGAGGATCTTCTGGGAAGTCAACGCACATGTGAGTTATGGAAACGGCCGTGTCATTCCCCGAGAGCCTCTTGTTTCTTTTTTTTTTTTTTTCTCACATGACTTCTCAATTCTGGCCAGACAAGCATTCCACATTCTCCACATGGCCAGTGTGTCATACAGGACTGCTTCATTTGTCAATGAAAAATGTAGTACTCCTGTCAAAAATATACTTTTATGTTCGTGGCAAATCTTTTTTACTTGGAATTTGATCAACTTTTCCTTTTATCTCTTTTCTTGACCTTCATAGTATCCAAGATAATCACACCTCGTGAGTATTTTGACCTTACACGCTAAACGCAGGTTGTCAGGTTGTCAGGTTGTCATTATGGCATCTATTAACAAACATGACCCTTTTCCTGCACAGCTCCAAGCGGTCCCCCTCAGAACCTGCAGGTGTATAACGCTACCACCACCTCACTCACAGTGAAATGGGATCACGCTCCCGGCCGTGTGCTGAATTACAGGATCACATACGTACCTACAACTGGTGGCAGGCCTCAGTCGGTAAGTCACCTGATGCATTACCTGACAATTCTTTCCAGCAAACATTGAACACCTTGAACACACATATATTTATCTATTTTAATGGTTTTCTCATGGCTGATAAAGAATTTTAAGATTTCCAAAGAATTTGATTAGTTTTACATGTTTAAATCCTTTGAGTGGAACATGAAGGCCTTGTGAACCTTTGACACTTAGGTGAGGTTTCATTCTTGTAATAACATCTGAAAATAGTAAAAGTGATTTAATGGGTTCATTATGTTCCTCCTCAGTGATTAATAGTTTTCATTCTCTACCTTACCAAAATATTGCTCAGGTGTAGATGAGAACAAATAGTCCTTAGGTTCTTATGAAACAATTATTTTCCCATTTTTTATTATGATTCTATTTGCGACATTTTGTCAAGATAATGACGTGAGTTGTGGATTTTCCCCTCATCCTTTCTCCACTCTGCAACAACAAGGCCCCTCACCGTACACACATAAACACACACTGCACATCATGTGAGTCCACTGACTGGAGAGATATTACACCATGTCTGTACTCATTGGCTTTTTTTGGCCATTACTGAATACTCTAACACTGGCATAGGAATAAGAAAAGACATCAAAATGTTTTCAGGACATTCAAGAAAATTACATTTCAAAATTTCAGGATATTAAGAGGAAACCCACCAAATCTAGCCTTTGAATTTGTCTAAATGAAACAGATTATCAATATTATTTATTATAAGTATTGTTTTTGATAGGCTATCAGTGGCTTATAGCTTCTCTCTCTGCTGGCCAGATGTCTTATCTGTGTTGGAATCTGCATAATTCAACAAGTCCATTGCGGAAACAAGGCCTGTTCTCAGGTCATTTATCTTACGACTACATTAGGCTTTAATAGAAAATCCAACATAATGCTTCATTAATAATAGAATTTACTTAGGCTGTGGCCATCCCAACCTCAACCAAGCTGGAGTTCATTAGATTTTCAAGATATGTTGGCCTCATTTGTTGCTACACCGTCAGGAAAATGAAGGAGTCATGGTTGGCCTTAAACCACTGCTGGAAAAGCTCAAACCCATGGTCTTCTTTCTCTCAACTATTATCTCAGCAGAGGCAGTCACTCCTAAATAATGGGCTGTCATCTGAGAACATTTTTTTATTGACTCTCACACTTTCCCATCCAGACTCAGATTGGTGGAAAGAAGAACACAATTACCCTGCAGAAGCTGACTCCTGACACGCCCTACCACATTACTGTGGCAGCCATATACGCAAATGGAGATGCCAAGGACATATCTGGGCAGGGAAAGACATGTAAGTGTCCTCTGATATCCCAAATGCCACTCCTATGTCTCTTAATAGAGGCACTGTAATGATATAACATGATTCAGGAGTGGATGCAGAGTGGAATGTAACGTTTCATAATAGGTGCGTTTTGCTGACCTGAATCTGAGGTGACCTTCTTAAACACCTCTTCCTAGTGCCCCTTGGAGGAGTACGAAGCCTACAGGTCACTGACCCCACCACCAGCACTCTGAATGTCCAATGGGAGCCGGCGGAAGGCAGCGTGCGCCAGTACAGGATCTACTACCACCCGGCACCAGGAGGCCCAGAAGACATGGTACCCACCCACACAATCTCTCCCAGGATATTAACTCTGTACTTCTAACTTCTCTGTGTGGATTCACGTCTACCTGCGCCATATAAATACATGACCAACTCATGAATGGCTTCAGGGACCTTGAGAGGTCAACAAACACGAATGTAGAAATGACTGCGACCTCCCCCCTGGGTTTTGTCTGCTTCAGGCTCAAGTCTCTGGGAACACCTTCAACACCGTGTTGAAGAATCTCCAGTCAGACACTGTGTATGCCGTATCGGTGGTGCCTGTGTATGCAGCCGGAGAGGGCAAACGCATGACTGAGAATGGAAAAACATGTGAGTCCAAACAGCCCCCACACCACCCCTCACCTTGCTGTCTGTTTCTTCATATTCTATTAGGCTAGATTGACAGAAACATTTTGGCTGCCCAAATCACACTTTATTCTTTGTGATGGACAAGCAGATCTGTTGAGGCAGGTTACAAAGGCCCTTAAGTTACGTATACTGGATTAATCACTAATCCAAGAATGCTGATGAATTGGCAGCCCTATTAATATATATTTTTTTACGACAGTCTTAACAAGTCCTGTTTTATGTTTGCTAATGACTGGTAGTGTGTGTGTGTGCTGGGATCCTGTGGTATCTGTGAGCAATTTTCCTCCTTATATGGGAAACACAGGAAGATGCAGAGACATAAAAGACATTCTTTTACTGCCCCATGCTAAGTGCAACTAACAGGCTTTACTGTTGGCCACTGTTTTCTTGTTGCTTGGTTACCTTGTAGTAAGACTTACATAATGAGTGCTTCTTTGTTCCGCATGCAGCGTGTATCAGCAGCACGCAGCCCAGCTAGCATCAAATTAGAGGGATGATTTAACCTCGGTCACTTTTAAGTAAAATCACTACAACATGCAAAACACCCCCCCCCCCCCCCCCCCACCCCCCGAAATCATTTATTTTGAGATCTCTGCGATTTTGAATTCACGAGAATGTATCATCGCTTGAGTGCTCTGTGTGTCTGTGTTGGTTATTGTTTGTATAGTGACTTTTAGTGTTTGTAAAAGCAGTGGTGGCCAGACATTGTCTTCTTAATGTTGAATGATGCGTATCTGCTGTGGTTTAAAGGGACTAAAGGGACTTGTGAAGTTACTTGTTTTACAGACTGATTCTGCTCTCCGTTAGGGACTAATCCTCATAGCACTATCTTCAAAAAGCTTTGAAAATACAAGATTGCTTTTTTCTGTCCAGTTTTCTTCTTCACAGCTGCTAGCTGTAACTGCATGTCGGCGTGTCTAATTCTCAGTTAGCGAAGCCGTTGCTTCTGTCAGTTGAGCTGTGTGTGACGAGCTCTCCCCCCCCCCAGTGGTGCGCTCCCCTGCCAGGAACGTCAAGGTGTACAACCCCACCACCAACACTCTGAACGTGCGCTGGGAGCCCGCAGCAGGAGCCGTGCAGCAGTACCGGGTCGCCTATGCCCCGCTCACCGGAACCCGCCCCCCCCAGTCGGTGAGTCACGCTGTGCCGTCATGGCAACACCGTGGGGTCGGAACAGGGCACGTCTCAGGAGTATACACGCTCACGGGCAGTCTGCTTTATTTTCTGCTTGTTATTGCTTGATTTATGGTCTAGTTCTTATTCTCATGGCTGACCATGACCCATTGATTTTTACTCTATTACGACCGGAATTGTTTGTGTTCATGGCATGACATCACGTCTTCCCATGACAT
The DNA here is from genome assembly GCF_052324685.1 of Brachyhypopomus gauderio. Taxonomy (NCBI): domain Eukaryota; kingdom Metazoa; phylum Chordata; class Actinopteri; order Gymnotiformes; family Hypopomidae; genus Brachyhypopomus; species Brachyhypopomus gauderio. The sequence continues at coordinate 16,492,829 of NC_135227.1, forward strand.
CCATATCAGACATGACTGAACTTGAAAAAGACACATTAAATGTGTTTCTTTTGCCTGACACATAAATACAAACATGCCCACGACTGGGACATACTGAAGCACAAAAGCTTCACTGAATTCCAGACTAACTCTGAAACACACAGAAACACTTTTTCCTAATATTAGCCAGTTTTACATATCCACTGTAATTGTTCTCTTTACAGATTCTGTACACTCCAATCTCACTGAAGTACTCCTTGTACAATGACTTCACCTACCTCCTTCCATATTAACTTAAAACCTTGAGGACACCAGATCTTAGGCACCCAGTGTGATTATCTGCCAGAAAATACTGTTTGTGCTAAAGTTAAAGACCTGAAGAGGGAGCGGGGAGAGTCAGCTTCCACCGTTAACACACCTTACAGAGCCTTAAGGCCTTTGTTTAATATGTGACATCAGTGCTTGGCAGGCTGAGGGGGAGAGGGCCACTTAATCCATTAGATCAGAGGTCACCAGTGCTGCAGACCCTCTCTGCCTTCGCCCCACGGCCAGGGAACATACGCACTGAGTGCTGAGATGGTTGTAAACAGCAGCACAGCCTGTTGTATCAGCACCTTCTGGGAAATTGCCACATCAAAGGCACGTTTGTGCAACTTTAAACTTTATGATGGCTGTAGAAGAGAAGCCTCTTGTACACAGAGCTTGCAGGCATCACTAGTGATGGTCTTGATTCCATTTTGGACAGGATGCCTAATGGGTAACCACAAGCATTTCAATCAGCAAGTTTTTGGCGGAAATGAATATCATGAACAGTGAATTGACTTGTTTCTAATTTGTGGTATTTGGTTTCTCAGCCTTCCTGCTCCAAAGAAAACTAGTGTCAAGTTATACTGAAAGGGTGTTTTTTTTTTCCTGTCTCGGTGTTCAATCGTCATTGGTATTTACATTGTTTTTATTGTCTTATAGATTCTTGTTCCAGGAAACACCCACAATGCCCTACTGGAGCAGCTAATCCCAGACACAGAGTATTCAGTCGGGGTGATTCCCATCTATGCTGATGGAGAAGGCTCTTCTGCAAACGACAATGGCAAAACGCGTAAGTCCTGCCCTTAGTCTCACTTTTCAGTGGCTGTAAGGTCTTAGCGTCTTGAGGACAACGCAGACTGACTGCTCGGTGTCTAATGGCGGTGTTCACGGCTCTTCGAACGCAGTACCGCGCAGTGGCCCCAGGAATATGCGTGTGTATGACCCCAGCACGAGCACTCTGACCGTCAGCTGGGAGCCGGCCGCCGGGCCCGTGCAGCAGTACCGCATCGGCTATGCGCCCACCACAGGAGATCCCATCGAGGAGTTCGTAAGTGGCCCTCCACAGCTCTTAGCCAGTGCACACTTTTAGTTGCCATGTATTTCTATTTATTCGTATTTTTTAATACTATGCAACTGTTCACAGCGGTTTCTCCGAAAGTACAATCTTGAGCAATTGTGGGTAATTTTCTTCTATCTGTTTTTAATCATCAATAGACAAGTGTTCCTGGCAACAGAAACAACATCATCCTGCAGAACCTAGAGCCAGACACGCCTTACAGGATCAACGTGGTGGCTGTTTATGGAGACGGGCCCGGAGGAGAGCTTTCTGGAGATGGGCACACATGTAATCACTTCTAAACACATCAGTGCACACACAGATGCATTTAAACCATTTCCATGTACACATACCCACAATGCCCAAGAAATAAAACGATGACCTGGAAGCACCATGGTCATCATCATCGACACTGGACTGAACTCCAGTTGAAAAGGAATTGCTTGGGAGTCCAACTGTGCGCCAGACATTCGGAAGTGGCTCTTCCCCAGAGCACTCCTCCTCTAAGAATAAAGAGTCTCAACACAAATACAGCAATCATATTCAGTCCAGAAATAATCACAGATTTAGACCCTAAGGCCCAGCCAGTCCCCTTTACTGTTTTCCATTTCTTTTCAGTGTTTCTGTCTGTTTCACGTTTGAGAATGGTTTCCAGTCATACTCTGAGTCTGGTGTGTTTGACTGTCTTATGTGTCACTTTTAGTGGGGCTCCTGGGGCCACGTAACCTGCGTGTGTCCGATGAGTGGTACACTCGTTTCCGTGTGTCTTGGGACCCCGCACCTGCGAGGGTCAATGGCTACAAGCTAGCCTACGCACAAGAAGGTGAGTCTCCGCACGCCCCCACACACTCCACACACTTCACCTCGGTGTCTAGTAGCTAAGGCATGTTACTGCTTGTGTAAATTGCAGGTACTGATAGCTTCACAGAAGTGTTCGTGGGAGATGTGGTCACACACAATCTGCACAACCTCCAGCCTGGCACCACATATGATGTGAAGGTCTATGCCCAGTACGACGCAGGCACAAGTGGACCTCTTGTTGGCCAAGGAACTACCTGTATGTTCATATTAAAATACATAAATATATCATAGATGTGAAGCAGCATTTTTTTTTCAGGCTTTTAACGGGCTGAAGAATATTAGCTCTTTACACTGACCCCCAGCATTTTTTTTTCTTTCAACCCAGTGTACTTGAATGTGACCGACCTCACAACGTACAACGTTGGTTATGACTCCTTCTGCCTTAAGTGGACTCCGCATCGAGCTGCTACCTCTTACAGACTTAAAGTCAACCCTTTTAACCGTGAGTTGTGAATGTTTTTCAAAACCTGACTCTTATGTCATTCAGAATCCTTTTAAGTATTTTTAGCACTCTTTACTGAAGTGTTTTGGGCATCGGTTTCCACTTTCCCTTCTGGTTGTTTGGCAGCTTCTAACCGTGGCGCACAGGAGGTCACCATCACCGCTGCGGAGAACCAGTACTGTTTTGACGGTCTCGACTCTGATGCGCTGTACAATGCCACTGTATTCACTCAGACTCCCAACCTGGAGGGACCTGGGGTCAGTGCTAAAGAGCGCACATGTGAGTGAACTCCATGACACATTTAACCCATGCTCTTCTATATTAGATCTACTGACATATATTAATGACTAATGTTTTGCTGTTGGTTGTGTGTTTTCCTTCTCCTTAGTGGTGAAGCCCACTGCCCCCCCTACAGAACCACCAACACCTCCCCCACCTCCTACGATCCCTGCTGCCCTCGAGGGTAAGCGTGATGTAGAATCATGATTGTCATTCTAGATGTGCTCGCTGGATGCTGTGGGTTTTCTCCATTTTCCTTGTGCCCTCCATTTAACATTGCCACCCAATGTAGTTTGCAAGGGTGCTAAAGCTGACCTGGTGTTCCTCATCGACGGCTCGTGGAGCATTGGTGATGACAGCTTCGGAAAAGTGCTCCAGTTCGTGTTCAGCATGATCGGGGCTTTCGATGTCGTCAGTCACGAGGGCATGCAGGTTCGTGAACTTTCAGTCTGCCCGTAATTGACCACACGTGCGTGGAACACTTAATGGGTTGAGTTGGCTGGTGCTGATCAAGCCCTGGGTGGAAAAGCCTATGCTTCACATAACTTTCTTCCCTTCGGAAACAGGTGTCGTTCGTGCAGTACAGCGACGATGCCAAGACTGAGTTCAAGTTGAACACGTACCACGATAAGGGAATGGCGTTGTCCGCCGTGCAAATGGTCAACTACAGAGGAGGAAACACTAAAACAGGTGTGTGGTAACTGACTGCAGAAAATGGCAGTGTTATGAGCTGCCATTTGGTCTAATTATGGAAAAAATGAATGGAAAAACTATTGGATGATTTTGATAAGAAATTAAAAGTCATAGTAATGACTGGTTAAATTATAAATAAATGGTACTTAGAAAATTAAATTGCTCTTACAGGTATTCTGCTTTTACATACACAGACACATTATTAATATCTTTCATGTTCTTTTCATGTCAGTAGGATAAATCATCGTCTGTGTAAAAACTCTGTTCTGTGGGATCTGAACATTTCAGGAGCTGCTCTGAAGCATGTTGGAGAGAAGGTATTCACGTCGGACGCCGGGATGAGGAGAAATGTTCCGAAGGTTCTGGTCGTCGTGACGGACGGGCGCTCTCAAGATGAAGTTAAGAAAAGTGCATCTGCACTGCAGCATTCAGGTGACCGCAAACAATCTTCACCATGAACAACCCAAAATGCTACCAGCAGCATTATGTTGATGTTTGCTCAGGTGCATGTTTAGATAAATGACCTCTAAAGGCAGTGTTTCTTTTCTCCACAGGATACAGTGTGTTTGTCGTGGGCGTGGCCGATGTGGACACAGCAGAGCTGAGGAACATCGGGAGCAAGCCTAGCGAAAGGCACGTCTTTATCGTCGACGACTACGATGCGTTCGTGAAGATACAAGACAACCTCATTACGTTCATCTGCGAAACGGCAACATCAAGTATGAGGCGTTTCTTTTTCTCACGTTCTGTTTCTCGTTCTCTCCTCGACACAAAATTGACTGACAATGGTGTTTCTTTCTGCTCTTGCCTCCTAAAGCATGTCCTTTGATTTACCTGGATGGATTCACATCACCAGGTAAAACCCATCAATATAGTTAGAACAAATACAGAACTGATGGTTATATACTATTGACATTTCCAGAGAAATTTACTACTACCAAATATCAAAGGACTTTTGGTAACTTGCAGTGCATCTCATTGTTTCAAATCTTCTTGTATAGGCTTCAGGATGCTTGAGGCCTTTAACATCACTGACAAAACATATGCTGGAATGAATGGGGTCTCAATGGAAACGGGCTCCTTCAACAGTTTCATTGCCTACCGAATTCATAAGGATGCATTCATCTCTCAGCCCACTAAGTAGGTTGAAGATTGATGTGTTCTCTCTTTTTTTCGACCCGTCTTCTTCACACTCTCTCTCCACCCCCCGCCCCCGGAGGGCCCATTTTACCCATTTAAAACACTGGAATGGTTAATCATTACAAGTGACTGCAATTATTAACAAAGGTTAATTATCTTCAAAGGCTTCAGCATTTGGGGTTCCCTGGGTGCAATTTCTTGGTGTGTAGCACAGGCCCTGTTCTTTTTAGTTATTTCCCCCCAGGTTGTAAAAGAGGTGCCAGCTGGTGAAAAGAATTGTTCCTCTGCACTGTGTTGCAGAAATGTTCTCCAAATTAGTTAAGCCACATATGTCATGAGTGGAGAATCCTCATTTCAGGACATATAGTTCTAATGGTGAAGCTGCCCAAGACCTCCATGTAAAGGTCCCTGGCCAAAGTGGGATCCCTTCATTTATCTTTAATAATTGGTATTTTGTGCATGGGTAGTGAACTGTGCAAATGGAAATATTTTCTAGCACCAATGGACAAAGAGGAAAATACTTTCAATATGTTGCAATTTCATAAAAGCCTGCAGTCTTTCTCAGTTTTTCACACTCTGGTTTTCGTCCGAGTCTCTATTGCAAGAGGTTGGAGTGCATATGGTGTCCTGTTCTCAATTTATCAGATGTGTGGAACATTTGATTTCACTTTTCCCTCAATAACTCATACAATTGTTCACCATCATCAGCTTGGCAATAGCAGCATTACTATGCAGACACGGCTATTGTATTTGTATTTTTTTTCCATGCTGTGGGCATTCAAGTCATGTTGCCATTGATAGAGATGCAATGTTAATGATTGTTTTGGTTCAAGGGAACTCCATCCAGACGGACTACCTCGAGCCTACACCCTCATTCTGCTCTTCCGGCTTCTCCCCGACACCCCCAAAGATGCTTTCGACCTCTGGCAGATTGCTGATGGCAATAATAACCCTGAAGTTGGACTTACTCTTGACCGTAAGACCTTTTCTTAATTCAAAACAGTGTGTGTGTATATGTGGGGCTGATGAAACCTACCTAGCAGCTGTGTTTCAACTTTCCAGTTCACCTTGACTTTGTAAATAATATAATTTATGAACATGGGTCATAGACCATAGATCCATAACTTGAATTGCCAGTCCTATGAAGCAGTGGTCCTGTCTTTTTTTGTAACGTTTCTGTCTCACCAACCTGGCCATAACATTCCTTTTATTTTCTGTTTCTAGCTTCCAGCAAAGTAATCACATTCTACAACAAGGACAGCAGAGGAGAACTCCAAAAAGTGTCCTTTGATAATGACAAAGTCAAGAGGATCTTTCACGGAAGCTTCCACAAGGTAAGAAATTCTGTTTATATTTCATTAAAAAGCATTAACAGTGTTCCTAATTTGTGTATTATGTCCCACTTCCAGAACATTAGGACAGTTGAGGTGTTTTGCTAGATGTGAATCATGTGTAATATTAGATTAGAACTGTTTCAGTTTTTTAAGAGCTGCATTATCGTATTTGTGAAGTTTCTTAGTACCCGATTCCCATTTACTCAACAAACGATGAGTCGAAGTTTAATCCTCTAGTTTCTAGATTAATGAGCTTTTTGTTGTTTTATGATGAACCAGAATTACAAAAACATAAGCACACACACACAGTTGATTATATATATATATATATATATATATATATATATATATATATATATATATATATATATATATATATATATATATATATATATACATATATATATACACACAGTGTGTGTGTGTGTGTGTGCATGCCTGCGTGCGTGCGGGCGTGTGTGTGTGTATGTTGGTTATTTATTGACTTTTTAAGGATTCACAGTTGTAAACTCCGACTTTAGTAGAGCTGCTATCCTCTTGAGTTGTAGGCTGTTGGTTTGAAGCTGTGGTCTACTGTGTATTTAGTCACTTCCCCTCTGTCAGGGGCACTGCCACACAGATTAACCTCCCTTAGAGACGCCTGGATTTACCTCACCAACATGGTCAAAAGATTACAGGCTGGTCCCATGGCAGTAAAAATCTCATCATTGTGGCAAACCATAATGTGTATGTACATTTGAAGAAAAGGGATATATCCTGTGTAGGGTCACTGTATAAGTAACACACCCATTAGAAACTGAAGACCACTTCATTTTTTCCCTGACAATGCAGAAATAATATTGAAGTAATCTAGAAATAATCTAGTGCCTGGCAGTGTGACTGAGGAGTGGGTACAGGTGAGCGTGTGATGATAAAATCGGTAAGAGTGTTATTGCTCCCATAGGATTCCTCTCTGTCCAGTGTAAAATCTACATGGAGGTTCTTCCAGGGACCTTCTTGTCCTGACGCCAGCAGCTTTCCCTGTAGCTTTTGGCCATGCTTACACTACCAATGCTGGGCTGACATTTTCCACAGAATCAGAAACATCAGTCACGATCTCCAATTACCACGAACCTGAAACGATGCTGACTTTGAGCCTGTTCCTGCTGCTTGAGTTTGTCTCTTAAATTGTGGCATTTCGGCAGTTAGCTACTCTGTTCTGGAGCTTTTCCCAGGCCAGAGTTTTACAATCGCTTCATTCTTATCTGTGGTGGCGTTTCACCCTTTCGCATTTTCCATTCATGGGTCTAATTCATGAACCACGCCAGTGTTCACATCCTTCTCAACGAGAGCAGTGAGGGAGATCCATCAAAGCAGATACTAGCTGCCCTTGGTTGACCCAGCCCAGTACCACATAGCTCGGGGCGTTTCTCATCTTCAGCTTTTCCTGTACCACGTTCAGTGGTCTTTCACAAAATCCTTCTGTTTATCTGAAACTACAAATCGCTTTAATGATGCGTGAAACCACATCAGTAAGTAATGGAAGTACCAATGAATTAAATGCTTTTCTGCCAACAGCTAAATTGACATGACTTCTGTAGGCAAGACGATGGCGCATGATAGCCAAAAATTCAGTGCAGAGATGGCCAATCTGTAGACGCTGGGACGCATTCCATAGGCTTGCGTTCATTTCTTGTCATGTTCTCAACGGTGTGTTTGAGATCTCATACTTTCTTGGCAACGAGTGGCTCTCCTTGATGAAACCCGAGGGAAGGTGGGCGCACGACCAGGGGTGGACACAAGACTTTCCTTCCTCCCAGTTGTCATCAAGGCTCAAGATGGAAAATGGAGGGAGACAACCATGTTCAGCAAGCATGAAATGGAGGCAGATAGGAATTATGAAACACTGACAGGAGTTTCGTGGCAAAAGGGTGCAGCGGAGGGCCAAAATGAAACCACATGCAGACACCCGCAGTAGCCTGTTCGGGAGGAGCTCGGTGGAACAGAAAGCAAGGCCGTGGTCGGTGCCTTGTGCTTCTCTGACTTTATCACTGTAGACAGCCTTGCCTGAAGATGCTGCCTTAATTCAGATCTCTGACCCTCTGTTGAGGAACACACGAACATCTGAACACTTCATAATAGATGAAGTTATGCTTTGAAGGAATATTACAGCTGCAAGTGTCCAGATAATACCTAATTCTACTACCTAATTGTATTTGTTATGCGTATTACCATGTCGAGTAGACCTCTCCTTCCCAGCTGTGCGGTTACATTTGAACCAGTTGTTTTCCATAAGGCTTTAAGTTCATGATGATGCCTGTATCCAAACCAGAACCTCAGACCCTGTCCCCAGTGGGCAGTCAAACAGCGGGTCTGTTCGCGAAAGATGTGGGCCGTAATGTACTACGTGTTTGCCAGAAAATATGAGCTAGCTTGTGGGTTGATGTTTGAGGCAAACGTAGGGATTTCAGCATGCCTGGTTCTTTGACCAGTGGTGCAAGAAAACATGGGGTGGGTGTCGTGGTTGAGAGTGTGTTCAGTAGATGGGCATGGTGATAAAAGAGTCAGGTTGTGCTGCCCTCGACAGTAAAAGTTACACCTCAAGAATAGCATGGAAAAAGACATCTGGAAATGGAGCGACGTGAGCAGAACTCACATCCTTTACATGTGAAAGGAAAATTACAGCGGTTGAATCTGTTTATGTATAATTAATCCAACTGACACTTTTTCCCATGCATAGCAATAGCACAGTGTTACATGTAACAACAATAATAATCTATAATTATAAGGTGGAAACAGATTTATACGCTTCAACATAGCAGCGGATGTGTGTTTCATTTAGTTCTTTATATGCAGGACGAGGGCAGTTAGGCAGTTTGTGAATGTGTTCCAGATCTGAATGGAGAAGATCTGGTCAGATGTGATTGTGTGCTGATTAGCTTTCAAGGGTGTTGATCATATTAGATCAGATTAGTGTCTGACATGGAGAAAAATCAACTGTCTGCGTAAATGTCTTCAAAGAATATTGTCTTGGCATTTGTACAAGTGTGTACCATAGGGCTTGACTGCCGTGTCACATGCACAGTGGCTAATGATACCTGCCTTTGCAGCTTCATATCTCCATTTCACCGAAAAGCGTCAAGCTGAACATCGACTGCCAAGAGGTGGCAGAGAAGCAGATCAAGGAGGCCGGCAACATCTCCACGGCTGGCTACGAAGTGCTTGGTAAAATGGCGAAATCTGGTGGAGCCAGGAGGCAGTCGGCTACGGTAAGTCCACATGCCCGTAATCCAAGAATATGAAAGATACCTAATAGTGAAAAACAGAGACAAAAGTACGGAATGTCTTCGTCTCATTTATGGGTCTTTTTAGGCACATTTTTGGAGTTATTCCACCACTCTTTGGTTTTAATTCTTGCCGTCACGTTGGCTGAGTGCTCATGCCCGAGCCGGCCAATGTGTGTTCTCGGTTTCACTCTTCGCTCTGCCTTTGAAGTCAGTAGGCGTAAACTGTAAATATCGTTGGAAGACCGCCGCACAATTAGCTTGCCGTAAATAAAGAAAATGGAGACAAAGGAAAGGTTAACGAAGAACAGAGCCAGCGCACTCTCCTGGTGCGTATGGTGGACACGGTAGAACAATAGGACCTGCTGCTATGATCTCCAGGGCCGTCCTTCCACCAGCTTTACGCTTAAGTTCTTGCAGCTCGTGCTGCCGTTTGCTCATTTATGTGCTTTTCCAGCACACTGCGGCTGCCGCGCATGTGGGCATTTGGGTGTGTGTTTAAATCCTGCGGCTCAATGGGAGCCATCTGTAACATCCGCTTCTGTTCTTTTTTTATTTGGTTTTTTTTTTTGGTTTTTCTCTCCTGTAGTTCCAGCTCCAGATGTTTGATATTGTCTGCAGCCTGGGATGGATGAGTCGAGACAAATGCTGTGACCTTCCAGCGACGGTGAGTGGAGCTCCCACACTGCACGGCCCCCCAACTAGCGCCGCTCTTCTCCCCGCTGCTCTCGTTTTGGTTGTGCCTGTCGTACAGATGAGCGTCCTCGTGCTTCTGAGCCAACAAGGCAAATTACAACAGACTCTGTGGATTTGAGTTCTGTGAAATCCGTAGTTTGAGTTGCAGTTCATCTACGCTCTTTAAACCTCTGCAGATGTGCAGATGCGAAGTCTCAGTGAAGGTGTTTGGGTTGAGAGCTTTGTGTAGTGTGGAGCAGCAGAAATGAAGTGCTTCTGTAATGCTGCCACTGCTGTTGTGTGACCTACAACTACACCGAAAGCTGCTACTCAAGCAACTCCCCATTTTCTGGTATTTAATGCAGTAGTTTTATATAATGTTTAGTTTTTATATGCAGAATATCACAGAATACTTTTTGGAAGAGTGTTTCTAAAAGACGTTTAGATTTTTGCCTGTGAATTTAAGTTTTTAAGACTGAAGGGGTAAATCCACTAGACATAGATCTTATTATGTAAAGCATCGGTCATTTTATTACAGAAGATTTGCACGTCATATGGCCTTGAATGAATATACATAAAATTGTGAATTTAAATGGTCTAGAAACGGGTCGCTGCAGTGTGATCACACAAAGCTTGACTAATCAGAATTGTAATTCCTTGCATGTCAACAACATGTCACTCTGACCATATGGAGACCAGATACTACAAACGATCATGTTGCCTGAATTTACTCAAAAACACGAAAAGCAAGTCCACATTTCCTGTTGCATGAACGGTTCAAAAGCTCCTTGTTCATCTATGGAAGAACACATTTGAATACATTACAGTGACAGTGAAGCTAATGTCCACGCAATTATTTTACAATTACCATCAATGACTTTACTAATAAGACGCCAGCACTTGATCCATTTCTCTCAAGTTAAAGGGTAAAGAGATTTCATTTCATGCTTATTGTAATTTTATTTTCCCTCTCATTACTGGTCCCCCATGACCCCGTATTATGCAGTGTTTAGTCTGAGACCTCACTGAGGTCACTATATGAGAAACAACTCACAGGGGTCCAGTCTGTGACCTCATTGAGGTCACTACATGAGGTCATGCACAGCAGTTGCACTCATTCTTCTTTCTCTTTCTCTCTCTTCCTTTTATTTTTATGAATACTTAAAAGTACAGATGTGTTGACAAAATACTTTTTCTTCTTTTTTCTTTCCAGAGAGATGAAGCCAAGTGCCCCTCTCTTCCTCACTCCTGCACATGCACTCAGGACAGCGTGGGCCCCCCAGGGCCCGCCGGGCCTCCGGTAAACCCATTAGATTCTCATCGCCCACCTCCCCCAAGGTCTCTAAAGTCATTATGTTTGCACTGCAAATTTTGTGTCTGATGGTGAAGACAGAGAGGTGTAGTGTTTCTGCAATAGCTGCCCTGGACGTGCACCCCCTGCTCTTTACATTAAGTCAAGGGTCATGTTTTGGGGGGTGGGGGGGCACTTCTTCTGTGTTATTATGCTTGGGCTCTAGTCAAGGTGTTGATGTTCATGAGCATAGCTCACACTGTGGGCTGTTAGCAGCCAGGGGCTTAAAGATATATCAGGAGATGTCTTTGGAACCAAACTGGAGAACCCTGCAGGAGAAGCCTTGAATGTGTGAACACAGCACATCCCCTTATCTCCCTGAAGAGGCCCCTGACTGGTTCAGTGATGAAATCCTCCACTGGTAGACCTCTGAACCTTACTATTCTTTGTTTTCCAGGGTGGCCCTGGAACGAAAGGCCCACGTGGTGATAGGGGTGATCCTGGCCCTGGAGTAAGTATAGGCACCATCATCCCATCTTAGTACTTTATGACCCGACTACTTATCCAGTCCTATACTACTGTACTGTCCTCCTGTTTCCTTAATTCCTTAAATGACTCTATCCACCTTCATTTTTCCAGGTCTTATTAATTGTTAGCAGCTGCCCTGGCCTGCTCATCTTGTCCTTTGGGGGTCAACAGAAAGATGATTAATATGGTGACTGGCTGCTTACTGTCTGACCACATCTGTTTTCACCACTCAGGGTTCAATGGGCCCACGTGGAGAGCAAGGTCCCCCGGGCCAGATGGGACCACCAGGTCCACAAGGGCCCAACGGACTGTCTCTTCCTGGAGAACCGGTGAGTTTAAGCACGCACGATTCTGCCAAGTGTCCTGCCAGTCCTCACTCACAGACTTTTCCACTTTGTCCCCAGTGGTCTTTAGCGTTTTCATTTCTCTCTCATGGGGTGTGTGTGTGTGTGTGTGTGTGTGTGTGTGTGTGTGTGTGTGTGTGTGTGTGTGTGTGTGTTGGGGTGGGGGGTGGGATGTTTGAATGCTGCAAGGTAATTGAAAATATGAGCTTGGCTGCTTGTGTTTGATTTATGACTAAAATCACAAAACTACAGACCTATTTATTTTAGCCAAGGCACTGCTCACTTGCTCCTTGTCATTCCCTTCAGAACTCAGGATTGTGTGGTGCAGAGTTGTGGTCCCAGCGTAAAAGTTCACGTCTTTCCTGTAATTTTCAGGGACGGCCTGGACCAAAGGGAGATTCTGGTGACTCAGGACTACCTGGTCAGAGAGTAAGTCCTATTTCTGTTTCTCTTTTCCATCTCCTGTGTTGCACAGGAAATACAGAGGAATTTTGCTGCAGCTGTATTGGGTTTACAGCCGAAGTACTCTGTGGGGTGTTGAGATATTTATTTTATAGGTTTAGCAGACAAATGCCTTATGCATAACAGGTTATGCTTTGTGGTTTGTAAAGAGCTGATTATTTTAATGTGCATGCTATTACGATAGCATAGATTACTGCATGTTGCATACATCCACTACGTCTGGGCTCTGGAAGAGTTCACAGGACTCTGAGTACTGAGGAGAGAGAAAAGCATCTTTCTCTTTTCATTGAAGTTGAATAGAAACATTCATGTCTGTTGCCATTTGAAATGTATGGTCAGTTTGTTTTTGGAAATATTAGCAAACAAGAAGCAGTCACTTTCCTTGAAGCTCACTAGAATGTGCTGTCCAACATTTTGCTGTGCTTCAGTTTTTTTCTCTTAAAAACATTTAAGATTGTGACTGCTAACTGAGTTGGAACACATTCAGAAGAAGAAATATCTTCAACGGAACAAATATCACCGCTGAATGTTTAGCTTGGTGTGCAAGTGGGCAGTTCACATCACAGAACCTTCCAGCAATTTTTTACCATTCTGACTTCTGAAAAGGATGACAGCATGGAGAGGATGAAAACAGTTGTACCACTTTTACCAGTAAATAGCATGTGATGCTGAAATATTTGTTTTACCAGTTCAACTGAACTGTTAAGACAGCTACTGGATTATGAAATTTCCTTCCTTCTGTTCAGGGCCCTCCTGGTGTGACTGGGCCTCTCGGACCCGTTGGGCCATCTGGAGCAAGGGTAAGACTTTTTAGTTCAACTGAAGCATTTCTATTGTTCACACACACACACACACACACACACACACACACACACACACACACACACACACACACACACACACACACACACACACACTTTTTTGAACACCTTCTATTATGTTTCTTGCTGTATGCTATGTCTGGTCTCACTCAACTTAGACTTTTGTATTAGGCTCGCCTCTGGAATATGTTTAAACATTCCCACTGACTGGATAATCTGTTGCTGGAGTTGTTACCATGCATATGTTGCAGACTTTGTGATTGCTTGTGTTATCTGCACAGGGGCCACCAGGACCAGAAGGCCCGTCTGGACCAAGAGGCCCACCAGGACAAATGGTGTGTAATAAACATTTTACAAATCTGTTTCAGTGTTTTTGAGAATTTCAGTTTCTAATTGATGTTAGACAGTTAGAATATGGCCCAGGGTTCAGCAGCACCATCTGCAGTTGACATCCAAGGGTCCCATTCAAAAAAACAAAACAAAACCAGTGTGCATCTCATTTTTTGTTTCGTGGTTTCCCCTCGACTCCACTTAATGGCTCCACTGTGCCACTGGGCTTTTGTCCAGAACTTCAATCTCATACATTTTGAAGTTTTAAATACTGATCGCTCTGAAACCGCTGTCTAGGGTCCTCATATGTTTGTGCTTAGTAGGCCAAACTTGAATTATAGATCTGCACATGCTATTTTGTATAAATCTCTCATGTCCAGTAAAGTGACTACAGTTGAAGCCAAAGCCCATTCCCACACGATGGGCATTTCAGTGTCAGTGTTTCAGTACGAGTGCATAATGGGTTTTATCTTTCCAGGGAAGCCCGGGAGCGCCCGGCATGCCAGGAATCACCGGAAAACCTGGCAAGACTGGTGATCCAGGATTCCCAGTAGGTGTACTGTGTTAGAACCTGTATAATTACATAAACGAAGGAGCAAAGATGGATACCGACTGCGCAGCCCAAAGCGGTTCTGTTTGTGTATGAATAACGTGTTATATTCTGTTCATCTCACACGCTTTGTCAATTCCAGGGAGCTGCTGGTGTGAAAGGAGAAAAGGGAGAGAGGGTAAGTGTGCCCCTTCTTATTTGGGCCGACACAAAATTAACACGCGAGGGGTTAGATTGTTCAGACCTCGGTTTATTTACCTGTGTCTCTGTTCTCTAGGGTGATACTGCCTCACAAAACATGATGCGATCCATTGCAAGACAAGTCTGTGAGCAGCTAGTTAACAGTGAGTTATCTCCTCAGCATAGCTGGAACACCTTTTGTGTATCATTTTGCATCCGCGTAATGTAATGTTGTTTTTTTTTCCCCATGAACAGACCCAAAAACATTATGTTGGCACTTCCAGATATATTATGGAATATTTTTGCTTCGCCCCCAGGACAAATGAGCAGAGTTGACATGATGCTGAACCAGATTCCCAGTGGCTACCGCTCTAATAGTCCAGGTCCTGTTGGACCTCCAGGGCTTCCTGGTGAACAGGGCCCTCGTGGAGAACCAGGACAGGCTGGACGCAGTGGTTTCCCTGGGAGCCCTGGTTTACCAGGGACTCAAGGCGAAAGAGGTATGAGCTCCATACGTTCTTGAGGAATGTGGGTTTTTTTATTAATGCTCCCCAACCCTCCATGCCCCCACACAGATCTGAGTAGTCTGTTGCCTGATGGACCTTTTATGATCACCCTCTTCATAGCATGGATTCTTTAGATAGTGCACCGATCAGAATGGTTTATGAGTTATGGTATTAGTAGAGCCTGGTCAATGGGCAAAAGAGAAAGGGGCTTAGATTCTAGAGTACTTACTGCGCAAAGCACATCTGACTGAAGGGAATTCACTGCTGTAAAAGGTAATTTACTGCACTCCAGCTTTGTGTAAGTAAATACAATTTCTGGTGCCCTCGCATATGTGTGATTTGCCTTGATTTATAGCTGAGTAAATTATTAGGTGCGTGTATTGTAAAATAAAAGAAAAAAAACGCTCCAGTAAAAACAGCAAGCAGCAGTAACACATGGAGCCTTTTTTAACAGGGCTCCTATCTTGTGTGTAAGAGCCAAACTGTCTCCTGCTGGTTGGCTGATAATGGCTCAAGGGTTGCAAAATTTTTAAATGGTCTAATGACTAAAAACAGTGTTTTATTCCAGGCAACCATGCACAAGAAAAGATCGATTTGAATGCTGGGATTTCATACACTTTGCCTTAATATCATCCATATGTTCTTGTCTCAAAAAAGGGTATTATGTGTATTGTGTTAAAGTAGTTATGGTTGGTATCATTATAGTTGCCATAGTCGCTGCTTGGCATGGTGCTGGTTGTGTTGGGGGGGATCGGTGTAAATTTCACCATGGCGTTGCTGCTCTGAGTGTCTTTCTGACCACCTCACCACTGCAGGGCTGCCAGGAGAGAAGGGTGAGAGAGGCAGTCCAGGCGTGAGCACGCGGGGACAGAGAGGACCACCCGGACCACCCGGTGAGTAATACAACTGGGGTCACAACTGACTGGAAAGGAGGCGTTTTCACAGCAGACTCAAAGAGTCCAGGCCAAGAGGAGCGCTGCCTGATAACCTTTAGTAGAAGAAAAAGCAAACATTTTGACAAGTGCCTGTTTCCGTTAAGGCTTAGAATTTGTTGCCTTAGCCTGGAAGTGAAGTTAAACATCAGCCTGCTTGAAGACTGATGGCTTAATGCACTCAAAGCTGGAATAGAACCATCTCAGGTTGTGCTAGGAGACTTGGGACCGAGATGCTTGGTTAAATAGCCTTGATGCTTCACACATCCAGAAATCGCACTGCAGATGACAAATGCGATGGAACATTTTGAAATCCAGACAAGGCCACATATTTGTTCTCCTGTCCATGTTGAATGTTTCTGGAATCCGTTCTCTAGTTGATCATGGATCTCCAGCGTCGGAGATTATCGTCTGTACATTGTGTCTTAATGATGACGCCACCTTTTGAAACTAAAGTGTTTAGATTGCTCTAGAAGTGTACTCCAGGGACAGGGCTGGGTACGGAGGCTGAGATGCACCTAAATGCATCTTATGAATTTCAAATGGGCCAGCTGTGCTTTATACACTTTCCCTTCAAGTAGTCAAAGTATTCCCAGCAAAACATTTCTGAAATTTATGTCAGTCTTGCGTATGAGTGGCCCACACAGATGTTTTCACACATATGTGAATTTGACTCCATTATCAATCAAGAGCTTGGAGTCTGGACACACATGAAGAGCTTGAACTGAATCCATTATTCAAAAACTAGGCAGAGTTTCCATTATTATACAATAGTGGGTGTCATGCTGATTCTCTATATGAAAGACTTTAAGGAAGCTTTGTTTTAGGAAGTTACTACACACTGTATGGACATACGGAAAGTGTTTTTTCAAGAGGTGTTTAAGGTTTTCTGTAATAAGGAGCATAGTCACTGATGTAGACATCCTTGTTACAAAGGAAACGTCTTTTTTTAAAGATCTATTGTAGCAGCAAACTGTAAAGCATGTGTAGCTCATCATCTAGAGATCTAAAAACATGAAGTGTCTTAGACAGTTTCACTTATAGGTCACCAAATTGAATTACTATTCAACATGCTACTCTAAAACTCCCCATTCCCAAAGGTTCCTTAACACTAAAGCTAAGTAAACCAGCCAATGTCCAGTAGTTCACTGAAGCCATTCCCCCTCATAGAAACCCCAGCCAAGATCGTTGTGAATGGAGTATGAGAAAGACTGTAGTACAGAAGGAGGATGCAGCCACGGAGTCACCTTCATGAGGGGGTTAGTCAGACTGTTACTCACAGCGTTGCCTACAGGGGCTTCATTGACAACACATGTGCTGACTTTAGAGTGTGTGAGGCTGGGAGCTGGAGGTGAAATCATTCCAAACTTGGTTTGAGCTGTCTAGACAGAAGAGGGGAGGGGGGGTCCACAGAGTTTTTTTTCCCCTTACTCCCTTTTAATTGAGCAGTCAAAATATTTAAATTACAGTGCTAGAAACCAGTTTTCCCCCTTCCACTTCTAGTTTAGATTTAAAAGTGATGTCAGTGGGTCTCTGATGGTTTGTGCACCCCATCTTGTTGCTTTCTTCCAGGACCACCAGGCGTGTCCCAGACCGGCCCCCCAGGTCCAACAGGCTCATCCGGGCCCACCGGACCACCAGGACGCCATGGATCTCCAGGAATCCGAGGACCACCTGGACCCCCTGGTTACTGTGATTCCTCTCAGTGTGTAGGAATCCCGTACAACGGACAGGGATACGGAGGTAAGAGCGTCAGCGTCAGGGAGAGATGATCGTTTGCCTGACTGGTTTGTGTGTCTCAAAGAGTTGAGTGATAGGCCTATCTCACAAGCTGTTTTAAAATAAGTGTTACTATACAGTTAATGTGCATGCATGTCATTTTTTCACAAATAAAGGAAAGAAACAATATTGTTACACTAACACCATCTTTAACCCATTTCAGGTTAACCCATTTCTGCCTGTCGCCCTTAAATTTTGAAATCCTGAAAAAAAAAAAAAACGCAAATCCTGTCTGAGAGATCTGCAAACTAGCTAATAAGCTTTTAAGGATAACCACCATGGATTTGATTAATGAACTTTTTGCTGGCCAACTCTAAAACCAAACCAAAGCAAAGAAGGGACTGGACTGCCACTAACACCAGCTCACCGCTACTCTAGCAGGCAGGCGTCAGTGATAGCTGCCTACCTGTGGCCTGGTTGCATCTTGAACTCCAAAGCAACACACAGCAAGAGAGAGCTTCCTTTTGCTGAAGAAGCATGTAAACTACTAACCATGAGGATTTCATAGCTGAGGTCAACAGTGGTGATAATGGATGAGGGTGAGGTGTTTGTAAATAAACTATTGATGCCTTGTAAATGAATTTCAGTCACAGTCGACTAAAGTGGGTTAATGTGTCATCGAGCTTGTGGCCCCATAACTTGCATCTTGCTGACTGCCATCATAACCCTTATATCTTTTATTTTTGTTCTTATTTTCTTAATTTGCTTCAATTGATGAATACAGCCTCCACTCAGGTTAAAAAAATGTAGCATGTGCAATTTGTACATGTAACCACGATCTCCTTGATTATGTTTGGAGAATGTTATGTTCAAACATATCACGTATTTCTCTTATTTTCATTGAGAATTGTCTTGTAGGATAATAGGCTACCTCGCCATGCCATAAGGAACAGAATTGCTGGTCAATCTTCACTTGACCTCAACACTTGGTTACTAGTTTTTCTGGTTGTACAATATACTAAGTTGTAGGTTAAGGCATGGTATAGAACTAGCAAAGATTGTAAACACAGACCAGGGTCAAGATCAAGAAACAAGTTGTTGCTCTAAATCAAATTGAAATGTCCAAATACAAGCAAAGATTTAAACCCCTCTTTACACATGTTGAATTGGCTAAACGATATTTCCGACCAGGCCAATACCCACCTCAGCCCGATCCCTATGTTGTGGCAATTCCCGAGGAAGCGTCAGAAGATACTGTGACAGAGATACAGTCCCCCGGTTTACGATACCAGCGTGGAAAGAGATCACTATCAAGACAGAAAACTGAAAGGATAGAAACATAAACCGAGAAAAAAGTACCTTCGAATTTTATTTGCATGAAGGACAGTATCCAAAAGTAAGTGTCGTTATTGGATCATGCTTCATGCATATGCAAATTTAACAAGGTTTAGTGGAAATAAGGCTGATATTCAACCCTCATTTCCTGATAATGTTAAGAAACTTGTGTGCTTGCTCACTGTCCCCAAATCTGTAACATAACTCCTTTGTATGTTTATATGCGACTCCTGTTGAGTGCACTAACCCCAGATCAGTATTCAATGTAATGTCTTAACATTAAGCTGTATAGACTGACCCAAAGGATTCAACACATCATAATTTTTAAAATATAGAATCATTCATTGCAATACAATTTCATCTTATGCTCATCGGTGAAGACTTTCAGATCTAATTCCATTCTCATTTCTAAAACCTTGTAAGACCTGGCTTTTTTTTCCATTATTCTAAATATTTATCTGTGTATACCAACTCACAGCTCATTTTTTTACCAAAGGTGGAATTGCATGACTGTGTTGTATATTTAGTAAGTACGTTTTAAAATCAGAATATAGTTTGTTTGTTTTTTTTTTATCAACCTTCAATGCAGTTGGAATTTGAATCAGTACTATGGTCATAGTATTGCTCTTTTATGTTTTAACTGCACATTGTGAATTCCACAGCCTTATTTTCTTATTTATTTCTGGACCAGAAGAGGCATTTTTCAATAAAACTACTGAAAATGTTTCATCTGTTTCACTGATCTGTTCTGACCATTCCAAATTTTGACATTACTGATGACGTAAGTATATAATAATAAAATGTGCCAAGGACAGAAGAGATCTGCTGTTTGAGAACATGGCCATGCAACCTTTCACATGTTATGTCAAACAACTTCTTGTTATGTTAAATAAACACATGAAAGCCAGAGCCCTAGTGA
Source organism: Brachyhypopomus gauderio (assembly GCF_052324685.1). Lineage (NCBI taxonomy): Eukaryota > Metazoa > Chordata > Actinopteri > Gymnotiformes > Hypopomidae > Brachyhypopomus > Brachyhypopomus gauderio. Next base: position 16,512,775 of record NC_135227.1, read on the forward strand.
AAATCCCCTTAATTTCCTGTGATTTTTTCGCAAATAACGTATGACTTCAGCTAACTGACTTTGCGCACATTTTGGTTTGAAAACTTGATAAATACCAGTCACTAAAAAGTTTTGGTGACAATTTCCTGTTTTGCAAGTCAGATCAAGCCTCCTGAAAGGTATACTGGGAATTGAATAGTAGTGTCACTACAATTTAAAAAGGTAGTATCATGTCCCAAACTTGCAATTCTAAGCATCTGTTTTGTTTGTTTGTTTTTTTAGAAATACATGATGAAAAATTATCATGAGCTATTTGGGTAATTGTAAGAACCACTAACAACCATGCAGACCACTAGCATTTAGGGTCTGGAGATCTTTAGATTAAAGCATTCTGATTATGTGGTTGCCAAGATCTTGTTAACACACACCTATAGTCAAGGGCCCGTCTCTTATCCATTTCAGTGGAACATTTTCTCAATTTGAAGCTTTTCAAATTCAAGAGAATTGAAAAGAGAACTAAAATAACATTAGGGCATTGTAAGGTTCAGGCCAAAACTCACTGACATCACAAATAACAACAGTTTAACACGTTTCAAGTGTTTTTAGAGACAGTATGCCAGACTCATACCAGCAATGAAGTGCATTACAAGTACAAAATCCTCATTATCATTAATACAATCTGGTAGATGCTTTTGTTAATGCAGTGGGTAATGTTGGAAAATCCAAATGGAAGATTCTCAGGAAGAGACAGGACAGTGTACAGACGTCTTACAGACATCGGGGTATTGGGTGAGCCTCCATCATGCTGCCATCTGACATCTACATATACTACAGAACGCAGAAACACTCATTCTGCCATGTCTCAATATGGTGTTTGAATAATTCTGCTACTTCTGCATGCCAACTCTGAAAAGTGAGAACAAGCCACACAACCACAGTTAGCTAGCAGAACTGTTTGAAAATATTAATATTTTATAAATAAACATTTTATTGTTTTACTCAAATAGTTTCCTAGGAATAGGCCAATTTGACCTCACCTCAAATACATTCAAGTAAATTCTTGTCTTAAATACTGAAAATCTCTGTGTTAACTGTTAAATCACTTTTATGTCTACTTTTCCCACCACTGTTAAACAAATCAAATCACATTTTCTAATGTAATTGACACATAATTTTGTTGAGCATTTCAGAAATTTGGCTTGCTTGAACCTGTTATTAAACACATTAATTAAAATGCTTTCAATAGCAACCCCAGATCAGCTTTTATTCATATGATAGATGACCAACAAGAGACATTAAGTACTGTAACTTAACATCTTCAGTGATAAACTACCACAGTGGTTCTTGGTTTACATGCTGTGTCTGGAGCACTAATCAAAAACACTAAGAACAGGTCATAGATGTTTTTATTTCACACTTAACATGGCAACCATGTTAGTTTCTCTTGCTGATTGGACTCACAACAGGAACAGGAGACATGAGATACAAATTGCATCCCTGTTACCAAAAAAAACGTATTCAGATAACAAGAAAAAGTAAATTCATGGAAACCATGCTGGCCTACGGTTTGTCTTCTTCATATCTAGTGGAGTAAATGCTACCTACAGAATACATATGTGAATATACAGGTTTAGGAACTGAACATGCTGTTAATGCAGTGGAAACTAACAACTATAATGTATGTGTGGGCAGGAAATTCCAAGAGCAATGGTGAGGCGCTATAATAATTCTTATTCGCCATTAATGGAGCTTTCAGATGTTCAGGTTGGTTTCAGTTCAAATCCATCCAGATACATCTCTGTGCATGCTACACAGTCGCTGGAACAAGCTTCCCCAAAACCAGTTTGCTTTTTCCATTCATTGTGGGAATGTGTGTCTGCACAAAAACATGGTGGACTACTTGCCATGCAGACTTGAATACAGCCTGCTTTCCCTTTCTAAACTTCACTTGTCGGTTCTTGGCGCTACTACAAGACACAAAGTGATGTCATAGGCACTTCTAGCTACTACTGGAAACAAAGAAAGTTAAAGTTGGGCCTTTCAGCTTAAAATTTGTAGTTTAACTCTCTTGATTCTATCTTTATTTTTTATTGGCGTGTGGTTTATAGTTGCGATTGTGATCATCTTCAGTAGAAGCACCCTTGCTCCAATGCTACTAAATAATTGGGTAGATTGTTAAAACAAACCCAAACAAACATGAACACAATGCATAGTAATTTAAGATATGCTGTTAAATTGGAAAAACTTCCTTGTCACAGAAAAAATGAAGATATAAAAATTTATTATCCGTGGTCTGCTTATGTTCACTTATAAACAATCGTATAGAGTCATATTACATGTGCTATGTCCTCAGAGACTACATACGTAGCATCTCCTTGCTACATTTTATTGAATTATAGAACTTTGATCTTTTAACAACATTTAAACTAAATCTGGGGTAAACTGCATCTGAATTTGGAAATTATTGATAGTTCACTAACACAACTGAACGCAGAATGGTCCAAAAACACTGCCAAATATGTAAAGCGAACAGATTCAACAGAGTAGTGAACATTTCATAAGAAAATACTTTAGAGCCATCTTTACAATGTTGAGGCAAAGAGGCTCTGAGGTGACATAAATTCAGTCTAAAGGCATAAAGCTGTCACCATTTATGTTGTTTCTGAACCACTCCAGCCCTTAGCTTGAACGGCGCCGCTGTGGCTGCCATGCCTTCAGGGTGCCAGTGACATCGCATTGCTCTTTCTGACACAATAGGCCCAAACTCAGTAATGCCTGGTGATGAAACATCTTATCTTTAGGTGTTCTGACGTGATTTATTTTTAAGGGAGGGTGGCTGTGACAACTTTTAAACCCTGTCGCACGTGCAGTAACGTGAAAAGAAAGCCTGCTTTAGACAGCATTGTTTCTAGTAAGTGGGCACTAAACTCTAACATGAGGTTTTAAATGCTTCACTAACTTTTATGGTAAGTGTAGCAATGATGTCAGGCTATAAAATTACTTAATTCCTGTGAGGTTATCAGAAGTTCAGAAATCTTAGTGATGTTCAACTAGGAATGACATTTTTTTTATTTTAAAATGTTTTGATCCTTACAATATAAACACTTGAAAAACAGCCCCAGACCAAATTGTTTTTTCATAGATTACAAATGGTATGTAGATTTTAGAGATTGCCTGCTTTCTATTATATTTCAGCACGACAGGCCTGTTAATGTGGCAATTCTTGCTCAGATGAGCTCAGACTGAATGCTTCTGGCCACACTTTGGCTCTGACAGATCTAGCACGCTGTGGAAAAATTCTTGTCACAAATCATGGCATCATGTGTGAATCATGGAAAAAGGCAGACCAGAGGCCAATGTCGGGGGTGACAGTGCATTGGGTATAAGTCCACACTACTGTGATGAATGCCACAATGATGGCATTATTAGAAACAGACCTTGCCCTCTTGTTTGTACATATCATGGCTGTGTAAAACACTGGCTGTTTCTGCTTGATGTGAAGTTCCAGCAGGTCATCAAAAGAGCTTGCCTGCCAAAGTCCAGTCAAAAGCAACATATGGTGAGAAAAGCTTACAAAGACCGGTACCCAACAAATACCATTACTACACCACTGTGGAAACTTACACCACCTAAAATAAGCCTTTGATATACAGACACTGTTTACAACTGCCCATTGTGGTTGGAATAGACAGGCTGTGAATCTCACAGTTGTTGGCCAGACGAATGGCTTCTTTCCTAAAAGGAGCCGTCAGCATAAGCTCACAAAAAGTATGTGCGGCATATATCGTCAGAAAAAAATTATAAAGTTGTTCATCAACACTACAAAGCTACTGTAAGTAATATTTCAAAGTAGTGATTGGTAGCTATTCTCTGTCTGTTGCCATGTTTAGTGTAAATCCAGGACACTCTACCCACATGTCATGGTGTTTGTGGAAACCTTGACTTTTCTAAATATAACTCTACCAAGTCCTCTTGAAACTCTACAAAGGAACAGAAGAACTGATTTTTTTTATTAATACCTTTGGAAGAGACACTTGTGAGATACATTTCCACAAACCTACAAAAAACTGAATAAACCTCTTTATAAAACACTAAGTGTTTTAATTGTTATTAAGCCAGCTGATAAGGATGGAGCTGTTGTTGAGTAAAGTAATTGACAAGAAGGAAGCAATGAAGTAGATTTCTGCTAATAGCTATTATATGCACAACAGCTCTGATATCACTGCAGTCGACTACACTCAGTCCATGACTAAGCGTCCCATATCAGCAGGACACCTCCCTGTTTACACATGGAATCTTACTATAGATCATCTTCCCTGTGGCCTCTTCTATCATCTAGGAAAACAACACTTACATAGCGGCTTATGACATTTGCTAAAAATCCTTCAATGCTCAAAAGAACAAATTCTATCTGCCAACTCTTAACTTTTTTCAATTGACTCTCAAAGGTTATACTCAGTCATCTCCAGTGAGGGCCCTCCCACAAATATTCTCTTAAGACTGTCTGAACTTGTCTTAACTTTAAACTGTGTCAGCCTACTACTCAGCAATGAGAGGAGTTAGTATGTACTAAAATGGGACCATCCTATGCAAACCCTTTTGTTAGACTTGTTGAGACACATTTTCTGAGCGATATCCCAGGTATGTCCCCAGAGATAGTTTACACCAATGACATTTCTGGCATTGCTACATGCACAATCAAATAACTCCAACTATAAATTTTTTCCTTCTCAAAGTTCCACCAGGCACGTACATGGACATCTTAGCATGAGGATAATGTTTTTTGGATGTTTTAGTTAAATGTGAACTTTCTGGTTACTACAATCTATTAGCTATAAACCTACAGACTCTCATTCATACTTGCAATACAGCTCTTCACAGTCCAAGAACTCCTCCAAGAAATTCAGAAGAACTTTGCTTGCATGGCTGATGAAGGACCTCTGTATGAAATGTTCTGCTTCTCTGGAAATACACACACACATAGACACAAACACACCCATATGCACAGGGTCATTGTATTGAGCACACCTAGCTGTACTGTACCTATAGGCTGCAGGTCCTTTTGAAGTCCATTCAATGTACTCAAAGGTTAGGTGACTGATGTCTGATCTTTGGCCATTTTCCATGTGTACCAGGTGTCCCCTTTTATTATACTTCTGAATAATTTCCTTCCTCCCCAAATGTATATCAAAAAACAAATAAATATATGTATATGATATTTTTGTTCAACCCCTTGGATTAAAACTGAAAGTCTACACTTCAATGGAGTCTCGGCTGTTTCATTTCAAATCCAATGTGGTGGCATACGAAGCCCAAATCATGAAGATTGTGTCACTGATTGTTCCACTGTCCAAATATTTATGTGCCTTTATATCTATTATAATTTATAACCTGTTATAATTATGAGCCTTTGTGCGTGTGTATATATATGATAAATGTCTCTTTTACTATTTATTTGACTAATTTACTTACTTACTGACTATAAAAAAAGCATATGGGATCCTATTAGATACAGATCTATTAGATCCATACCTCTTTTGGGACCTCTGAGTCAATTGTCTGCAATGTTCTTTTGACAGACTCATTGCTCATTGGTGAATGGTTGCTAGGGATACATTATTTAGATCAAGCTTTGATTTGAGGGTCATAGGGAGTTCACTGGTTTAGTCTACATTCTTGAATGTATGTACGTTTCTAATGTAAAAGAATACTGTAATTCCCTTAAACAGACTTGTTTTACTAAATTTTCATAGCAGATTATATAAACAAACCTGATCAGACAAAGGTAAATAGTACATTTTGCAGTGAAATGTAGTTGAGACACATAGCGAACCTTTGTACAGTACACAGGCTTTGCACATCAAGGTATAAGTCTGAAAAGCCTTTTATTATATATCATTATTAACTCATAAGCTCTGTTCACATGCCAGAGTATAATTTGAAAAATGCTATTTATCTGCTGACTAGGATCACATGATTTCACATTTGAACTGGCTGAACCATCATGTCCATGGTTACTAGATGAGAATTTAATGAGAACTCCACAAGAGGACTACGGCATGCATGCGTATATCTGTCAGGAAGCACTACTTTTTTCACGTTTTCCCCAGTCCCCTACTGGTGGTTGGTTCGTGGGAGTGTTGCTGAAAAGTGGTCTTCCTGGACAACCTCTCACCACAGACGTTCCAGCTACCTCAGCAACTTCTGCCTGACATCATTCCCGGACTCTGGAGCATTGATGAGGCTAGTCTACAGAAAACATATCCAGAGAAATGGTGGGCGGAATGCGTCAGGCAACATTTGTAAGAAATTATATGAAAATGTTACATTAGCACAAGCAATGTCCACTACTAGCCTTATGGATTTGGAAAACAGTGACATTAAAGCGCTGCTTTTATTCTGAATACAATCTAATTGTAAGCCAAACGCCCGACTTAACTTTGTCAAATATAATCATGGGCTACCCAGTTCACTGCCAAGACATGTTGAACACCTGTTCACAAAAATGATTAACGCATTAACAAACATGCATTGTTTTGAATCCAGGTGGAGCTGGAATAGCACAAATACTAATGATGATGCAGCACGGTCTTTCCTAAGATGTCAGCCATGTGCCCTCATCCTAATTTGTCTTATGACCCAGATCCATTTGTAGTCCTGGATGATGTCAACTAAAATGTGGTCACTACTGAACAGATGCCTTATTTCCATAGTTCAAACAAGTGCAACGTAGTAGGACGTCCTGTCAAATCTGTCCAATCACAGAGCTGCTCACGTTTGCTCCAGCTCTGCGCACCGTGATATCGATTTAGCATCGTCTTTTCCTGTAACGGAGTACTAACTGATCTTACCACTATAGGTTAATGATTCATGCATTAGTTCTCCTCTGAAATCTACCAGTTCTTGTACTCAGACCTGAACTGACTGACATGTGTTGTTCCCTCTACAACTGTGCCATACTTCAACTAGCCTCTTTCATGAATAATTTTTTATTCTGTGTGTGGGCTAGGGCTGCCCACCGCTCTGGGCATGTGTGCACCACAGCACCCTAGTGTGTGTATGAGTGTGGAGGACTAATTTGGATTGGGGTGAAAATCCAAAAAAAATATTTTTATATTATTTTAAATTTATTATATATTATAGTATATACAACAGAGTGGGTGTACCTAAAGTATTCACTCATTATATGTAATTGAACATCATTTTCAAAGTAATGTTAAGTTCTGTAGTTTGATAGATTTAGCCTCTATGAAGTTTGGAAGTCCTAAAGAGATGTTGGTTTTTTTACAACTGGCTGTAAAACAGCTCTAGAAGCTGCACCTAATAAAGTGATCATTCATTTCCATTAGGTACTTCCCAAACAAAACACAGAATTAAAATTTTGTAATAGTTACGACATCTAGTTAGTCTAGTCTTGTTTCCAGTGGGCTAATCTAACATGCATAAAACAAATGTCCTTTAAGCCTCAGAGACGGGAAGCAGCTGTACGAGTCTGGAAGTAGCCAGACCATCCAGAAGGCGCTGACCACAGAAGCAACATGCTTAGATTATTTCACAGCAGTGGTTTGGCTCGGATGTTATCAGTGAAATGCCTCCCCCGTTTTGGCCACATGTGTCAGACTGTTCATTCTCAGGATGTCATCCAGTGAGTCAGCAGCAGGGCGTCCATCCACACACTGGGCTATTCTGGCTTTAGGCCATGCTGGTCTAACCATGAGGCTTGAATGAGTTTACAACCGGACCGAGCCTGGGTTCAGCTGAGCAGTACTGAGGGGAGCAGTGCTGCCTCCCAGCGTTTCACAGTCCACATGGTGTTCCTGATCTGGAGAACTTCCTAACCTCGCTTTCAGCAATATTCAGTACATCACTTGATGCTTAGGCATGATAGAGCGCTTTCAACAGGGCTAAGAAGCCAGCTTGGTCAGATCAGTGTCCTGGAATTAGCACTGGAATGAAGATCAAAGAAACATGATACAAGCTATATTCCAGCTGCAAAATACAATTTCTCAAAATCCATTTATTAATAACAATCATTCATTTGGTTATATGCTGTTAATCATGTGAATATTGTCTTACTACTGTCCCACTACTCCAAAAGCTATCATGTTAACGACGGTTTTGATCTTTACTAGACTTCTGCCCAAAACAATGTCAACTCTGCGTTACCTCACCACTGTTCCACTGAGGACTCCACAATGAAACGAGACTCTTCTGTTCACGAATAACCATGTCTGGTTAAGCCCATCACACATAAAACACTGGGACACTAAAGACTGGATAGGGACGTCCACCCCTTACAATACAAATCATGATTAAAAGATTCAAACTCTAGTTTATATTCTTCTACCGTTCTTTGAATTGCGTTGAGGATTAATTAAGCAAATGTTTTTCTCTCTTACTCAAGTTATTCTCCATCAGAATCTCTTCCAGAACTGTCAAGCCTGTTCATTCCTAATACATTTTGCAACAAAGGCAACAAACCACATATCAGTGCAAAACAAACACCATTTAATGTTGTCATTTAATATTTTTGTTGATTATATATCAGTACTATGTTTACACCATCAGTCAAGGTTTGGATGAAATTTAGTTTTAACAATGTGGTTGCTTCTTTGTGTCTCAAGTTCAGACTTGCAAGTCAAAGGCTTTGCCATGAAAACATTTAGAAAGGTTTGCATGTATATGTAGGAAAAGGGTGTTCTTTAAGGTCAATTTAATATATATATAATATATATGTCCTCCATTGTAATAAGCCAGGTAGGTCCATGCTTTGATAATGAGTTTGGCAAATGTCTGTTATCCTCTGTTATGAAATCTCTGTTATGAAACTGTTATCCTGGCCCTGCTGGCAGACTGGAGTCTGCAGATCCATTGAATCTAACAGCCCTTCACTTTCATATGGGAAATATGCACAACCATAAACACAGAAACAGTGAGTGAGGTGTGGCAGGACGCCTGTGCAGAAGTGCGTGGAGATTATGTGAGCAGATCAAAACTATAACCCAACACAGCCCGTGGTAATGCGGCTGGGACTCGGTGGAACAAACCTGAGTGTATGGTGAGCACTAAACCAAACAAGTGAAGCCAAGCAAAACACGCAATACAACATAACACAAGAGCATGCTCGGAAAACACAGTAAATAAGAAAGACAGAAGCTAACATATAATGTTCTACAGCAATTGCTGGCAAGATCAGGCAAGAGACCAGGAGACACACACACACGGCCAAATGAGGTGAGACCAATACGGGCGGGACAAACCAAACACGGGGGGAGGGTGGAGAAACAGAAACAAATCCACGGCATCCGGGAAACGCATGACAAACGCAGGATTACAATAAGAATGATTCATTTAGTTTACAACAAAACTAAAACACTGCCAACACAAAGGTAAAGCAAGTCTATAAGCCTTCTAAAAATGATTTCATTTGTGACACTGCACCTGCCCCATTTCCAGTCATCTGAGTACTGATTGATTGCATCTGTTTCTCCCATAGGAACTTTGTGGGCATTAAACAGAGTCCAGTAATGCACATTTCATGTTGACCTGTGTTCTATTGAGTGTGTTCTGTTGTCTGCATTTCTGTGTTCTGTCGAGTGTGTTCTGTTGAGTGTGTTCTGTTGTCTGCATTTCTGTGTTCTGTCGAGTGTGTTCTGTCGAGTGTGTTCTGTTGTCTGCGTGTCTGTTGAGTGTGTTCTGTCGAGTGTGTTCTGTTGTCTGCATTTCTGTGTTCTGTCGAGTGTGTTCTGTCGAGTGTGTTCTGTCGAGTGTGTTCTGTTGTCTGCGTGTCTGTGTTCTGTTGTCTGCGTTTCTGTGTTCTATTGAGTGTGTTCTGTCAAGTGTGTTCTGTTGAGTGTGTTCTGTTGTCTGCGTTTCTGTGTTCTGTTGAGTGTGTTCTGTTGTCTGCGTTTCTGTGTTCTGTTGAGTGTGTTCTGTTGTCTGCGTTTCTGTGTTCTGTTGAGTGTGTTCTGTCGAGTGTGTTCTGTTGTCTGCGTTTCTGTGTTCTGTCAAGTGTGTTCTGTTGAGTGTGTTCTGTTGTCTGCGTTTCTGTTGTCTGCGTTTCTGTTGAGTGTGTTCTGTTGAGTGTGTTCTGTTGTCTGCGTTTCTGTGTTCTGTTGAGTGTATTCTGTCGAGTGTGTTCTGTTGTCTGCGTTTCTGTGTTCTGTCAAGTGTGTTCTATTGAGTGTGTTCTGTTGTCTGCGTTTCTGTTGTCTGCATTTCTGTTGTCTGCGTTTCTGTTGTCTGCGTTTCTGTTGAGTGTGTTCTGTTGAGTGCGTTCTGTCGAGTGCGTTCTGTTGTCTGCGTTTCTGTTGAATGTGTTCTGTTGAGTGTGTTCTGTTGTCTGCGTTTCTGTTGTCTGCGTTTCTGTTGTCTGCGTTTCTGTTGAGTGTGTTCTGTTGAATGTGTTCTGTTGAATGTGTTCTGTCGAATGTGTTCTGTCGAGTGTGTTCTGTTGTCTGCGTTTCTGTGTTTTGTTGAGTGTGTTCTATTGAGTGTGTTCTGTTGAATGTGTTCTGTCGAGTGTGTTCTGTCGAGTGTGTTCTGTCGAGTGTGTTCTATTGAGTGTGTTCTGTTGAATGTGTTCTGTCGAGTGTGTTCTGTCGAGTGTGTTCTGTCGAGTGTGTTCTGTTGAATGTGTTCTGTCGAGTGTGTTCTGTCGAGTGTGTTCTGTCGAGTGTGTTCTGTTGAGTGTGTTCTGTCGAGTGTGTTCTGTTGAGTGTGTTCTTTTGAGTGTGTTCTGTTGAGTGTGTTCTGTCGAGTGTGTTCTGTAGTCAGTGTCCCACCAAGCTTGACTCCTCACCTGTGTCTACATGCCTCAACTTTTTTCACCACTGTTGTTCTTCATTTTCCCTTTTTTCTTCTTGTCTTGTGCCGGCTTGCCACTGTCCTATTCATTATGGTTATGGATAATAAAAACACCTCCCTGTCCACACTCGCATCTCACGCCCTGTCTCTCTCTCTATATATACATATATACACATGGATCAAAGACTTGGGACACGCCTCTTAATTACTGAATTCAGGTGTTTCATTCAGTCTCATTGCCACAGGTGTAAAAAATCAAGCACCAAACCATGCAGTCTGCCTTTGCAGACAAGAAAGAATGGGTCATTCTAAAGAGCTCACAGAATTCAACCACAGTACAATAATAGGATGCCATCATTGCAACAAGTCAGTTCATGAAATCTCTTCCCTTCTAGATATTCCATAATCAACTGTGAGTGGTATTAGTGAAAAGTGGAAGCATTTAGGAACCACGGCAACTCAGCCACAAAGTGGCAGACCACATGAAGACACAGAGCAGGGTCGTATAGTGAGTGAAGATCACCAACGCTCTGCTGACTCGGTAACTGCAGAGCTCCAAACCTCCTCTGGCATTAACATCAGCACAAGAACTGCGTGCTGGGAGCTTCATGGCATGGGTTTCCACGGCTGAGCAGCTGCATGCAAGCCTCACATCACCCAGCCTTAAATGTCAAGCGCTGAATGGAGTGGTGTGAAGCGCGCCACCACAGGAGTCTGGTGCACGGGGGTCTCTTCTCTATCTGGTGGACGGGTCTGGGTTTGCTGAATGCCAGGAGAGTGTTACATGACTGACTGCACTGGGCCAACTTCAAAGATTGGTGTTGACCTATGCCTAGTTCTAGTGAAGGGAAATCTTAGTGCTTCAGCATGTCAGGACATTTTGGACAATTGTATGCTTTCAACTTTGTGGGAGCAGTTTGGGGAGGGTTCTTTTCTGTATCAGCATGACAGTGACCCCATGCACAGAGCAAGGTCCATAAAGACATGGCCCATAAAGACATGGTCCATAAAGACATGGCCCATAAAGACATGGTCAGGTGAGATTGGTGTAGGAGAACCTGCAAGGCCTGCGTAGAGCCCCAAATTCAACCCCACTATACATATTTGGGATGAACCAGGATAGAGATTGTCTAACCTCATGAATAGATATGTATATATATATGTTATGTCACGTTCAAAGTCACTTAATTCACCTTTCTTCCCCATTCGGTTTGAACTGCAGCAGATCGTCTTGGCCATGTCTACATGCCTAAATGCATTGAGTTGCTGCTGTGTGATTGGCTGATTCGACATTTGCATTAATGAGAAGTTGGACAGGTGTACCTAATAAAGTGGCCGGTGAGTGTATATACATTTACATTTTGGACAATTAGCAGATCCAAAGCGACTTACAGAGTGTCTTGCTCTTCACAGAAAGTATCCTAGATAGTACCGTAGATGGGTCAGAATTTAAGATACCCTTGAACTTTGAACTTGAATTTTACTACTAAAATTCAGGAATCTATGCCATTATATATAGTGCATGGAGGATATAAACAAAATGTTCTTAGACGTTAATTTATCACAGAGAGTTGTGATATTACACTTCCTCCTTCGTGTGTGGAATACAGTCATGTTGCTACCATTCAGTTTGAAACGTAATATATCGGTGTCTCTTTAATAGAACAAGATATGACTAGATCTATTAAATGCTGAGGTAGAGGACAGTGCAGTGCGAATGCACACGAAAAAAACATCTGAAGCACGTTTTCCTTTTTTAATGTGCTGACCACTTAAAGTATTTATGGTAATTGGATAATTTTGTAGCTCTCATAAATGTTAAATATATTTCTAGTATTGTTAGCATTTTCTAATTGTCCTGTGGTGGGTTCTACAAATGTTTCTAAAATTAGTCATAAATAAACATGTTAACCTAATGTAATTAAAGTCTTCTACCCAAATCTGGATGCAAAATAAGTTACAGGTGGTGTAGTAATGGAGAAAAAGTGGGAAATGTGAGCTAGTGAAGGGACGTGTACTCCTGCTGAACTCTTCTGGCCCCAGCGCCCACCCAATACTCTCACTCCACTTCTATCACTGCAATGACCATTTCAGTTGTTTATGATATTAATAAACTAGTGCTAGCCGTATATTAGCTTGCTAAAGAAAGGCTTGCTCAACTTGCTAGCATTAGCTAGGAGTTTATCGATGATGGCAATTAGACAGCTCTGTGAGACTACTGCAGCACCTGTGAAACTATATAATAAAAGTCTTTTCAGTAAAGTCTTCAGACAGAGGTTCTGTTACAGCACTGAGCCATTGTAATACTCTCATATACATATTGTGAGTGTTGGTTTTCAGGTCAACATTTCTATCAACATACACTGACCACCCACTTTATTAAAGACAAATATTTACTTGAAATGACATCACGTGTGTTTAGCTGGAGACAGTATTTGCCATAGACAATTTGTTAACCATCCTGCATGAATGAACAAGCGGTAAACTTGGACATTCTAAGTTTTGTAGTCAAATGTGATTACTGAAATGTTGCTGTATTATCAAGGATTTATCATTTCAATCTGGTCAATCTGTTTAAAATGGTATTTGATCATCTTGCAAAGACAGTACCGGTAATTTGGTTCATTGTTATGCTTATTTCCAAATAACAATGTACTGATTATAAAAGACCAAATGAATGTTTTTGTTGTTGTTATTGTTTGTTTGTTTTTTGCTGTTGGAGCTGTAGTGGGTGCTTTGAGGGCCTCTTTAGTCCTGTTCATCTGCATTCAATTTAGCAGGCCTCAGTCAAACATATAGATGATTAATAATGCAATCAGAGGTTGTGGGACATACACACAATGCCAATACAGGGAGCCTGTGAACTTTCAAACCGGTAATTACAGAGAGAGTGAGGTTTTCCTTTGGTGGAAAAATAAAGTGCTCACCCTCTGAAGAGCAAAAGCTGCATGGGTAGGAAACCCTCACGCTATTTGTTTACAAACCACAGGGCCCTACTCCTTACTTGTCCTCAGATCTCTTTAACGCGCCACAGACTTGTCAACATTCCTCCAGCCTGATGTGTTTCCACACAAGGTCATGCTATATGGCCAGACACGATCCCCTCACATTTGGGCTTTCCCATATTCAGAGTTAAAAGGAGCTCCTGGATTTACCATGGCTGCAGTTTGTGGTGTTTAGAGCCAAAACACAATGCGATTGCCCAAGTGATTAGAAACGAGCACAGTCACCCACGAATGTGCCCAAGTGACCCTAATTTTAATCTATGGGTTGTCTGTGGCTGTGCCGAGCACTGTCCTGTTTTAGACCATAAAACAATTTGCTGAGCATGTACTACCATATTCAGAGCCCTATTCTGGTAGTAATTTTTATAATTTTACTCATTTGGTGACCTCAATTCATCACGCAACTATGAGTAGTTAATTAATAATTATTAACAGCTTGAGGCACATGCTATATTTAGTAAACTGGAGCCTGTGGGTGAAACTAATCAAGTGTGTTTACTGAACGTCATGGTCTTGTGGCAATTTCCCATTAAACTCTCATTTAAGGCAAAAAGAATTTTTTAATGAAGGAAACCCTTGTTTAAGAGCATTTTATGCATGAACCCAAAGAACAAATAAAAATTTTCTTTAGAGTCTCAAAAAAACCTGTTAATATAATAAATATTTTACATAGTATAGTTTTTAATTGAACGTTTTAAAATATAAGACAAAAAATGTTTTAACGCAAAAAGTTTTTTTTTATAAAATATTGGGAATGTCCTGAACTATTTTCTTCACATTTTCACTGTTTTGTGTTGAGAGCTTGAAATGGCATCTGTACTGAATACTTCTTCACCTCTTCTTCTTTTGTGCCATCACGGAAAATCTTATTCATATCAATAAATAAGTCTATCAAAAGCTTACAGATTAAACAGTGGCTTTTTATGGGTTTTAACTCAAAAGTGGCAAGAGGGGAGATTGTGAGGGCCCTTTAAATGGGCACTTCCTTAGATGGCAATGTTGGGTTGGCTTATGGGTGGCTGAGAGCGTCAGCATACCATCCTGTGAGAAACAAGGAACTTTTATTCATCCCCTGAGTCAGATATTCATATAACCTTTAAAGAGGAAACAAGTAACTCCTAAAATAGGTTAGCTCTATTGCCTACGACAGAAAGGCACTACGGTCCCTGCGTTCTTGGTCTCTCCTACAGTAATACGCCCCTTCTCTTCATCGTCATCAAGCTACCATGTGCTGACTTGTTTAGAGTGGATCCATGGGGTTGCTGATCAGAAGTGACTACAATAACACTGTGAATGTGACTGCACCATAGATTGACATTTTTTATTTGTATACATGTACAAACATGCATGTGCTTAGATTTCTGTTGTTTATTTTAAAATAGGTTTAATGTTTACTCTAATATAAATGTTTTTCTAACAGTCTTTATTTTCAGGCCATTCTTTGACAAGATGTAAATATGTTAAAATAAAGAAAAAATTGGGAATTTTCGAAGTGCTTCCAAATGTTACCAAATGTTATAAAAGATGATGCAAATTCATTGTGCATTATTGGCACTCTAACAACTTTAAGATCTCAGTGAGGTTCTGTGATAGGATGTGACCATGACTGCAGTTGAAGAGGATATTTAAGGTGACAACCACTGGGAAAGCTGCTGAGGTAATGAGTATGACTAAACCATGAAGCTCCCATCACCACTACTCCAGGTTCCCCTGTTCTCCATGAAGCTCCCATCACCACTACTCCAGGTTCCCCTGTTCTCCATGAAGCTCTAATCACCACGACTCCAGGTTCCCCTGTTCTCCATGAAGCTCCCATCACCACTACTCCAGGTTCCCCTGTTCTCCATGAAGCTCTAATCACCACTACTCCAGGTTCCCCTGTTCTCCATGAAGCTCCCATCACCACTACTCCAGGTTCCCCTGTTCTCCATGAAGCTCCCATCACCACTACTCCAGGTTCCCCTGTTCTCCATGAAGCTCCCATCACCACTACTCCAGGTTCCCCTGTTCTCCATGAAGCTCTAATCACCACTACTCCAGGTTCACCTGTTCTCCATGAAGCTCTAATCACCACGACTCCAGGTTCCCCTGTTCTCCATGAAGCTCCAATCACCACTACTCCAGGTTCCCCTGCTCTTCCTGCAGCTCCAATCTCCAACAACACTCTCTCTCTCTCTCTCTCTCTCTCTCTCTCTCTCTCTCTCTCTATATATATATATATATATATATATATATATATATATATATATATATATATATATATATATATATATATATATAATATGTGTGTGTGTGTGTGTACATATATATATATATATATATATATATATATATATATATATATATATATATATATGTGTGTGTACACACACACACACACACACACACACACACATGCTCACCAACCTCCAGCTAAGCCTTGTGATACCTTGTTTATTTACATTTCATCTACGTTTCATTTCAAGCTGCATTCTGTGTGCTCTATTTCTCCTAGCATGGTCCATATTCCATGTCCTCGCTTTGTCTTTGCTTGCTATTCTGGTTTTGCTTATGGATTTGCTTGTGATTACCTTGTGCTCCTAGTTGTGTGTGTGTGTCCTGGCTGCCTATTTTGACAATTAGCTCATGGATTAGCTCTTATAAACGTACTCAGCAAAGGACCTTGCAGGCCTGTATCACTACTCTGGAGCTATAGTACCTTGAGAACCTGAGAAACTTTAGTAGATTACAGCAGTGAGTGTTAAACCTAGATCTTAACACTTAAAACAAATACATATTAAAACCTTATTAGTGAAAACATGAAATAATCTTTATAGTGCTAAGTAATGTTTTTTTAAATGTTTTTTCCAGGTATTAAATGGGGGGGGGGGGGGGCCTTGGAAATACACTTACAAACACTCTGCCAAGTTTTACTCATTCGCCAGATGCCCTTATCTAGGGAGACGTGAAATTTTACGCATGTTACAAAGTCAGGTGAATGTAGCAGCAGCATATAGAACACGCGCCCAGATGGGGTTTTAATCCCAGTCCCCCATGGGAGAGGCAACTTTGTTACTTTACATTGTGACTTCATATATACAGAGGAAACAGTGTCTGCATTTCCTGCACTTCTAACCTCATTACTGAAGCTTCATTCACTGTGTTGTGGAGATGTGTTCAGGACTATTGAGACGCCTTTGATGTTTGTGGTCATTTCTCTTCCCTAATTACACATTTTGCTTATATATGTCATGTTAGAAAATGTTTCATATAAGATGGCAGAGATAGTACTACATGTACCAATGGAGGATGGGTTCCCTTTTGAGTCTTGGTCCTCCCAAGGTTTCTTCCTATTCCCCACCATCTAGGGAGTTTTTCCTTGCCACTGCTCATTAGGGATTTGGACCCATAATATTGTTAACCTTGTAAATTGTGTAAAGCGCTTTGTGACAACATGTGTTGTGAAAAGCGCTATACAAATATATTTGATTTGATTTGATAAGGAGATAAAGGAGATAAAACCTGCAAAATCTTATTTTGTGTATGTGAATTTGCTTTTGATAGGCACTTTTGCTTTATTAACAAGTAATGACATTTCACTATATTCAATCTCTTTTTCACTGAGCAACTAAATGTAATGAATTACTATACTAAATCTTTTAATGTGTCCCATTTTGCAACAGCAGTGTCACCAAACAATTTTTTCAGCATATGGCTACGAGCAGGTTTCAGCTTGAGTATTTTCACAGCATAAGTGGACACAGATTTTCCACTAAGATCTGTCTGCAGTAGAAGAGTGAAGGTCTGTCTGGCCTGCGTACACTGGAGGAAGATTCCAGATTAGCCCTCATGCCAAAGATCTAATTCAGAGCACATGTGTTAGGGAGGGAAGACCATGGGCTGGACGAACAACACAAGACAGAGGGGAAGGCTACTGCTTTCAAACTCCTTGAATGTTTATGACAATTTAAAAAAATGAAATTTTACATAACTGTGGGCCAGGCCATCTTACACACATTTGAATACCATGACATAATCGCTTATCACTTTTGTAAGAGCCACATTTTGTAGAGAATGTTTGTAATATGATCCACAATATTAGCATAGGCATTTAGATGGAGATGTTACACAATTCAATTTGGGGGTCTACATAAATCACGGCTAATCCCTCAGCAGGTACAAACAGTGCCTGAGGGACAGTCAGTGATATCTGATTTACAACCTGGTAATTTCTCCTTCAGAGTGGCCGTGTTCATTTTCTAATGTAAAGAGGGAGTACGGGCAAGTTGTAAATTATACTACATTTTTGGTTGTGCTGTTATCCAGCGGGCTGTTTTGCAGTCCTTTTGATCTTTTTTAACATACATGTTTAAATATTTTGTTCAAAGTTGAATTAATCTATCCATCTATCAATCAATCCATCAATCCATCTATCCATCCATCCATCCATCTATCTATCTGTCCATCAAGGTAAGTAGAAACAGATGAACATGAACAGCAGGAAGCAATTTTGTTCAGCTGGCTAGCTGATAAAGTTTGCCACGGAGCATCCGAGCCATCTGTTACACCTCATCAGTATGCGAGCAATGCTCATTATAATGAAGTGAAAAGTGGCTGTAGACATTGACTGACATGTGAGGCACCAGAGATGTTTTTTTCCTAACACTGGTGAGCATACAAGTTGTGTGCTCCCAACACTAGAGCAACATTCAACCATATCGCCATTCATTACATATAATGTAGTGTATCCATAATTACAAACAGTCAGAGAATAAATTCAAGTTTATGAAACAAGATTGGTGACAGGGGTGAGTGTGCTATGCAAATTATAACTCTTGGTTTGGACAGAATAATCAGTCTCTTTAAACCCTTAAGCCCTTAAGAGAATGTTAGCTTCTAATGTTCATAAGAGCAACCCTTATTTGGAAAGAGACACATGAGAAGAAATGGACATAATAGCTGCAGTTTTTAAGGAAACCGTTTCTTATTTTGGGCTCACAGACAAAGACGTTTGATTACCAGCATGTGGCATTGGAAGGATAGTTGTCATTTTGGCACAGAAGCTCATGTTTTAGTTTAAAGTCTTGGGAATTAGTCTTTCTATGGGAAAATAAGCTGAATTCCTCCAACTGCTTATTAATGCAGCGATCCACCCAGACCTCTTGAGACAGTGGAATCTACCCTAAGAACAAAATTAAGCTACCTTCATAAGCAATGGTGACAATAATTTTGCATTGTAGCTCAACAGAATGTATTTAGTAGTGTAAATGTTGTTTATTGAGAATATCATGTGCGTGCAGTTGAATTGGAAATAATTACAGACTAACTGGAACAGGAATGAAGACAACTTTACTTCTTAGTCATCAAATCCTGTGAGGATTAAGAGGACATGGAGTGTCATTCTGCAGCTGTTCAATACTCATCCCATAGATGGTCATACCACGTAGCCACCCACCTTTCACACTGATGTTTGAAAGGCAGTTGTGGTGAATCAATAAAAGCCCTTGAGGCTTGACATTTAGCTCTGGGATCTGTGTCTGAACAGCTCTCTACACAACTGGATCCTGAACTTCCTAATGGGCTGATGCCAGGTGGTTAGGCATAGGCAGGGTAGACAGTATCACCTCCTGATGTCTGTGTGCTCCCACCTACATCACCTCTGATGGTGTTGCTATCACCATCAAAGGGGCCATTGTAGAGAGGGTCTGCAGATTCAAGTGCCTTGGCATTCACATCAAAGAAGAATTTACATGGACAAAACACACCACAAAAACACAAGTGTCCCTTCTACCTCAGATTGCTGAGGAGGGTTTGTATTATAGCCCTGCTGAAATTGTCACTTTGATTAAATTATTTGATTAATGTCTGAATAATGTTATATTATTTTAACTTTGAATTCAAACATTTCAGCAAGTGCTTGCTTGCTGCAGTTCCATAGTTCATGCGTGTCTGAAACGAGAACTTGCTGTTTTTCTTTTCAGACCAATAATCGTCAGTAATGGCTGATACAATAATCTTTGTATCATGCAATCAGCAGCGTCCATTAGATAAGTCTGGGTGAGAGAGACAAAAGAGAGACTTAGACTCTGATATTTCAGAACCAGAACTGTTGATTTAGACTAATACATACCTAGTAGTATATACCAGTGTGTTAATCAGTCTGATTGTCGACCAGAGATCTTAGGCGAACAGTGTCTAATCTGCATGCTAATTTTAAACATGGGCCCCAAGCATGTTAGCCTCGAACATTAAAATATGGGGACGCCATGTTAACTCAATGAACACAACCGCTGTGCTGCCCTTTTGTTAGGTAACTCGGGATAGCTCTGTTAGCGAATCTGTTAGTGAATACGTCTTCTGCACGTTTGTCTAGTCTGAGAGGTTTTTGTTTCAAGTTATCCGAGACGACAGAGAATTTCCAGGTAGCGGCTGGGAAAATCCTGGGCCTATAGGTTTCCGATGGACACGGTGGATTTGCCTAAATCAACCTCGCCCTGTTCTGCTGGTGTACTGCGACAGACATTGCGGCGTTGGAGACTTACTGATGCAACCTGTAGAATTTCCTTTAACTCTTTGGAGTGAAAAGGCCAGTTAATTTCTCTAGTCCGCCTCGCATACGAGCAACGAGCCAGGCTTGCACGTTGCGTTGTTAACTCATGTATTCTGAGTCAATTATCAGTACAGCTAATGGAGCTACAACTGTGTATGTGTGCCTACAATTTGTAACGTTGCATGCGCAACGGAGCGAAGAGACGGACACAAATGCTGAGAAGAGCGAGATATTTTATTAAAGGACATACCGTATGCAGAGTCGTTGTCACAAGCGGGGGTCGTAACGGGAGAGCCATCAAGGTGGGACAAATACAGGGGCATAACGAATCAGGTAAAACAAAATCAAGGCAGGGTAACACAGAACAGAGAACAACGGGCGATCAGGACTAAGTACAATGACAGTGTGAACCAACACAAACCGACAGAGTAGACAAAACCACGGATGACTCGACTGGGGGAATGACGGGACTTAAATACATAGAACTGAAACAAGGAACAGGTGATAACAATGACACGGGGCGTGGTAACAAACGAGGAATCACGGAGACAACGAGTAGGGCGGGACAAACAGGCAGGGAATACAGACATGAGGGAACCCAGAGTGACAGCTACGAGAGGGGGCGTTGCCCTACGTGACATAACCCCCCCTCAAAGCGTGCCACTCCGGGGCACGCAAGGGCAGACAGGACAGGGACAGCGGACACAGGACAGACCGGAGGGACAGGACCAGACAAAACAGGACGAGGGACCTGGGACATGGCCGGGACTGGAGACAGGGAGACAGGCCAAGAGCCGGACAGGGACGTGGTACGACACGGGACACAGGGAGGCCGGACAGGAGCAGGAGCAGGGCCGGACAGTACTGGACTGGGGACAGACACGGGAGTGGGGCCAGGGGACAGGGCAGAGGCACACACTGAGGCAAACACGGCTTGTACAACCGAGACTGGGACAGGAACAAAGTGGGTCACAATCCGGGGAACAGACACGGGAACCGGGACAGAGAGGACACCACTGGAACCAGACACAGGGACGGGCACAAGGACACGAACAGGCACACAGACAGGGACTGGGACCAACACAAAACCAGGGACAGAACATGGGAGCAAGGGGAACATGGGCAAAGAGACAGGGGCACATGGCAGAGCAGGGGGCACAAAGAGTCCAGGCCCAATAGAGGGCAGCACAGTCTCAAGGGGAACAGGCGCGGTCCGCTGGCGGGCAGCGGGGACAGGCGAGGTCCGCTGGCGGGCAGCGGGAACAGGAGCCGGCAGGCGGGCAGCGGGAACAGGAGCCGGCAGGCGGGCAGCGGGAACAGGAGCCGGCAGGCGGGCAGCGGGAACAGGAGCCGGCAGGCGGGCAGCGGGAACAGGCAGGGTCCGCTGGCGGGCAGCGGGAACAGGCAGGGTCCGCTGGCGGGCAGCGGGAACAGGCAGGGTCCGCTGGCGGGCAGCGGGAACAGGCAGGGTCCGCTGGCGGGCAGCGGGAACAGGCAGGGTCCGCTGGCGGGCAGCGGGAACAGGCAGGGTCCGCTGGCGGGCAGCGGGAACAGGCAGGGTCCGCTGGCGGGCAGCGGGAACAGGCAGGGTCCGCTGGCGGGCAGCGGGAACAGGCAGGGTCCGCTGGCGGGCAGCGGGAACAGGCAGGGTCCGCTGGCGGGCAGCGGGAACAGGAGCCGGCGTAGACGACCTCTCCTGGGTCGCAGGGACAGGAACCGGCATGGACTGCTGATGGGCAGCGGGGACAGGAACAGGCGTGGACTGCCGACGGGCAGCGGGGACAGGAACAGGCGTGGACTGCCGACGGGCAGCGGGGACAGGAACAGGCGTGGACTGCCGACGGGCAGCGGGAACGGGAACAGGCGTGGGTGACCTCCTCAGGATCGCGGGAACCGGCCGCAGAGGTGACATGACGTCCTCGGGGGGCGGAGTCGCCGCACTGACGTCCTCGGGGGGCGGAGTCGCCGCTCTGACGTCCTCGGGGGGCGGAGTCGCCGCTCTGACGTCCTCGGGGGGCGGAGTCGCCGCTCTGACGTCCTCGGGGGGCGGAGTCGCCGCTCTGACGTCCTCGGGGGGCGGAGTCGCCGCTCTGACGTCCTCGGGGGGCGGAGTCGCCGCTCTGACGTCCTCGGGGGGCGGAGTCGCCGCTCTGACGTCCTCGGGGGGCGGAGTCGCCGCTCTGACGTCCTCCCGGGTTTCAGCCTGCCACTCCTTAGCTGAGTGGCTTGTACGACCCCCCAAAAAATTCTTGGGGAGCCCTCGGGGTTTAGCTTCCGGGAGTAGCGGAGGGAGGTCCTCTTCTGGCAAGATGACTTCTGCATGCGCTGTGGCGACGGGGCTCTGAGTCGGAGGCGTGGTCTTCCTCCTTCCCCGGTCTGGTCTGCGCCTGGAAGAACATACAGACACAACTGCTTCTCGGTGGCTTTCATTGTGACTCCGCCTCGTCGGAGGTATCGGGAGCTCACAATGGCTTTTGAAAGCCAACCGAGAGCCAAGCCAACGCTCGTCTGCACATTCATTCCGTCTGCTCGACTCTCGCGCTACAGGCTGGAGTCGGGCAGACACATAGCGCTTATCAGGGAGCTCGTCGCAAAAGCTGGAAACCGAAAGTGATTTCGCTTTGTTTTCATAGCGACGAGACTCCCCTGTACCCACAGCGCAAGGGGAATTCCTGTCTCTGGTTCGTTCACGCTGTAATACCGGAGAGTCGAACCGAATTAAACCAGCCAACATCTCATTACAGCGATTGAACTTACCAGAGTCTCGCTCTCTCGCTGTGTCCTGGTAAGATCCGTGGTTATGTAACGTTGCATGCGCAACGGAGCGAAGAGACGGACACAAATGCTGAGAAGAGCGAGATATTTTATTAAAGGACATACCGTATGCAGAGTCGTTGTCACAAGCGGGGGTCGTAACGGGAGAGCCATCAAGGTGGGACAAATACAGGGGCATAACGAATCAGGTAAAACAAAATCAAGGCAGGGTAACACAGAACAGAGAACAACGGGCGATCAGGACTAAGTACAATGACAGTGTGAACCAACACAAACCGACAGAGTAGACAAAACCACGGATGACTCGACTGGGGGAATGACGGGACTTAAATACATAGAACTGAAACAAGGAACAGGTGATAACAATGACACGGGGCGTGGTAACAAACGAGGAATCACGGAGACAACGAGTAGGGCGGGACAAACAGGCAGGGAATACAGACATGAGGGAACCCAGAGTGACAGCTACGAGAGGGGGCGTTGCCCTACGTGACACAATTATTGTCTTTGCCTATTGTTCATATTTAATTTATTCGTTTTTATTTTTAATCTATTTGTAAATTTGTTGTGTTTGAATTCACTGCATTTCTTATCCAGAGAAAAGAGCGTTTATTTTTCATATACAGTTGTGATCAAATTTATTCAACCCCCAATGCTGCGAAGGGTTTTATGGAATTCAGTGCACATTTGTAATTGTGTTCATAATGAAATCTTACAAGGACTTGTTAAAGAACTAAATGCAACTAAGATAGCATCAATTTTTTTTGTCATAAAGTATTAAATGGCCTTTTTGTGATTTCTTCATTGACACAATTATTCAACCCCTTTACGACTACCACTCCTAAGAACAGAGGTTCATTCCAGTGTTTTCCATCAGGTATTGAAAACATCTGTGGATGTCAACGAGCAGCAATCAAGCATGATAAGCACCAATTAGGCAGATTTAAAAGGACTGTGATACTCAGCTCCTTCTAGACATCTACTGGTGTGTTTCCAAGCATGGTGAAGGCAAGAGAATGGTCCCAGAAGACAAGAGAAGAGGTTATTGCTCTTCACAAGAATGGCAATGGATATAAAAAGATTGCGAAGTTGTTAAATATTCCAAGAGACACTATCGGAAGTATCATTCGCAAGTTCAAGTTAAAGGGCACAGTGGAAACGTTACCTGGTCGTGGCAGAAAGAAGATCCTGACCGCGACTGCTGTGCGCTACCTGAAGCGTAATGTGGAGAAAAATCCCCGCGTGACTGCTAAGGAACTGAAAAAAGACCTGTCAGATGTGGGCACTGAAGTTTCAGCTCAGACAATAAGGCGCGCACTGCATAACGAAGACCTCCATGCCAGAACGCCCAGACGCACCCCCTTGCTGACTCCAAAGAACAAGAAAAGTCGACTGCAGTATGCCAAAAGTCATGTGGACAAGCCACAAAGGTTTTGGAACAGGTTTTGGAAACTAAATTAGAACTGTTTGGGACAATGGACCAGCGCTATGTTTGGAGAAGGAAGAACCAGGCTTATGAACAAAAGAACACCTTGCCTACTGTGAAGCATGGCGGGGGGTCAATTATGCTTTGGGGCTGTTTTGCTTCTAATGGTACAGGAAAGCTTCAACGTGTGCAGGGTACCATGAATTCCCTTCATTACCAGGAGATCTTGGAGGAAAATGTGATGGAGTCAGTCACAAACCTGCGGCTTGGGAGACGTTGGACCTTCCAACAGGACAATGATCCGAAGCACACATCCAAGTCCACTAGAGCATGGTTGAACATGAAAGGCTGGAACATTCTAGAGTGGCCATCGCAATCACCAGACTTAAATCCAATTGAGAACCTCTGGTTGGACCTAAAGAAGGCAGTTGCAGTGCGCAAGCCTAAGAATGTGACTGAACTGGAGGCTTTTGCCCATGAAGAATGGGCTAAGATACCCATAGGTCGCTGCAAGACACTTGTGTCAAGCTATGCTTCACGCTTGAAAGCTGTCATAACTGGAAAAGGATGTTGTACTAAGTACTAAAAAATAATGTCACTAGGGGGTTGAATAAAACTGATAATGATGTGAGCACAGTAAAGACATTTGTGGTTATTCCATCATAAATATTATGTTATGTTTGTCTAATTTATAAGTGCCTCTTTGATATAATTGTAAATAAGATGACTGAAATGATCAAAATCAATGTCAAACTGGCCAAAACACTTTATTTCAGTGGGGGTTGAATAAATTTGATCACAACTGTAAATAGTATTAAATAATATTAATGGAAAATCCTTGTTTTAAAGCATTGTTTAAACATTATTACATTAAAATGAACAGAGAATCCCAGGGTCTTATCCACAGATCATGGAATTAATAGCAGTACACTTATATATTCCCCAAGCTGAGGTGCTGCACAGTGAATCCCTACATCCTCGGGCCATTTTACACCTGCACTGGGGAGAACATGCTCACTGTGGAGAACATGCTCACTGTCAGTTTTAGCACCTGGTGTGGTAATTGTGCTGCTCTCAAGAGGAGAGCTATGCAGAGGGTTGTTGGGGACAGCCCAGCAAATCACCAGGGTTCAGGTCCCAAACTGCCTGGAATTATACTCCAGCAGCTGCCTGAGCAAGACCACAAGAATTATGAAGGACTCCACCCACTCAAGTCACTGTCTGTTCTTGCAGCTGCTGAACAGTAGAAGATAAAGCATAAAGTTCATGCTAGCCAGTTCCAAACAGCTTCTTCACCAGGCTGCTGAACAGCCCCGAGTGGTCCATGGCCTGTTTAACATCTCAATTGAATCATCATCATGGTGATCTCTATATACACTTACACTTACTAGAACTAAAACAATGCAGCTCAGTGCACTGTACACAACAGACCTTTCATCACCTCCGTACTGGGCGTGTGTATGGTACAATACATACCAGACACCTTAGGAACTAGAACAAACACTTTCAAAGCTATATCTTGTACCACTCTGTTCAACTGTATATTTCTCAGTATATATATGTATAAACATAGACAAATAAATTAAAAAACATTTATTAAAACAAACCAAAAACCTTGTTTGCAAGACTAAAGCATTTGTTATTTCTTTCCATTGCTTTACACTCTTAGTATGATGTTATTTACTGCCTTGGTCATCACTTTATTGGTTTGCATCTTATAATTCTTGTGAATTTCAACAGTAAATTACTGTTCAAGCTATATGCCAGTAAGTTACTCTGAGAATCAGACTTTTTGTAGTGAATTATCCTAGAGTTTACTGTGAATGTATATATTACACTTATATGGTAATTAAGCTATATCATTTACAAATATAGGTAAATGAATTTGTTGCTGCTAATATTAGCTTGCTAATTATCTTACTTGCTTATAACTATGTCTAGCTGGCTGGGTCGTGAACTTACACCAAACAAGTATTTCAGATAAATTTCATAAAACATAAAAAACATAAAACATAAAAGTGTTTTAATTTATCTGGTTGACTAATTTACTTCATTTATTTAATTGTTTTTTAACAGAAATGTTGGCTGCTAGCACACCAATTCCAATGCTGCCATTGTTACTGTACTGGACTGTCATTTTTCCCCAAAGGTTTCTGATGGGCAAAGTTGTCCTGTTTCCATTTTGCATTGTATTATGGGACAAAAATGTCCATCGACATCGTGTTCAAAAGCTTTTAAGTATGAAATTTTTAATATACTTTGGCACCTGTGACTAAACTACAGAGACACTCAACAACTAGTTAGTAATGTTAAGTACACAATTGTGACACACCTCATATGTCTAAAAAACTGTTCTGTGTAGTATAGCATTATAAATCATATGCTGATTGTCTGACATATCTGATACATTCACACATCCACCTACACCAGCTTTAGGGACATGGGGGGGCCCAAGACTCAGTTATGTATGTGGGGAGGGGAGCAAAAGCTAGCCTGTGTGGTCTGATCCCAAAGATGAACTACAGTAGCACAAACCGCTGAAAAACGTTATGTTGGGAACAATAGAAATGTGTCAACAGCGTATATGGGTGGTGACTGTCCCCATATATCCTCCCTCTCCCCCCACCCCCCATGTCCCTGAGTGCTATAATTCATACATTAGTATGAAAGTGTAAGTGTACAGTGCATTTGTGGCTTGGCATAAACCACATAGGGTTAAGTCCAAAGGAATAGGTTTACCATTACATAAACAATAATGAGTGGAGTCAGCTCATTGATTGTGTCATTTGGGCATAATTTGAGATAACATAATAAACCTTAATTTGTAAAGTATTCTACAATGCCATTTAGTGGTTCCAGAACAACTATTTTGAGCAATTCCAATTTTCATATTGATCCAACAATCACTAAACTACTGTCCCATGGCGAAATTGACCATGACCTTGAAAATGACATCCATCATTTGAAATGTGTGTGCTGTGCTCCGAGCCTGATTCTCTCCGTGTGTTCTGAGCAGTGCGTAATCTACTGGCTTTCCTGGATCAGGGGCCTCAGCTCTCCCAAATGTTCCTGCTTTCTCTCTTTCAGCTGTAAGGAATGTATGCGAGAATCATTCCCAAAGCCCGAGCCAAAGAAAGTCCAAAAACACCTGGTGGCTTTGGTCTTGCCATCTTAACACACCGTTGCATGTCCATTTTTCATGTTTTCTTTTATGCATGATTTCATTCAGAGCTAGTGTCTCTAGGAGTGCGAGTCCATGAGAGCAGGAAGTGGTGCACACCTGAAACTGATTTGGGGTTTATTTCCTAGTGTTAAAGTAATTACACAAACATTTGCCATTATTTGCCACTGTTTGTCTGGAAGATATCACCCTGCACCCAATTTGCTTGCCTTCTAAGTCACTGGGAAGACTGGGAAAGGCAGAGAGATACAGGCGCTGTTTATTTCTTACCCAATAAAGTAATGGAATGCCTAAACAACAGCTTGGAGTCAGTAGAGTCACATAAAAAGTGTACTGGCCCTCTTAGATGCGTACAGAGTGTACAAGCCTGCATAGTTGGCAGGAACCCAGGGGATGGAGGGTTGTCTAAAACGGATGTGTTAAATGCCGGCAGAGCTCACATTTGTCTGAACTGATGTGATCCAAGTAAATAAAATAAGGCCATGATAAAATGAAAAGACAGTTATTGGCCATATATTTCATTGTCATTTGGTAAAGAATTTCTATTTTAAAGTGAAACAAAAAGTTATATTAAAATATTACAAAAAAGGCTAAAGCTATTATTGCATTAAACCGTTAGGTCTTGCAAAAATTTTTTTTTTAGTCCCTCTGTTCAGTAAAAAAATCTTCAGTTCAGAAATAATTATCTTGTGTAAGATTTTTGTTCCTGAATTAAACTGACTGAAGCAAGACGATCTGAAAATGAGAAAAACAGAAATGAGAAACTAAACATTATGGGTTTTTTGACACTCCATAATCCTTGAATATTTAAACAAATATGTGATTTATGATGTTTTCCTTAAGGATTAGGTTGAAATATTTTCTCTTTTCATGTTTGCTGAGATTTTTGAAGAAGATAATCATTGTCGTTCATTTTCATATACCACTGCAAAAACTCTTATTGGAACCAATATCAAATGTGCTTTACCTTGTATAGAAAAAGGAATAGAAATGTGATAGAAGACTTCCTTCTCTATCAAGGCTGCCAAAGTGGTAGGAAAGTTCTGGAAGTCAAATAAATATCCAAGATCAACATGCCTTGATGTGTTTTGCAGGTGATGTTGTGGTTAGTGAAATAACCTCACCTAGAAGTCTAGTAACATGGAGGAATACAGAGACTGTGGGTGCCGCTGGATCTTGGTTTGAAGAGGCGTTTCAGAGGAAAGTGATGTCCAACTTATATTTGAAAATTGTGCAAGGATAAATCATGTCAGGTTTAGACTAAACTTGTCAATATTCATATTATTGTGTCTGCTAGTCGATCCCTTGCATTAGCCATATTTGGCCATATTTTCTATTACATTTATATAAAAACACCCAGATGTTATATCAATTGCATTGATAGTCTAACAAAATATCTTTCTTGAAGTAAAATATAGTAATACATCAAACCATTTATGACTGGGCCATATGCCCTAGAGAGCCAACATATTTCTAAAAGCTTTACTACACCATAGTTTATGCCAAACTAACTACAAAGACAAACTCATGAACCAATATGATACAACTATTTAAGCATCGCTTCATGTGTGTTGAATAAACATGAGATAAAAAGAGAATCTCTGAGCTGTTTTAAAAAATCATAGGTTTTTAGAATAAATGAATGATTCAGCTTAAATTTATTTTGGCATAATCATTTAGCTAAAGGGACAAATTATAATTATTAATTCATGTGTTTTACAAGGCTATTTGTTCATGATTTGTTCCTATGTTAATATATCGGTTCTCAAATTTGCAGCCTCCTACATTTTGAGATGTATCTTTTTTGCAGTTATTGTCTAAGGCTGGTTCTGAAGTATTCATCATAGGAGAGGCCTAATCAATGTGCTTTTTCATTGATCTAGACTATTAGTTAATCTCACAGTCTACTCTGTATCTCTGTATCCATTTCCTTAGAGATAGAGTAGACTTGCCTGTTCATTCATGAAGCATAACATTATTCCTTTAAATACTTTGTTCATGATCTTCCCTTACAAGGTAGTTTCAGTTACTTTAGTTTACAATATCCCATGTCTTCTACAGAGTGGAAAAAATGAGTCTCATCTTCATTTATAAACCATAACATAATATTCATCTGCTATATTTACCTACTACATTGGCTTGTGATTTGATCTGGTTAGTGCTACACCAACCATACATTTGCATCCATTTATTTGGGTCCAGGGGAGGCGGGGAGGCCCAGGTTTCCCTCTCCCCAGCCACCTCTTCCACCTCTTCGGGGGTGGTGGTGGTGTAGCGAGGCGTTGTCAGGACAGCCGAGAGATATAATCTCTCCAGGGTGTCCTGGGTCTCCTCCCAGTTGGACATGCCCGGAACACCTCACCAAGGAAGTGCCCAGGGGGTATCCGGACCAGATGCCCGAACCACTTCATCTAGCATGTATTTACCAACACGTACTTACGTGTCTGTTTTTACTTAGGGATTCGTGTAAATTTACTCAGCATATACATGTGTATGTTCCTCTTCGATTACAAATTCATTAGTGCCATTCTGTCCATATAGAAACTGTGCAGTTTTCACATTATTGTTTGGAGTTCCTTGTGCATAAAAAATGTATTATTTTCATACAATAAAATTCAAAACACAAATCATTTAGGATAAAAAGGCAACATGTGGATGTTTTTGTGCAAGTCCTGGGTTTCCTAATTCAGAATACAGTTCTATCAGACAAAACTGGCAAAAGAAGAAAAAAGATGTAACTATTACACGAAATAGTCAAAACAGCAACATTTTCCAACAACAGAAAAAGATGTTTTTCCATTATTGGGTCATCAGTATCATTTTTGGCTTTACTCTTGTTTCTGGTTTTGGAACTGTTTGAGAGTACTTTTTATAATAGCAATGACTGATTTGGGATTACACTTGATGACATTATAATTTCACCACCTTTACCATGCAAACATAATTCAACTAGAAAGTGAACACATTATATGGTCACTGCTGATTTCAGTTTAGGAAAAATGTCTTATTGATGCTGAAAATTCACTGTAACTTACATGTGTTAAACGTTTCAATCTAATTCATATTGATAATAACTGAGTTCAGAGGTCTTATGTTCACACACCTCTCAACATGCTTGGATCTCCTGCAGCTCTGTCATTTTCCCCAGTTGCCAAACTGTTCGGTGTGGCTTATCAAGCTATAAAGTTTATACTGTGAGAATAGTCAATGACTGGCAAACACAGATTAGGAAACATTTTTGTTTATGCGGTGCAATACTTTCAACTTTGGACTCTAAGGAGTCTGTGGTGTGCAAAGTAAATTATACCACTGTGTTTCTACGTGATTGGACCATGTCACATACATGGCTCCAGAAACAATGTGTCCAGCTCATGATGTCTGCAAGTTTTTCTCTTTCTGCTTTGCTGTATTCGCACATTTGAATTTAGGCTGAGATCATGCCACTACATCTGTTCAAACACCCCTGTGCTTTTCATTAATTCCTCTGGTGCATGGAGATTATAGTTAAATAAAAAAAAATTCCTTTTCTTGACAACACACTCTGTTGTACAAAGGCATTACAACATCGTTTGGACAGGAATTACTTTGTCTAGTTGAAATCCATGCAGATATGTGCATTAATGATTCAGGAAATATGTGAGTTTTCTTTTGGTACTGTAATGTATAAATGTATACATGTACAGATGTGATGTGCGAGGTACAGATGTGAGGTTTGAAGTACAGATGTGAGGCACAGATGTGAGGTCATAGGTCAGCTGTATCATAGTCTGTTCAGGCCCTCTACAGCAGCAAATACTTCTTGTTAGAACAAGCATGTGCTTGATTCTACTCTATTTTGATCCTCAATAAAGTATATGTATTGGGAAACTGGGAAAAAATTCCAATCGACATTCAATTAATATTCAATTTCAATTAATACTTTGTTATAGATCATTAGGAAGCCATGCTAGTCTCATATCTTCTTAGGCATGATCCTTAATGCCTCAATGTGCTGGATGTGTCTTCCAGAATCATTCAAGCTCAGTTTTCCCCAAAGCACTCCTGTGTTTTCCTGGCAGTATGCTTCAGGCTATTGGATTCTTGAAATAAATTCTCACCCCAACACTTGAGTACTCTGGAAAAGGTGGTTTTTTACCAAGGATTACCTTAGATTTGTCTAAATTCATCTTTCCCTCTCTGGTGATTATTCTTCCAGTACCTTGTCTCAAAACATACTCCCACAACATGATGCTGTCATGTTTGACTGTAGGTCTGATATTAATGAGGTGATGCTCTGGGCCTGCTTTACTTCAAACAGGCTCTTCTGGGGCTTTAAGTGAGGAATGGCTTCATCTGACCCTAACATAGAGATGCCAATTACTAATTTTGGCTAGGTGGTCAGATCTACCAATGCTCATATTGGTTCCAAACATCTTCCATTGAAGAATGATGTAGGCTACCCATGTGCTTTGCCACTTTCAATGCTGCAGAGTTTCTTATATCGTTTCTCAGATCTGTGCCTTGACACTGCAATGGCTCACTGGTCTACAGCCCATTCTCTTGTCGTCATGGATTCATTTTCTCTTATCTTGGAAATACACCATCAACTGTGAAGTGTTTTATAGACAGCTGTCTGTCTGTCCTAATTATTTCTAGTTTGCCACAGGTGTACTCCAGTGCACTTTTAGATGCATTGTAAGGAACAGTCGATAGAACAAGGCCAATTGAACAGAACAACTGACATTCTGAATAATCACAAGTTCATTTGCTATGTGAACAGTTCCATTCAAGCCAGATGACACCACTAACTGACCATTAAGGAACATATACAGCAGTGGAGGTTGAGATGGTTTGGAAACATGCGGAAAGATTTCATGAGCTCAATATTGCACCAACTCCCTTGAAGACAACGACCCACCCAGTGGAAAATACAACACATAGCGGCCAAAAAACCTAGACCAAGCAAATTGAAGAAGATTTAAAGAACCAAAAACTCGACCATTATCAAGCAAGAAGCGTCACCATGGACCAAAAGACATGGAGAAACATGACCAAGTTGGAAATCCTACAGGACTGAGAGCAGAGTAGAAGGGCAAACCCCAAAGGTCAGGATTAAAGAAGGAAGATTTAAATGAATACAGTCTGTATTTGTCTTTTGTATTTAATACATTTACAAAACATTCCAAAAATGTCATTTTGCTTTGTAGTGGAGTATTGCATGCATCCTATATTGATAAAACAAATTGAAAATGTGTAAACGTGCATGTGTCTGAAAAAGTTCCATATGCACATATTTAAACAACAAATAGTCACTTGAGTTTGTGTTTCATAAGCAGTTGCATTCAGCCAAGTATGACCATAACCCTTCACTGACAGATAGTTAAAATGTCATTAACCATGAACTACAGTAAGAGTGCAGTGTATGAGAAGGCACTAATAGAGACTATTAATTATAATCTCTATCACAATTTTGGATTTATCTGAGAAAAATTTCACTAATCTTTAACACCTTTTCAGTGGCTATGGTTATCTTATAATTTATATTCCAATGTGCCTAAAAATGTCATGAAAGAGCACATTTACAACACCTACAGACAGAACTAGTCACATCTGCAGAACTATAAATATAAGTTCCTTTCTCAAAACTGTCCTCCAGGGTGTATGAAATAGCATGACACTTTAATCTCCCACCCAAGAATGTGAATATCTTTCCCTAGTGAGGACTGCGGTTACATGACAGTCTGACAAGAAATGATGGGCAAATTAGAAGCAAGTGTGGATGTTGCATCCCTCCTTCTCTCAGTGCACATTCTTCCTCTAGTGTAAAACCCATCCACTGCAATTTAGGTCTTGACCCATCTAGAAATGCTTCATATGAAAATGATTTAGTGCGCCAGCACAGATTATGAACACACTGAAGAAAGTAACGAGAATCAGTAAACAGCTTTAACGAGTAAAGTTGGCTCAACACCAGTACCGATCCAATAGTGATATCTTGTGTTTGAATGTCAGCCGATACCGATACAGAGCCAATGTTTTTTCATTAAAAACCACTGTGGAGCTAAAGTTTATGTGACGGTATGGAGGCCCTCTGCCGGCCGCCCCCGTCAGCAGCGGCGGTGTTTATGTTGTCCTGTGTTGTGGTGGTATGTGTACGCCCCTCAGGTGGGTGGTACTCATTCGTGAGTTTGCCACCTGAGGGTTGTTGGTATGTCTCTATTTATGTTGTGTCCTTGTACTGGCTTGTTGCTGGTTATTGTTTTTTTTTTTTCATTTAACCATCATGGCTTTATTTTTGGAGCACCTTTTATTCTTTAACCCCTGTTTTCCCTGAGACTTGCAAGATCGCTTCCTTTTTTGGACACACCTGTGACTTTTAAGAGTAGTTTGAGGCTATTGCTTTGTGTTTGATGTGCTGTATATGCTATTTTACAGATGTCAGAGGGCCTGAGGTTTAACACTTCTGTGTTTTAGTAAGGGAAACATGGCCAAACACATAATCTATGATAAAATGACAGTTCTGGGATATACCCCGGGGTTTATTATCCAAAAGATGGATGCAGAAATCTTTAAAGGTTCCAGACAGGGTTACTCCAGGACAAGGATAGAGAAACACTGCTGTATTTGTTTTAGAACTGATTGAGTTCTGGTTAAGAAGAAGGTAAACATGTGCACATGGCTGATGAAACTAGTGCATACTGCCTGCGTCCCTGATTAGAGTACATGACTTACTACAGGAAGACATACCGGGAGCTCAGAACACACTCCCATTACAAGCTTTTTGTGTCCTCTGTATAATCAAGTGTATTTTTATTTGTGTTAAGATTAGGAGAAGAGATGTGTGTTTAGTTTAAAGTTTAGATCAAGAATGGGAGGCTGTGTTGCATAGTAAGTCTATTTCTTTCCATGTCAAACTTAGTTTCCATCACTTTGTCAGGGTGTAAACATTTGCTGATTGTAATCTGTCCCCACACTTTTCTGATGTAACTAATGATTTTACAGTTTATGCTCATGGAACTATATTCTAGCTAGCACTTGCAAAAGGTGCCTGTGTCTACCAGTCTTCGAGAGCAGTTATTAACGATCCGACTAATCCAAACGTTCCGACTCCCTTGTTTTATGGGCTGTGCGAGAAGCTCCACTCTATTACATTTCTAATTGTCGTCTCCATCCTGAGCACTTTTACTAGCGCTAGTGTTATTATGGGTCGTCATTCTCCCTCCTGTGAGGAACGGGAACACACTGATTTTTCCAGCAAAGGTGAAAAATATCACAAATGACATTTTATTGGCCCTGCTCAGATAAGAATATGCACGATATGAAGTCATGCAATATTAATGACAGTTTCGGGTGCTAGCAAAGACAACATACCCATCATTAAGTAAAAAAGGGAGTTAATTCTTTGAAAAAGATAAATTAATGAAGGAACTGTTGAATTTTAGGTAAAAAGGTGGATCAAGACATCTAACTTGAGAGATCATTTGCTTTGTAAATTTATGAACACACAAAATAACAGTAATTTATAATTCTGCATGTAATTATAAAACTAGCGGAAGGACAGGTTTGAGATTTACACAATGTCCTACTTCTTTATAATAGGGAATTATCATTTTCCATTGTTTAGACGTGCACTGAACGGACAACTGTTCCATCTTTTGGATGTCTTTGATGGGTTGACTGACACAATCAGATGTTTATGATGTAGGTGTTGATGGTCATTTGGCATCTTGAATTTCATTGAACTAATTGTGAGATGAATAACGACAACCCAGAGAATAGTTTTATGGGTGATGTTGCCACTTATTGTGTCATGAAAGACATTAGGAAACACTAAGGTTGTGTCAGACTTTCAAATAAAATTAACACCATTATCTTAGCTTAGCTAAATTATACAGTACCACTCTCCAGCTAGAGAAGTCTCTGGGAGGTTTATTTTGACTACTGCTCTCTCTATTTGCATTGATTAAAGGGAATTTTATTTCAAATACAGGCCCCATTTTAAATAGCTTCTTACGCCTTTGTGCCAATATGTCCAGATGAGCAGGTTTTAGTGATGGACAATTGTGTCAAAACATTTCTAATGAATGAATTAGAAGCTGCAACTCGAAGTTTGCAATGATCCACGTGTGATTGCCAAAGTTGAGCTTCCTTTCTGTCCCAGGCGAGGAGTGTGAAGCGAAAGAGGAGGAAGCAGACGCGAGTCTTCAACTGAAGCGTTTAGTGAAGCGAACGAACACAAAACCGAACATAAGAAGCCAATGTAAGCTCAACAATCAACGAGGCCACAAAGGGCTTAAATAGATGAGCACATAAGAACCCAAGAGCACTCAGGTGAAGTGTGCTGTATGTTATTGACCGCAGCCCACCAGTGTTACTGTGTATATGTGGTTGCCTATTCTAAGCCCTGTGTGTTAGTATGGCCTTGTCGGTGTGGTATGGCCTCCATTTTGCCAGTGTTGTTGTTTAAAAATACATATGATGATGCAGACCCACATATGTGGTTGAAGAGTATGGCTGGTCTCGTTGTTATGCATTTTCAGGAATTATAATGTTATTGGCCTGCCTTATTTCACATAGCAGTGTTTGAAATCTCCCTCGTTATACACAAACCATACAATAATCAATATAAGCAAGTTGAAATCTAGCATTTCACAAGTTGGAGTATTTCATCATTATTTCCCATTGGACGATTTTGCCTCTATTTATTGATTTTATGTAAGAAAGATCAAAGACCTCAACACCACCAAACACCTGCAAGATAAGGATGCTTTCTGCACCTCGCTGGCCTTGGTAGAGAGACATCAATCCATACACACGGACTCACAAAGATTCACAAAGGGGCTTTCAGCTCATTAAAACAACCATATCCAACACTGATAAAGCTATTTCTCATGTCTGCTATTGAAATAATTCATCTTTTTCCCATGACTGCAATGGAAACATTCTGGAATGTTCCATTTTAAACTTACACAGTAGCCTTGAGGCCAACTGATCAGCGTCCACTGAAGCGTCCACACTGAGCCCAGACACCTACACAGGCCTCTCCGTTCTTAGACTTTACTTTAGCTTTCATATTATCAGTTTTTCTTATTCAGTGCTCAAACAAATATCTTTTTATGACCTCAAGTTACGTTGCCTTCCCTGGCCAGAGAGGGTGTCCCTCTGGACGTCTTTACACATTCTTCACCTGTGACACTTTGTTTTCAAGAATGGGCACATGTTAGAACTGTAATCATGATACATTAAGCATATATCACTTTAAGCATTGTTATTAATACACTGCACAAGATAGACACGAGCTTTGACAAACTAGAACATAAAGTACATTTTGCTTGCAGTGTGCAAGTTATAACTAGTTGTAGCGTAAGTGACCACTAAATTACATTTTACACACTTACGTATTACTATGGCAGACATTATATATGAATTACATAGTGAATTATAACTACAGTATATATAATATCAGATGCCTAACTTGACAGATTGAGGATTGAATTCTAGTTGATTGTCCAGTATTACCCATGGTTGTGTGCCTTGTCATATGTAGAAATACCAGAGATCACAGGGCCTTCTCATGAAAAAGTATCTAGCTGGGATTTAATTTCAAGTGAAGGTTTGACTTTGAAATATTAATTGTTTAGGTAATGAATTCTGATTACAATTGCAACAGGATGTTTATTTTTAGAGAATTCCCTCATACAAATGTAACCCAGATCCTCTGTATAGCGTTTGTAAGACTAAAGGCCCACAAAATGTATCACGATTCATCAAAACACATAGTAGCCAATATGAACAAAACACACCACCTAACATTTACTGACTATGCACATGATTTATCGATATTCTGACCCTAAGTCTGAAGACTTACTGATGTTTTAAAACGTTTCTTCCATTTGTTGGTAGAGAATAATTGGGGCCAAAATTGTCTTATAATTCTGTAGGGTACCCAGCCATAAGCCATGACAACAGGTGATGCATTTAATCCTAACACTTCAGGGACCAGGAGGTGGCCTGGATCCAGACTTCATTTTAACTGCAATGTAGTCTGAGAATAATTCATAGAACTTACTGGGTAATATGACTAATATCTAAATAATAAACCCTAGATTTAAGAGGTTAATAATATGTCTGTTTTTCAATGTTGCTTTTAAATAAAACAATTTTGGTTGAGGAGCCTGAAGTTTAGACAAATTCTCTGGGAGACCATCAATGAGTACTTGAAAAACGGGCTGGTGGTTTTCAGCAGTCTTAAAGCACATGGCTGAGGGATTGACCTACTGTAGCTCCATGGAGTCTGTTATTTGGAGCACTGATTTGAAAGTGAAGATGACAGGACAGTTTTTTTTCTTCAGTATGCAGGACAAGACCTAGTGGGTTTGTTTTTACTTTACAGAACACACACAAAAAAACAAGACAACTCAGAAAACACTGCAGTCCCTCGCATTGTACAGACGAGTGAAGATTTCGATTTTCCTCTTGTATGCTCAATTCTGAGACCTACTGTGTTTCATGGAGGTTACTTGCATGACATACAGTGATGTCCATCAGAACTGATCATGTGATTGAGGGGCCGTCAAACAGACGTGGGAGACAAGCTAAGAGAAGCTATGCGTCTCTCAGAGAGATCTCATGGGAATACTTTGACAGCGGGCAGTTTTCAGATCCACAGTGACACCTAGTGGCAAAGGCAGAAATTGCTGGAATTGTTTCAGAGAGAGAGAGAGAGAGAGAGAGAGAGAGAGAGAGAGAGAGAGAGAGAGAGAGAGAGAGAGAGAGAGAGAGAGAACAAAAAACAACAAAAAGTTTACATTCCATGTGCACTACATATTAGCAAAACATAGCAAGACCACTATTGCTATGCTCCATAGTGAGACAGCAGATGTTAAGTCCTATCATTGAAGGCCAGCTAACACCTCTCCTACAATCCAGTGTCTGTCAGGAATTGTAAACAAATGCAGCATACCAGAATATCTAAACAGACAGAACAGTTTAGAAGGATTAATTCCTTCATTAAATACTTTTCTGCTTCTGTTTTATGGACACAGATTTTCTTGTTATAAAACACCATAAAATTCAGTCCTGAGTTTACAGTTATGTTTTATTAACAAGCAGAGCTAACTCACACACTTACCACAAATAGACACCGAATCAGTTTTACCACCAAATACAGTTGGCATAACACCAACATTTATATTTCAATACTAATTCCATATCTAGCATCACACTAAAACCAACAATATCAAAACAAGACACCTAAACTGTATTTAGTTGAATTGAATGGCAATCCAGTCATTGAAACCCTGAAGAGATGGTTACATCATGAGAGGTCAGTTGAAAGACCTCTCTTTGTAGAGGTCAGGATGCTTGTTGCTACAGTAAATTGGAGGCCTTTTTAATCAATGATGTCTGGCCTCTTTACTGTGTACATGCCCATGTGATTGGGCAGTCGAGATGTCAGAAGTGGCATTTGTAATCAAGCGTCTCAACTAAAGTTACAAGCAGCCAACATGTCATATAGTCAAAGAGCGAAAAGTATCAAAGGTTGGAGTATTAAATTATTTAACATGATTTTGTTAAAAAAGTGATACATTGTACATTGTATTCACTGTCCTGGTGATTACAATTATATAAAAATTGCTTTGTGGATTTCTTTCCCCTGAACAGGGAAGAG
The DNA here is from genome assembly GCF_052324685.1 of Brachyhypopomus gauderio. NCBI lineage: Eukaryota > Metazoa > Chordata > Actinopteri > Gymnotiformes > Hypopomidae > Brachyhypopomus > Brachyhypopomus gauderio. Next base: position 16,552,126 of record NC_135227.1, read on the forward strand.
GTTTTCCTTGTTGAAACAGATTGCAGAATCTTTTGTAGCTGTGGCTCTGATTCTAACCCAGGCCAGATGGAGATAAATGTATCCTTGTTTGTCTTCAACTTCTAGGGAATATCCTGTCTGCTATAGTATCTGGAAATAATTGAAACAAAAGCCAAAGAAATACAGACTATACTCTCTCTCTCTCTCTCTCTCTCTCTCTCTCTCTCTCTCCCTTTCTCTCTCTCTCTCTCTCTCTCTCTCTCTCTCTCTCTCCCTTTCTCTCTCTCTCTCTCTCTCTCTCTCTCTCTCTCTCTCTCTCTCTCTCTCTCTCTCTCTCCCTGTATATATGTGTGTGTGTGTGTGTGTGTGTGTGTGTGTGTGTGTGTGTGTGTGTGTGTGTGTGTGTGTGTGTGTGTGTGTGGCCCACATGCAATTCAGAATCCATTACACACCAGACTAACTGGGTAATCTGAAGAGAATAATACATTTTTATTTAATGGAATCAGTGGATATTGGGTAGCTGTGTATATAATTTCCCCCATGCTTATGAAGAAAACCAGTGACTAACTCACCTCAGTCTTGCTCAATTACTAGTATGAATAGTGGCAGTTCCTCAATGAATATCAAATGACTGCTTTTCCTGCAAACAAATAGTCTTGCTCCACTGTTTCCTGTCTTGAAAAGCGATACGCTGAATAACAAACAATTGGTACAGCACAGAGTGAAAGAATCCCATGTCAGTCAGTAAACTTCTGAAACAGCCAGCATATACGTATCACAAATGACTTAAAACAGTGGAAAAGTTGTGAACACCTCAGTTCTGGGTTTGGTTTCTTTTACCACAGTATCATGACTTTGTTACATGTTGAGATTGTTTCTTTTAAGCCCAAGGAAGACAGGAGTATGAAAGACAATAGCTTTATCATTGATTGAATTTCAGCAAGATTAATGATGTGCCAGACTGGATATAGCGGACTGATGGTCATGCTTTGAGTTTGGCTAAACAGCTTATATTGTTTATTGCTAATGAGATGAGAGCCGTCATTACTGAGTAATCCAGCCCAGATGCTAATCAGTTGCAAGCATTATTGAACTGATTATCGCTACAAAAATCTAGTTTCATGTCTGCCTCGTCTAACAGGTTCCCCTAAAAAAACACTATTAACAGATTGTGATGAGATTAGTGCAACATAAATGTGAATCCGCAGTGACTAACGGCCCATGCACGTGCAAATATGTACAGCCGCAGCTGTGTGAACGGCCTCCACGACTGTTCTGAGAAATCTCCACCAACAGCTAGTAAAATTGCGTACTAGATGTCTGGAGGCGATTCGTCCAGGGGGGAGCACTGGCTTGGCACTTCTGCCTCATTGTTTCGGGATGAAATCTGACTACATGAGTTCTGCTCTAACGAGTGGAAAAGAAAAGCTGCCACCTATATTTACATCGCTGGTTTGGAAAGTGTCGGAGGAGCCTGATGGTGTGGCGGAAAAGCCCCGAGCTGCCTGCGACCCGCGGGCAGGAGGAGCCTGAAGATCTCAGGGCTCCACCAACCAGGTCTTCCACACCACACGCCACCAGCAGCACACCTTCACTGTGTTCGATTTCATGTTCCTCAGGTTCAGATTTAATGGCATTGAGAGGCCCCATGTGTCTGCGTAACCTAACACAGGAGTAAGCCCCTTTTGGGTCATTTTCAGATGTTATTTGTATTCTCTTGTATTCGTAGTATTACAATCAAATGTTAAACAGGAAAGGTAAAAACTAAACGTAAAATACAGAACTAGGCAGCATTAAAAGGGCCCAGAGCAGTTTAACATGAAACATTTGGCACTTCACTACTATAAAAACAACTCATTTGATTATCTGTCTTTGTACATCCAACATGGCACTGATGTAATTCCCATTTTTCAAGCACACAAGCTCATGTTGTTTAGCTGCCATTACATTCCACACAGAGTTATTCACATTTTGCTACTCCAAACTATAGACCCACGGAGTATGACATCATACATTACCATTATGCAGCCCCCACTAAAAACATTTGTTCACAATGAGGTATTTTGTTCTTAGCACTCACAGTCATGATGCTCAAAGATACGTAAACCTATATAACAGTTGTAAAATCTCTCATTGCTTTCACCCAAAGAAACAAAGCAACTACAGCAAACATTACATCAGAGCAGTGACAATAATGGCAAATAGAAGGATGTTGTCAACACCACATGGTCTTTCCCTATACAATTACATCAGCATAAACATTCATGCATCGCCGAAACACAAATATGTTCTGTCTCATCGCATGTGTCATGAGAGGTCCCCTTCTGAACATAAGACTCAGCTATACAACTCTTCTGGTGTAGCTTTTTGCTTCTGGAGGAATAACGCACATTCCAGTTAACCAATAACTAAGATGCTGATTATTCCATGACTAGGATGCAGTCATTTCTCCCCTCGGCTCCAGCACGTCTGCTGAAGAGAGAGTCCTGAAGAAGGGAGATGTGTGTCGATACAGATGGCTCTTCATCGAGACCTCCTGAGGCCTTTGTGGCCAGTGTGGTGGATCGTGCATCACAGCCTGTCTAGACAAGATAATGGCTGCGCAGAACCTAAGTTATGCAGAGGCATGTTCTCTGTCTGATGCATCTGTTCCAGCTTTACTACTTATCTCTATTCTGCTCTAGATGTATGAGCATCATTACTCAAGCTCTGGGCCTAGCTGGGGCATCAAACGTCACACCTCTTTTTCCTGAGACAGGAATTGCCCTCTTCAGAGGTTGTAGAATAGTTCTATATGCACTCTGACTCAGTGCTGTGTCTCAGTGCTGTGACTCAGTGCTGTGTCTCAGTGCTGTGACTCAGTGCTGTGTCTCAGTGCTGTGTCTCAGTGCTGTGACTCAGTGCTGTGACTCAGTGCTGTGTCTCAGTGCTGTGTCTCAGTGCTGTGTCTCAGTGCTGTGTCTCAGTGCTGTGACTCAGTGCTGTGTCTCAGTGCTGTGTCTCAGTGCTGTGTCTCAGTGCTGTGACTCAGTGCTGTGTCTCAGTGCTGTGACTCAGTGCTCTGACTCAGTGCTCTGACTCAGTGCTGTGTCTCAGTGCTGTGTCTCAGTGCTGTGTCTCAGTGCTGTGTCTCAGTGCTGTGACTCAGTGCTGTGTCTCAGTACTGTGTCTCAGTGCTGTGACTCAGTGCTGTGACTCAGTGCTGTGACTCAGTGCTGTGTCTCAGTGCTGTGACTCAGTGCTGTGACTCAGTGCTGTGTCTCAGTGCTGTGTCTCAGTGCTGTGACTCAGTGCTGTGTCTCAGTGCTGTGTCTCAGTGCTGTGACTCAGTGCTGTGTCTCAGTGCTGTGTCTCAGTGCTGTGTCTCAGTGCTGTGACTCAGTGCTGTGTCTCAGTGCTGTGACTCAGTGCTGTGACTCAGTGCTGTGTCTCAGTGCTGTGACTCAGTGCTGTGACTCAGTGCTGTGTCTCAGTGCTGTGTCTCAGTGCTGTGTCTCAGTGCTGTGACTCAGTGCTGTGTCTCAGTGCTGTGACTCAGTGCTGTGACTCAGTGCTGTGTCTCAGTGCTGTGACTCAGTGCTGTGACTCAGTGCTGTGTCTCAGTGCTGTGACTCAGTGCTGTGACTCAAAGGGGATCCAAGTTTGCATATTATTCTCAGATTCGTTCTTCAGTAATCCCATAGTTAGTATTGGGATTATAGAGTCTTTATTGGTTTAAAAGACAAAACTAGGTATAAAACACTTGCTAAAACTTTAGGAACTTTAAAAGGTTTAAACAAATTTCCCTTGCGTGAACAGTCCAAGAACTCAGCTCAGGAACTGGTTTGATTCTGGAGTCACCAAAATAGCACAATACTGAAGTGTTTACATTTTCCATGCAGGTTTAAAGGATTTTAATTCTTTTCACTCATAAGTTTGCAGTCCAAGTCAAAATCAACACAAACTATCTCAATAACGTGATGCTTGTATGAAGATCAGATGTTTAAAACAAGCCCCCAACAGGAAATTCCATGGACTTGTAGACATATTTGGGGGGAGCTTCATTTCTTCTCTACATGGTAGCCTAGTAGAGAGGAGAAAATGCTTCCCCTCCCTGACAACAACGCTACTCTGCATTATATACTGCAAAGAAAGTCATGGGGTGGTGGACATTAGGAATGGGAAAAGTTTTGGTATGTTTCCCCCTTAAATCCTTATATATGTGCTGTGTATGGGGCCACATGTAAACACGCTCTCTCTAGTTCTCAGCGGTGAGAACCTGGCAATGGTTCATGTGTATTCACATCTGAAGACATCAGGGACATGGCCATCCCTCTCAGCACATGCACAGTTCATGACGTGAACATATCACAACAATTCATAAATCAACAATATGGCAGTGTGCTCTTTTTTTTTTTTTTTTCACAAGCCCTCAGTTTCCCTTCCTCTCGTCATTTCATCTTCGCTCCAAGCATCTGCTAAGCTGCTCACAGGTGACGACAAAGAAATTTACTGCATGCGGATCAAAGGTTTGTTCAGCTGAATCCGAAAGACAGTATGGTTTGGTTCTTAGGCTGATGACACTTGACATCCACCCTTTCAATCTTTCTGTCTAACTAATCTTTCTGTCTAACTGCTTTTAGCTTAGAACTAGTCATATAATAACAAAATAACACATACTGTTTAATAATAAGAGGCTTCACAAGCCAATTTCATAAATAGTCACATTATTGAAATGAGAATGGCATAGTTCTTTTTATTTGAAACAGAGATAAACAGATAAACAGATTTGCTGTCCTCATATTTTAGAAAACAAACAAAATGTTGAACAAATGTTTAAACTATTAATGAGACTGTTTTAAGAAAAACAAGTAATGGAGTTGCCAGGCAGATTGTTATGGCTGTTCTGCAATGAAATATAGGAATCAATCACAACCAAAAAAAGAGAGACCACATTCATTCTTCCCCTGATTATGACCTGTAGGCAGAATGCATTAGACACCTCAATTCAAATAAAACGAGAAAAATCTGTGAAATTAAGAATAGCAAGGCAAAAAAAACATTTACTTCTTAGTTATTTTTGTAGAATATTGTACTCAGCACACCTGTCATAACAGCGACAGAAAAATCATAAACATTTTTTTCATGCTGCTTTTACCACTCGCCAAAACCTCGGCAGTTTTGGGGGGGTTCCTTATTATCATCTCGCACATGTGTCATTGTAATAAGACTGAGGGGGTTTATTTGAACAACCCAGCCATTCATCACTCTCTGGGTTCCTGCTGCTGTTGCCTCTATATTTTCAAGCTTGTCTCGGAGCTGCTCAGCTGGACTAAATGTTTTTGGACGTGTTTCTTGACAGGTCAACTCAGAACCACCAGTGCTCCATATAATCCGTTCTGGTCAAAGAGCAGTAGCTTGACAGAGCGTTCTGAGCGGCAGTGTCCCAGTGGACTGGGTCTTCCACTCGTGACCTGTGTGAAGTCCCACATGACATCCACATCCGTACAGAGGGTGAAGGTTTTACCGGGACTCACCTGGTTCTGATTACAGTAATTGGCCATTGTAGTAAGGGAAGTGTGTGGAGTCTGTCTGAAATTTGCACTGAATTATTTGCAGCGGGGGGAAACGTAACCTAAAACCCAAAAACCTTCTCTGTATTATATCGACTGAGAAAGGATTCACTTTGTGAAATTGGCATCCCATCAAAAAAACCAATACTGAAAAACCGACAGATACTGTTATTTGTTTCAGTTTGCTCTTTGAGCGTTTATAACCTCGTATGTGCAGCAATGATGTCCCAGTGAGTTGGACATGTTGCACATCAAAAGCATAATCTACTTTTGTGAAGTATAAATCAGTACAGACCAGTGATACTAATGCAGTTTGATTTTTGGCTTTTGAGATCAATGTGCTTCATTTATAAACACATGACCAGTTGTTCCTGGCAATAAAATCTATATATATATATATATATATATATATATATATATATATATATATATATATATATATATATATATATATATATTATTTTTTTTTTTAAACATCTCAAACATCCAGCACAAACAATTTTATTTACGGCACAAATCGGAACCAAATTTACGGAACAAACTCAAAACCTCAAAGGGTATATTCACAGAAGATTTTTTTTTAGATTAAATACCAACAAAGATAAAAAAAAACACACTTGCAAAAATAATCACATAAGCATATAATCATTTAACTATTTTCAAAGCACAGAAATACTGTGTCTAACTGTGAAGAGAAACAGGAAACAATGGAACATTTTCCTTTCAGTGAGTCCATACTGGTGAGATTTAAAGGCACAGTCTGTAGGTTTACTATTGCAGAAGTAGTATGTCATCCGGGGAAGTTTCACATACTGGAAAGATTGATTTTGGTTACATACTGCATACTGCATACTGATTTGGGGCCCAATCAGGACGCGAGTAGTATGAAGATGAGACCATCACTGGTGTTCTGAACCTTTCTCATCACTGTCTGGATAAATCTTTGATTTCTGTTGCACAAATGAAAACAATGACCTTTAATCAGGTCCTGTTTTAATCGTTGCTTAACATCTGAAAAAATTCATGTAAATTTGGTCTTTAAACATGAATACCTGAGCTCTAATTGCATTATAGAGTGCTGCAAACTAAGGTTTCAATGTTTGCCTTGGAAAGGCAAAGTATTAACTTTCAACTCACTATAGAATTATCAGCTAAAGCAATATTTATTTTACATGTATGTCAGATTCATGAAGTCAGTGTTCGAGACTAAATCAATCATTGTCATGCCTTTGTATCACTGCTGTAGGTCTGGTTGGTCTTGTTGGTGTTACAGCTAGCGGAGCTGGAAGGCTCTGACCTCTCCCTGGTCTTTGCCACGGCTTGTATAAAGTGACCAGTTAGCATGTTGAGGAGGAAGTGCTGAATGAGCTTTTGTGGCTCTAAACATCTACCGCATTCTAACCAGCAGACATTTGAGATCACGTCATCTCCTCCTGCGTACATATCCACATGCAGGCATCCCACCATACACAACTCATCGACTAAGCAGTCACATTCACTCCAGACTGTTGAGGTGTACAATTACTCACACATCCCAGAAAGGGGATTAAGGCCGGGGGGGGGGGGGGGGGGGGGGGTGGTTTGGGGGGGGGGGGGGTGTCTCAGGGCAGGGGGCATGAGCGATGGGGTAGGGGTTGGGGGTCGGGGTTTTCCGTTAAATGTGACTGGTTGCAGAGTTCACCCTTGAGAGGTGAAGGAGGTTGTGCAGGTTTGCTCCTGGAGCAGGGAGCTGAAACCATGACGCCCAGAGCTGAACCAGTACATCTGCTCCATGTACGTGAACCCACAACGGTCTCCACGGGCCACAGTAGGTCTGCTTGATGGAGACTGTAACATGACGTGGCTGTGTAACCAGGCAGCGGGGTGATGGGGGGATGAATAAAGGACTTTCCTTGACGTCTCCTGATGACTTTAACATGCCCTGCCACAAACGTGAGCATAAATGAGATGGTGGTGCAGCACTCCCGCAGGCCGGGCTGATAAAGGTCAGACTTCTCGTGCTCGAGCTCGAGCTACAGGATTTGTGCTACTGTTCAGAGGATCATTGATTTGCTGTTTACCTGCTTGCATGTATGTCAGAGCAATTATTTCCCATAAGCCATTAGGTTAAATGTTGAGACAGATCCTCAGAAATGCATATATATATATATATATATATATATATATATATATATATATATATATATATATATATATATATAACAAGACTTGGTCAGCTCAACATTTAATTCAGGCTAATATCAAACTAAATCAAACACCAGGACAATTTAAAATGTTCTCTAGTCCAAAAGGTCTATTAAAAACATTCACGTTGCAACTATTATTTTGTCTTATGGTCTGTCAAGTATAATCATGTTTAATAATCACTTCAGCACGTGTGTGATCAGACTGATTGTAGTAATTACTCATGTACATTCATGTCAGCACTTTTCCCTTCTGGGTCTGATTGTATCTCAGCTTCTCTTCAGTTTCAACTACCAAGGCGACCGTGGCTGCTGAGAGGATGTTCTACACTGCCACCTAGTGGTACCAATATACCAAATTAAACGTTTTTGGTCTGCGTTGAGTCACATTACGCGTATTAATGATGTAACACTACAAAAAGATGTAGCACTGCAAATAATACTGAATATGTCGGTGCTTTTAGTGCCGAATAATTGTTTTCGTTAGCCATCACATTGCAATGTTCAAGAGTTCAAGCTGACTTCAAACTTCATCCGAGTCACTGAAAATACTGTACAAAAACAGAATATCAGAGATATATGTCTTCCGGTTGCTGTGGGAAGCTGGGCGGAATCACATAAACGCACTTTGCTCCCCGTATCTGATGCCTGTGTGAACACCTTTCCACGGTTAGTGGTGTCCGCCCGTGGGCTCGGCCCGTCCTGACAGGCCTTCGTGTCCGCTCCTAACGGGACCGTTTGTTTGGGACTCCACGTCGGTGTTTACGTCCGCATAGGATCTTGATGGTAAACCGGCACAGCCGAGAGAGCAGCGTGTTTATGAACGCCGGTGTTTAATTACTGTGTGGCCGGGCTGGGGGGAGGGAGGCGATCGTGGACGCAACAAGAACAAAGGCGTCCCGTGTCTATCCGCATCTGGGTTTAATGTGGATAAACCAGGGCAGGCCTCTGTATGGGCTGCCTGAACACTGTCCTACTGACCCTCGATGAGAAGCGTCTCCAGCCTCTCTAAAGGGTTTAGCGCTATATTTAGAAACTGTCTAAATTGTCTAAACAATCTAGCATCCTTGGGAGTCTTAAAGATAAAGTAGGCAGCATGCTGAGCTTCCTTGTAATTCTTTAGGTATGGATCAAACAAGTTAAAAAGAATGCAGTGCTGGAATACAGATTCCCTGTGATTTAGGCAAAAAAAAAAATACAGTAATCTCAGCAAAACATTTAAGATTTATCCATGATGGCAAATGAGACAGTGTCCATTTATTCTGCAGTAATGACGCGTTTTGTATTTAAACGACTTTGTATTCCTCTTCCCCTTGGTTGTCTAGCACGGCTGGGAATGGCTTGATTTGATGTGACAGGATTAAAATGCAGTCATGCTGGGACTAATTAGAAGCAGCCCAGGTCAAGAAGTGATGTGAGCTTCCCTTGTGTTTGGCCGGGCTACAGAGAGAGGCCCAGCTGAAGAAACAGTCCATCAAAGCAACCATGGTGACCAGTCAGCTACTCAAGAGGAATGAGGTATGGACAGCACTACACACACCTACGCATCATGTGTCCATGGTGAACACAATGTTTATTCTGTCCACCAGAAAAAAATAAGATAGCAAATGTATCTGAAATGGATATGACATCAAAGAATATCTTCAGCTCCAGGCCTCATTGTGACTTATACCATAACTTTATGGCCAGAAGATCAGTAATCAGTAAGAAGATCAGGGCTATAAGATCAGTACAGGATTGATAAGTTTATACCTTAATCACCAATCTGGGCTTCTGTGCGTGGTCTTCTCTGGGACCTTTAGAGTTGTATCTCAGTTGTTAAAGCCAGAGAAAGTGCATTAAATGTCCATCATATTTACTTTTATATTTGTTAGAGGTGTCAATTCCAGGTTCAGAGATTAAAAGTCCTCACCAGGATTTTGCTCAGGCTTCCTGGATTGTGTTGATTCCACTAATTTTACCTGGATTGCTAATTAGAAAATCTAGCAACCTTGAGCAAAATCCTGGTGAGGACTTTTAATCTCTGAACCTGGAATTGACACGACTAATATTTGTTTCTTTGGGCTCATGAGCTCAAGCTAAAGAGGCTTGGCAGGACTGAGCTGTTGGCCAGAGAATGAGGCAGTACAGCAGCTCCGGGTTGGCCCAGGCTCTGAAGAGACACGCCCACAGGGAGGGGGAGGGGCCTAGAGCACACCGAGTTCATCTGTATAAATCGATACATTTCGATTTCTGATTATTATTATCTGGTTATCTGATACTGGAATTAAAAGAACTAAGTCACAAGAACCATTTGCATTCATGTTTTTCTGGGGTCTCAAGATGCTTTGTAAAGACTTGAGAATCACTCTGAATGATATGAACAGTAATTGCATGAGTGTTAAATAAAGAATATTGGTAGAGGTGTTTTATCTGTAATACTAAAGTGATATTTCCTAAGAATTTATAATATTGTGTGTATAGTGTGACATCCAAAATTCCATTCTAACTTTTAATTATAACCATACTTGCATGACTAATTATATGAATAAGTAATTAAACATGATTAATTATAACTATGTGCCTGAGATACTATAAACATTTCCATACATGCATTTTAATTGACATTGTGATTTGGTTTCGACACACAAATGTTGAAATGCTGGAGTCAAGAACTCAGTGTCTACCACATGTTTACTAGGTGCTTATGTACATTGAATAGATGTGCACAGGATGTTCAGTGAGTCTAATAATAAATATTTACCCCCACATCATCTCACTGAGTGCAGGCACTGTGGTGACCTCCTCCCGGGAACGAAAAATCTGGTTAGGACAAGCAGACATGGCTAAAATGTAGATGTCAAATATATTGAACACCACAAACTATAATTTTCCGGAGGCACATGTAATTCTTTAGCATTAGCACGTGTTTTAGTTGCCAGAGGTCAGTACACTGGGACTCATGCCTATAATTGCTGGAGATGCTTCCTGGACTGTCTTCCAAAAAATCACTTTGATTTGGACATGGTGCCTTGAACAATGCCCTGAGAAAACACAGCCGTACGAACGAACATGCGTCAGAAGTGGTCAGTCTCCTAGAAGTTCTTTCCATTGATGTAATGCATATATTTATAGAAGTTAGCCTTTGAAATGGGCCAAGGGTTTGGACAGCCAGGGGATTCTTCGGTGATTAACATCTCTGTCAATTCAATGTTATGCTGAGTTGTGTTGCTCTGTCTACAAACTAAGAGGAACACAAGGAGTCAACCAGACCATCTCCACCTGATGAATCATCTTACTTTCCTTCTGCTGCCTGTAGAACTTGAAGCAGATTCTTCCAACTTCCAACACAATTACTGTCATTAATAATGCTTATGTTTACACCCAGGTCCTGTTCCACCACCCAGGTGCGTTTCCCCAGAAGGGTTACTGGCCGCAGGTTTTTCAAAAAAACCAACCATGCTTGGAATGAAAGCTGACATCATGTGCCTGACAACACTGCTCATTCTAGCAACTACAAGATCACTGTCACAATTACTACTGTATTAAGATAAATGAGTTGCCATCTGTGATGTTCATATATAATGCTAAAATTGTATCAGGTTGCCATGGCTTTGTGCTGGGTGTTTTGTCTGGTTTGTGTCTCTACAAGGTGGTACTGTCACACGAATACTCACTGAGATGTTGACTGTGTTCTGCTAACCACAGTTTAAAGTCTAGCAATGGGCATATCCTGACACACAGCTTTACACAAACAGGAAGGATATACCCAGGAAACAGTGACTGAGCACAATACAGCTTGTGAATGTTTGTCACCACAGCCACCATCCAAAGCTAAGATGTCACAGATGAGACCTCCGGAGAGTCCAGGGTCACCAGCAGCAGGCATGCCAAACAGAGCCAAACACAGTTACCGCAGACGCTACAGTTGGGTTGTGAAAGCTTCAACTTCTAGTCTAGATTCTGTATTCTGAGGTTTTCCTCTGTCTGACACAGAAAACGCCGTCCAGAATCTGGTTCCCAGTTTCCACACATCCAAATGTCAAAGGTTACTCAGTCGAGCACAGCCAGACAACAGCCAACACTGTAAGACAAATGTTTCTGTCATAACAGCACACATGGAAAGAAAGCACACGCCACCTGAGATTGGAGAATAACTTCACTATAAATACACACAGAACACTTGAAAGCGTTGTTGAAACACTCTGGTGTGTAATAGTGAAGATGGATGACACAGATGCCCACCAAGTCCATGGGAACCCTTACACAGTACCCAGCACTACCTGCTCTGGAACGCTTCAGATGTGTGCTGGAGCAGCTCCAGAGATAGTGTCTAGGGAAAGAACTGCTTACCGTCTGGCCTGTAGCTGCCAGGAGATACCTTCTGCCCTAATGCCCTAATACACCAAGATACGGTGTAAAAAAGGAAGGACTGAGAACTCCTGCTGTAGGAGACTACAGGGACGTGGAGACAGGACAACACTCAGACGTTCACCGTGACAGCAGCCGCATGTGTCCACAACCACAACCTGCAGTTGAAGGCCAGCCGCTGTTGCGATGCATTATTAATACATAACATATGGCTTTGATAGAGTGGAGTTAATCCCTAAAGCTGTAGTTGTTCAGTCAAGAAAGGGAAGAAATTGAAACAAAAAGCAAAAAACAACAGAAGTAAGACAATGAAACAAAAGAACTTGAACAGATGGAAAGTTACCAACACTTTTAGCTGTGGACTGGTGGGGATACTGACACTGAGAGTGGATTATGAATATAGCATAATTAGTCGATGAATGACTGACGTAAACACTACAACACGAGGTCATTAATCTTCTTGCTTTCACTGTATTTAATTGTAATTGGATTTACTGACACCCTGGACTTGATACCGGCTATGATATGACAATATCTAGAATTCCCAGGAAGTTCAACATATCCGTTTTGAGGTTTCAAATCTCATACAAAAAGGATCTGAATAACACTGTCCTCATGACTAGTAATGAAATGTGTAGTACCCCACAGCCACCAGAAGAGGGCAACTACATGCTCGCCTACCAACACAGTTGAATTGCAAGCTTAAGAACACACAGGCAACAGGTAAGATGATATATACATAATATGTTATATATAGAAAATAATTTAATTAGCAGACACCTAACAGAGCACAAAACACAAAACTACCCACACTATTCTGCCCTTGAAAGCTCCTTCCATGAACAAAAGGACAGTATCAGTTTGAATCAGGGTGAAATAATGGCTTAAAACATGATATTTCTGAGTGTGTTGCAGGTTTCCCGAGGCTCTGTCCGCTTTAGTAAACCCCAGCGTGTGTTCCATCCTGGGCAGAGTGAAAGAGGACTGGGACGCAGGCCGTCAGGAGGGCTTCGCTAGGATGAAGGCATCTCCAGGGACGGCCTGATCCCGTCCCAATCCTTCCTGAGTGCCTGTTAATCCTCCCGTGTTCCTCATGAGGAACAGCCCTGCTGAATACACTGGCACCACGGCCAAGCACACTTACTTTAGCGCCACGAGACCTCCCAACTCCACGCGCTCTGCGCAATACTGATTAGAGATTAGTCTCTCTCTCTCTCTCTCTCTCTCTCTCTCTCTCTCTCTCTCTCTCTCTCTCTCTCTCTCTCTCTCTCGGTGCGTTAATCGAATGGCGTCGTCTTCTCCTAACGCCACGGTAAGGCACGACATACCCTCACGGTGCTGCAGGGGTCTCCTCCTCCTAAGTTAATTATCTCCAGCAAATTTGAGGCAGATAAAGTGATTATGGGTCTTGGCCAGAATTACGGCACAGTGAAGAAAAGAGGAGACGCAGAGCAAACGGGCCGAGCACATGTCGCCGAGCGCTCTAACCGAATTAGGCCGAGGAATCCGCACGCAGCTGACTGGAGCTCGGCCGTGATTAGCTCTCGGAGAGGAACCCTAGAAAGAGAAACCCGTCCAAAGAACAACAACAAGCCTTTCATACACACTCACTTGTTTCCCTTTCCCATTCCCATAGAGACAGTAATGTAATTACTCAGCTAATTAGCTTCATTAGAGCTGGCAGCTGTAGGCAGTTCATAGCTAGACTAAGAAAACCTTGTTTTCGGAGAGCTGCCAAGCTGAGCCCTCACCCTCACACTGCTGCTACATTCACTCATTAGTCTTCCCTTTGTGGTACTGCACAAAGAGGCTACAGCCCACGTCCAGCTCTCTCCCCTCTATGTTTAAGCCTGCACTTCTTCTACTTTACCACAGGAGGGCACCAAACCCTCAAAACTGGGTCTTCCAAACCCGTCCGAGTGGCCCCTTCTTACGGCACATAACTCACAATGCTTTAGAAAGTAAGGTGGCATTTGTTGTGCGGTTTCTGCAGTCTCTATTTAAATCCATATGTAAATGCATTGCAGTATATCCTCACCGCCGCCTCTATTCAAATACAATAACATAATAATAAGCAAGAAGAGGACGCTTTTATGAGCCGGACGACGTCTCCTGAGATTGCCATTTTATTGGCAGCAGCCGGTGAGGAGCAGCGTGGTGTGTGAAGCGCGGTGCTGGAGTGTACGGCGAGGTAAATGTCACTCGCCCGCTGCCTTTATTGGAAACTCCAGCGCTTTCTGCCCTTTTCTGCTCCCCGTGCCTGTTGTTTAAATAGGCCCTTTTAATGCTAGGGACCAGATGGGCCCTTGAACAAGTGGGGACCGAGGCGTGTTTACCACTCAGTGGCGTATGTGTGCAGAACAGGTGAAAATATCAGGCAGCGTGCGCTGGGGGCAGGTGCCATGTCTCAGCCTGTAAACCTTTATTGGGCAAAAGTAATTGTAAAGGTGGTGGCAGCACACAGGAACCAGGACCGGATCAGATATGGATAATCGTTTAAAGCCGAGTCCGGTGAGAGATCACACTGACCCTGCTTGGCCCAATGAAGTCAATGTAGTGTGTCCAAAAAAAAAAAAAAAAAAACCTCAGAGCAGTTTGTGTAATCAGTTTACAGACATAATGAAAGGTTTTAATGGCTGTGGAGATGAGTTCTGGTAGACACTGTGGTCTACCTGGTTAACCAAATCTACTGTCACAAATATTCTGTAAATTATATTAGACATGTTGCTATTAGCAATGGACCAGGTATAAACTGCAGATATTAACATTCACGCTTCAGTTATTTGATATACAGGTTTCCCACAAAACCTTGTTATAATTCTAGCATGCACAATCTTCCCAAAATAAACATAATGTGAAGCATTTAAGTATTTTCAATTTGAAATTTCAATATGGCCGTGTAGTTGTACTGTATCAGTATATCCCAGGAAGCACACCGTTCCCATTTAGCCTCTTCTTCCCCTCAAAGGTCTCGTCAAATATATGTGCTTTGTGTGTAAATATATGTGCAGCTGGCTGCGTCTGTCAGCACAGGATGGGATGATTGTGTACATGGTGGGTCGTGCAGTCGGCCCCGCGGAACACCACAAAAGGTCACAACATTTCCTGTAATTAAACCAAAGGCCCCGCCCATGACACACCTTGCATGTGATTGGCCCATGTCGCAGTCTCCTGCTTTGTGATCTGTGGGTCTCTGTTTACTGTGATGCAGAGTACTGTACTGACATGCTGCAGGTCTACACACAGCATGGCCACACTTACAGATGGGGCACGTGGCACATGTGTACAACGTTTGAAGCCAGAATAGGAGATGGACATGGTGTTGGACTGTCACCATCCAGTTTATACATGGGAGCTTAAATGAAGATTGTCATGATTATTGATTCTGAATTACAAAAAACGTATTTCAACATGTTCAGTCCTCTACAACCTCCAGTTCATATTCACAGTATATTATGATGTTTACACATACATGTGTATGTGTAAACAGAAATGTAATTTCTCTGATCATTCTTCAATATAAAAAAAATATTTTTTGATATTATGTCCAATGAAAACATTTAATACTCAGTATCAGCAAACTGGTATTGGCACTTTTGTTATGAGTCTTTAACTCTTAGCAACTAGAAAGTTTCCTAGGCTGAGATTAAAATCTATACCTGCGATTTTACACTATTGCTGCTGTTTAGTCAAAGATAACATTTAATCCAGGTCTGTGAAACCAGTTCTGAATTACTTAATAGACCTGTGAAATCTTTCTCCTGATCAAACCAAAGCAAATCAAACAACAGTTAATTTGTGACATACATGTGGTACAACCAGGCTTGAAATATTTTCACACTAAAAGAATGTAAGGCTAGAATAGCCAGTATGAAAGAATGAAAGGGGAGATAACAGCATAACAAAAAAATCCATCTATTGATCCATTTGTCTGTTTCTCCTACTACAATTACAACAGAACAATCATGTGGCAGGAGCTTTCGTTATTGTGCAGTGAGTGAGTTAATCTATTCTAGCATATAGTATAACTGTGAAACGTAAATGATACAGCGATCATATAATCATAACTAACATATAAGAACACATGCACAACGTGACTCCTTTGGTCCTCCCAGCTGCTCCTGACCCCGATCATGTCCTGTTCACTCTGGTCATGTGCTGAGACACAGCGAGGTCGTCTGCTATCACTCACCAGGACAGCTTCCCACTCCAACAGAATCAGCCATGTGCCCCCCTCCTCTGACCCTCCAGGACAGAGATGGATGGGACGCCCTTTGACCCGGCACCCTCTCTACGGCCTCTGTCACAACGGGCATCTGTCAGGGGCTAATAATGTGGGGTGTCAACAGCAGAGAGACCGGGTCAAGTTTGAGGGCTCCACATGGGGCCACCATCAAACTCATCAAATCCATCATACTGCGCTCTGAGGGCATCAGCGCAGAACCTTCAGATGGACACATCCCATAATAGTGGACTGACATGGCGACTGTCAAAGTCTGAAGTCTGACAGAGCGATATGTGTCCAAAGTCTGACAGAGCAAATATGTCCAAATATAGGTGAACACAAAACAACTGGCTTATACACATCTTCCATCTGGCCACCTTAATAAAAAAAAGACCAATAGCACAACAGACTGGCGAGCAGCGTTGGACCCAACAGTCTCTCTTGTGTCTTCTACTCTGGTGTACCTGAGTCACAAAAGCTTTTAGGCAGCAGCACTGCGGGGCCCATTGGTGGGCAGTGGCAGGCATTGGCAGGTGGGTGCGGGCGTTGGTGGACATGGGTAGGTGTGTGGGGGTGTGTGAGGGTGTGTGTGGGTGTCTGCGGGGTGTGTCTGCTCTACCTCGGCCCCTTTCGTCTGCTCTCACCTCCCTGAACATCTGCGGGTCTGGCTGGAGGAATGCAGCACCTGGAGGGCTGAGATACCGCAGCACCGCACACATGACATTTCCACATGACATTTGAGATTCACTCCCGCTCTCCCTTGTGTCGCCATGCCGTTCGGAGGCCAGGTCAAACCAGGAAGTAATGAACACGATAGCCACTGTGGGACCTCATACACATAATACCATTTCTCTGTCCAGATGCCCACCACGGTCCGTGGTTTTTGACCAGGAGGGAATGCCTGGAAAACACATCGGTCACCACCAGAACGTTGCTCCTGGCCTTCACCGTCCTCAAGAACGTGAAATATATGGTCACGATCTCTAAAGGCGTGGAGGCAGACACGTGTCCTGGGGAAGTCCTCACCTTTGGGAGTGTAGCTTTCGCTGTCACACAGTGGGCACATTGCTGACACTGTTCAATGTCTCGTCCCATCTGGGGCCAACAGCATCTCTGTCACACCAGATGTGCTCGTGTGGCCATGCTTGACATGATGGGCGGTTAATACTTCAGTTAATACTCCAGTTAATACTCCAGTAGCAACATCTGCAGCAGTTCCTTATACTCCCCAGGTCTACGGGTCAAGCGCTATAACTGCCTTGGTCTCTAATCCATTTCCTGTGCTTGACCAGCTCCATTGGGTTCTGTTCCACTACTTGGGCTTTGAGAGAAGGGACTGACCTTTTCTCCAGGATACTAGAAAAACATCTCTAATTGGGTCAGCTAACGGGAGAGTTTCAAGATCTGCCTTTGACTGTACAGGAAAAGCATCAATAATAGAAGTGGAAGCAATGCATTGGGACTCACCAGGCAGACCCAGGGGAGTAGGTTGCTACATGTACTTTTCTCTGTTCAAATATGAGCAAAACCTCTACTGCACAGCTGTTTCTAAGCTTCTAATTACGCTTGCTTCCTTGACTGAAGTATTTGCCGCCACGAGTCCAAACGCCACTTTGTGGTTATAACACAAGACTATATGCACCGAGAAGCCATGATCAGATAGACTGCTGCCGTCAAATTAAAAGTCCCGGCCAGACCACTCATCTATAATAGAGGAATAAAAAGATCTACACTTATGATGCCACTATCAAAGCGAAAGTCCCATACCACGCACAGCATCGCTACGTGCTACACATGTGTGTGTGTGTGTGTGTGTGTATTGCAGACATTTAATCAATTACATTTAATTAAAAGATGTAGAAGACATTTAATTAATGAAAGCATTATACAATGTAAAAAGTTATTTTACTCCTTTTTCAAGCTTCAATATTGGACATATATATAGTAAACAAAATACTTTTATTGTATGTATATATGTATGTACATATCTATCTTTCTGCATTTTGCTTATACAACAGTGTGCATATGTAAATGATTACCTCACTGAGTGAAATGTGTTATTTCACAATGGAATGAAGAAACACAATGAAATAAGATAAACAAAAGAAGAGTATTGCTGTGATTACCTAATCACACCCTTTGAAATGCTCCCATTCCGGTTCATCACGGCTGATCATGTGAGTGGCAGAAGCCGGGAAGAAATCAGCTTGGGGAATCTCTAGCGCTGCACAGAGAATGGCCATGATTAATGCAGCGGTGATTATGAGGAGTTTATTTCAACACAACTACCATGCCAGAGCTCACTGAACAGGCCTCGAGAATCCAGCCTGAAGTCTCTCGAGGCACGACGCTACTATGAATGTGGCTGTTTTTGTGAGGTAAAACTTTCCTAATTCGCAATTAGAACCTGCAACTGGCAACCTAAATACCTCTGCACAGTCCTAGCGCTCTCATCCCACATCTCTGCAGCCTCAAGTTCACCTACGTTTCTAGTGGCTAGCGTTGCTATAGGCTGTTAGCGCAAACTCCCTGTGCTGATTGCAGGTGTCACTGTGATCCCTGCATCCAAACCCAAAGCTCCCGTAGACGCTCCTTGCCCACTGTGGAGTGTGTGGGATGAGTCCGCCAGGCCGATGTAAAGGCATCGCCTGAAGCACACGGTCTGATCTCATTTGCTGGCTCTTATTATGCAAACCACTCCCTGACGCCCACCCTCTAATTAGGCCTAAATTAATTTGAGTCCAATCTTTCATGTCTCAGGATCGGGCTGCGCCTCTTCCCTCCATTTACAGAATCATATTAATGTTCGTGTGGGAACACTACTCCTGCAGATGAAAAGACTGATACAATTAATTAAGTCCTGGCTCTGTTTTTCCCTCCTCTCGGAGGAGAAATGATAAGTGTGATGAGCAGGCTCTGATTAACCCCATTATATGGGCTAATAAGGAAGATCATATAAAAATCAAGGAAGCCGCACAATTATGGGGGAATGCAAATTATGCAGCCTAACGAGCTGCATGTCAATTTAGGAAATGCTTTGTTTGGAAAATGTGATGTTCAGCATTCTCAACACAGGGTCATTTATTCGTTTGTGTGCACATGTGTGTGCATGCATAATTGCAAGGGGCTTACAAGTGTGCGCACAAGCGTCTGATATTCATGTTGCAGCTCCCTGCATGTTATGCCTATGCACTGAAGCACACCACTAGTGAATGGAGAGACCACAGAGGGAATGCTTTCAGAACCATGGACAGCAGCCATTGAGTTGCTCAGGATTTAAAAGGTGCTGAAACGCCATTGGTCTCAGGAATAAAATGGGTTAATGTAATTTAAGTTATGTGAGTTCATGGTAGTTAGTTGTTATCTTGTCCAGCATTTTTAGAAATTATGCTACAACTGATTATCTTGTGTAGAAAATATTTCATGCATGCAATCAGTCACATTCATATTAATTTCCTTCAGTGATTCATGTTTACTATTGTATTTTGCTCAAAACCTCACACTATCTTTATAAGGTGAAGCATAACACACAATGTACATGTGCCCTTAGCACAAATATCAAGTTCATTAGTAAACATATATTTTTAAAAACTGTATAACTTTATAATATTATAAGAATAAGATTAATAAAGGCAATTAACTTTCACGTTAGATACATTTTCTCATAGGTCTTCCTTCAAGTATCCATCCCCAGAAAAAAACAATACAACATGCTTCTGTCTTCTTTCTTTTCCAATTTCTCTTCCATTTCTAATTTTATTGGCTAAGCATTCAGATGAATCTTAGACAAGCAGATGAGTTGTTCATTACAATTACTGTCTAACACTCATGGGATTTCAAAAACAAATAACTCATGAACCCCCCACAGAGACCTAAATAAGAAGTACAATGTGTCCTGTCCATGTGCGATCAAATGAACCTATAAACTATGTTGTACTTTACCACGCCATGGTCTCTATTCGTGCCTTAGAGAACCTGTCATATCGTCATGTACAGTATTAAAATAAAATTCCATTTCAATTCCACAACAAAACGCACGTATACATCTTGAATTTGACAACAGGACAAAATTTAACTGGACGCTTTGTTGGGAATGGAGATATCTAATTAAACATTGTAATCGCACATACTAGCGAATCGAGCCCGTGAAACTCTAGCTAAGAGCGCGAGCTGAACCGTCTGGGGTTGCGCCAGCAGCTGTATGCAAATAGGAGGCCAGTCCTTCTGTACCCTCGCGCACACAAGCACGCGCCACAGAGCAAACGCACATACTGCCAGTGTTGGAGCAACGGGTGTGCGCGCCACACACAATACAGAATGCCATCAAATAGACGAATGCACGGCGCGACGAAAATAATACAGTCAATAAAGGAAGAAGAGTAAAATTAATCGTTGGTATGGAATTGTAGTGGGATGTAAAAAAAAAAAGTTCTTGAACACTTCCTTGCGCCTACGTAGCACTACGGGAATAAGGTACTTTGCACAGTATAGTACAGTTCACAGTCAATCCCTGTAAACCGATGGTGTAAAACCATACTCCCTTTTAATTAGCGACAAAGTAGAACAATACACCATTGCAATGTTTAATCCTGCCCGGCACGGACCGGGAGGAGCCTACAGAACACAGAGGCCTATATCTCAACAACGGCTTGTGTCATTATTTGACGGTCCTACGGCAGCTTTATGCTAATGAGGGGAACAATACGCGATGACGCCTGGAGATTAATTCAAATCGGGTTTCCCCAAAGACATACGTAACGCAGAAGCCCACATCCATCAAACGTATAAAAAAGTTTAAACTGAATGAGACATGTTTTACAAAATACACAGCATCTTTGGGATTTGGATTTTGGATAGATTTATTTGAAAATCTTAAGTTCATGTGAGTATATATACTTACTGTGAACAAAAATGTCACTGTCTTAAGATATTGTAACAATTACCCTTCCGTTACGTGGTTTGCAATAAAACAAAATTAGAAACTATAGTAGGTGCTAAAAATGTAGTCAAACAAACAACATAGAAAAACACATTACGTTCGGATTTTAACAGGCCTATCTTAGGCTGAAATAAAAGACATCAGCAGAGGAAACACTGGTTATAAATGTTGTTTCATTATAAATAACATGCTCACTTGCGGCAGAAGTGCTAAAATGTTCGCCTTGTTGCCTTCTAAAATATTTTGAGATGACGCTAATCCGGTAGGTTTGGAAGATTTAATGGTAAGTAACCAGTAGCCTGGTCTTCAGGGCAGCGCGCATCTTTGTTGCGTGCACTGATTTACCCTAGCACGCGCCTATCTTTTGGCCAGATTGTCTGTGTGTCCTATTTCACAGTGGAGAGGTCAATTTGCTTTTCAAACGCAAAAAGGCTATGACGGCTGGGCAGACGCGGCCATTGTGTTAAAAGATGAGAGCCCTTCTTATTACTTATGTATGCGCTAGCCAGCTGATTTATAAGTCGAGTTAAACTACCCAGACGGACACGTGCCCTGTTAAATATTGGGCTGCTTTGAGTATCTTCACTAAGACGACAGAGTAAAGGCCATAGAAGCTAGTAAGAGAAAGACACTGTCAACATGTCAAGTCAGAATGGTTAATTCTGACGTATGGTCCAAATGTACGTTAGGCTTACATAAAGTAGAAAAGAAATAAGAAAATAAAATAAAAATAAAGCCACAAAAACAGACCATAAACCAAAAAAAAATATGCATTTATTCTACGTTGTATCAGCATTTAGTATGCCAGTCTTATTAATAGTAGCGAATAAAGACTCCAGCACGACCCAAAGCATTTTTGTTGCCCCGAGTGATCTTTCCGAATCCCATTTTAAATTATTATGAATATTATGGTAGAGACGGACGTTTCCTTCGGGCAGACCGGCGGCCCCCGGAGGCGCCCCACGTAGCCGTGGCACGTGCGCTCCTCCATAGAAAGCCATCAGCGCGTAAACGGAGGTCCTAGCGTGTGTCCTCCTGAGGGAGGAGCTTCCACTGCGAATTAATAAAGCGCAGGTACATCTGCTCAGCAAATCGGCAGCTTTTCCCCCGCAGCCCCCCAGCCCAAGTGTTTCAACCCTCCCACAGGCAATTCCACAGAGATCCTCGCAGCGCCTGATTGGATGAGGATGGAGCTACAAGGGGCGAGAACAATAGCATCATCCTCCCTTAAAAAGAGTGCAGCTATGTACCGAGAGCGAAAAACCTTACAGGGAGGTAGTAGTCACACCCTAACCAAAAGGTTCCGCGCGTGTCTGTAGACAAGAGTACAGCCCTGGATCGATTCGTGGCGTTTCCTCTCAAAGTGCCTTGTTCATCCACACGACGACATGCCCAAAGGTTTCCTGGTGAAAAGAAACAAGAAAGCAGCGCACGTTTCTTATCGGATTCGCTGCGATGAGGATGGACACGAGGGAACTCCGGACTGTCCGAGCGCATCCCCACCTGCGCCCGGCGCATCCAGGCCGGACGTCGCCGCATCGTCGCCGTCCGATGTAGCAGACACGCCGGTCCATGTTCATGGCGCAAAACCAGTGCAGTTCGGGAACCCAGAGGCAGTCTACCAGTCCATATACAGCCCCACCCGTCCCATCAGCAAGGATCATGAAAGGAAATATTTCGAGAGAAGTTTCAACCTGGGCTCACCGATATCCGCCGAATCATTTCCAACTCCTACCTCGCTCACCAGCTTGGATCACCTATTGTTTGCACCAATAGACTTGAAAATCGGGAC
Source organism: Brachyhypopomus gauderio (assembly GCF_052324685.1). Classification (NCBI taxonomy): domain Eukaryota; kingdom Metazoa; phylum Chordata; class Actinopteri; order Gymnotiformes; family Hypopomidae; genus Brachyhypopomus; species Brachyhypopomus gauderio. Next base: position 16,575,146 of record NC_135227.1, read on the forward strand.
CAGCAACAGCAGTCGGAGCGGAACCAGCAGCAGCGCGCCGATACCGGCGGCCCGGAGCACCACCAAAAGGCCTTCCTCCGACACCGAGCGGAAAACTAAAAGCGTATCAAAGAAACCCAAAGCGATACGAAAACTCAACTTCGAGGATGAGGTGACCACGTCTCCGGTACTTGGCCTTAAAATCAAAGAGGGACCCGTCGACCTGAAACCGCGACCGTTATCAGCCGGAGGCAACAAGCCCTTAGGAGAGTTCATTTGTCAACTTTGTAAGGAAGAATACGCGGACCCGTTCTCCTTAGCGCAGCACAAGTGTTCGAGGATAGTTCGAGTCGAGTACAGGTGTCCAGAATGTGATAAGGTGTTCAGTTGTCCGGCAAACCTAGCTTCTCATAGGCGTTGGCACAAACCACGCACCCAGAGCGCATCTGGAACATCAACTTCACAGGCGACCAAGAGCGAGAACGCAAAGATATTACCCACAGTTAGACAATTTCCTGAAGAGATAAAAGACCCGAGAGCGGAGTTTCCGAGTGAGAGAGACTCTCCCAGCCCGGGTTTGTCGGAGTCCGGATCTGAGGATGGTTTGTACGACTGCCAGCAGTGCGGGAAAAGGTTTAAACGCCAGGCGTACCTTAGAAAACACATTATAGGGCATCACTCCCTGCAAAATCAAATGCTCGGTGATGCATTTCAAAACGCAGAGAGAGTGGAGAGCCCAGATATCGCATCGTCCTCCACCGAAGACAGCCAAAGTCCGAGTCCCTTGAATTTAAGCCCCGCTGACTGCCTTGTGTGTCCGATCTGCGGAGAGAAGCTGCCCAACAGGGCGAGCCTGGAGCGACACGTGCGCTTACTGCACGCGTCTCAGGTGTTTCCGTGCAAGCACTGCCCCGCCACTTTCTACAGCTCCCCGGGTCTGACCAGGCACATCAACAAATGTCACCCCACGGAGAACCGGCAGGTGATCCTGCTCCAAATGCCCGTGCGTCCCGCGTGCTGAAGAACAGCGACACAGGAGCGTCTCCGGTACCGGGTGGCTCCCGAACCGACACCGCACGGAGACTCCCGAACACCTAGCAAAATTGGCGACTCTAATTCAAAGGTCTATATTTTTCAGATTTCTCACGCCAAGTAGCCCACAGGAAAGCATTAGTTTGGTTGTGAAATGGTATTTTTCTAGGACCGATGCACATGTAGTAATGTAATAGCTTCTAGACCTAAGATCCTTGGTGAACCTCTGTGAAAGCCTTGAATTCACATGCTGTACATTTCTCTCATGTGTAGCTTTAATCTAGTATGTGAATTGCAGGATGTGGGAGTTTTCTTCTCAGAAAGTTTCCCTTTAGTATAGCCAGAAATGCCTTTAGAGAAATACGTCAAACACTTGCTGTACAACTGCCTTAAGATCTCGGTGTAATGATTGTTTTGATTTTGAATGTCGGCACATATTTACAGTTTGCTATCATTGTGTAAAATTATTGTAATATGTTTAATCGTAATATTTTATTTATTTATGTATTTATTTATTCACAAGTTTCATGTAAATTATTGTGTTCTGAGTGATTTAATTTGTGGGTCTCTATGTCACATTTTGTAGCCAAATGATTTTTGTCAAGATTGAGTTACATAGGCCTGTGTTTTGAGTGGTCTTACAATCTTCTCAGCTCTTGTACACGTGAAGCTCTTCTAGATGCAATCCTTTTGATAAACACGTTATTTTCCTAAACGTTTGCTACTAGCGCTGTCCATGTTGTGTTGTCCAATGAAATAAAAAATATTTTCAAAATGAAAAGCAGCCCAAAGTATCTTTTTATTAATAATTCACACCTAGATAACCAGTTCCTAATATTGCTGTTTTGCGTAGCACACTGTTGCTCCCGTGTGTGTACGTAGGGCCTACTGCTGGCTCATGTGTTTCGAGTACGTAATGAACGTCTTTGGCATTTGTCGGCATCTTTTCTGCAAATCTACGGTCCCCCATCACATCATACAAGACTGCCAGTCTTAGTATTGATGATCATTATAAACCTACAAAAAATCATGAATACTGAGATTTTGAGCAAATATTATTCATGCTAGTATTAATTTCGATATTTTAGTTGAAGTAAAACCACATTTTTACTGATGTTTAGTAAGACATGACACAAAATTCCATTTCTATACCATTTTATATGCAATGTATATCCCACTATATTGATTCAAGTCCATTAACAAACCCCCTGTGACTACAGCCTGGATGTTAGAGGTGTTCACCAGTCTTCCTCCAGCAGACATAGGTGTCAGAGACTCCACCTGTAGTGGTGTGGAGGCGTGGGGCTGGCGTAGCCTGCTGGACAGCACAGAGGGGACAGATGGGAGGGGGGGTCAGGTTACTCTCGCTGCTCCCCACACCACAGCTAAAGAGGGGGGGGGGGGGGGACCTCTGACCCCTGACACTGCTCCTGACCCCTCCCACAGGCAGCCAACCTGCCAGACAGACCTAGCAATAAAGTCAGCAGGCACGCATAAATGACCCTCGTCACACTGCATCAGTCTTCTTAAGAATAAATATGCAAGAGTCCACAGAAATAAGACAATTTTTCAATCTTTTAGTTTTCTAATGTGCATTTACTAGTGGTTGTACTGCCAACAAATTTATTTCCTTTGAGCAAAAATACAAAAGCCAAAATACAAAATTGCCTAAAACCTGAAGTGTTTTGTAGCTTAGTGCCTGAACAATCTGAAGTTAATTACTAATTACAAACTAGAAAATGAAATGTAAATGTTATACCCAATAATAATACATTACACATTTTAGAATTACTAACATGCATATTTAATCAAACAGTAAATTAAGAATATTATGTAAGTACATGTATATACAACAAATTTGAAGATTAAGTTTTTAAGAAAACATTAAGCAAAAACATCAAATAAATACACTCAAATGTGAATCTCAAATTGATTTAATGAAATGTTCTGATTTCCACATTTCTAGTAAAGATAGAATAATTACTTTTCCATTAAAAACAGTCTGATATGTTAACAAGTCATGATGAAATCTTCAAGCCCCCCATATTTTTACAAAGATTATATTACAGGCATTAATATATTTATATCCTTCAGGATTTGTAGCCCTCATAAAGGACACGATGTACAAGGGAAACAACTACATGTAGAATGACGACAGTAATCAGTTCACTTGAGTTAGACCAGTTGCAGTAAGACACATCCCTGCTGAGAACCACATCAGCACCCTAGAACCAAACATCTATGACACCCACAGAAAACCTATCCCAAATGTACTGGACATGACATGGTCTTCACAGCTTGGGCTGGTCACCCACGGACAACCCTCACAGTTCATAGAAGCTACAAATGGCCCAGGTGCGGCTGGGGCTTGGACTCGGGGTAGCGCTGTGCATACATTCCTCAATATTCTTCAGTCACAGCAAAACTAAAGATCACGCCTGTGTTCCTCATCAGTGCTTAGAGAGGAAACGAGACTGCAAAAAGCAAACGGATCAGGGGGAAAAAAAACAGCAAAGCAATCAGGAGGGTGGGGGGTGTACAGGTAAGGCAACATGTACTGCAACACGTGTCCTGCTGCGACGTGGGCGGAGCTTACAGACCCTGTTAACACCTGGCCTCCATGGCAACTAGGCTGGGTCACTAGGGGAACTGAGAGGGGGGTGTTAGGGGTCTGGCAGCACCAGGCTGCTGGTTGCTTTAAAGAGAGAGAGAGAGGGGGGGGGGGGTTGTTGGAAAGAGAGAGGACAAAGCAAGGAAGAGAAAGACATAGAGAGAAGGATAAAGAAAGAAAGATGACAAAAAGAAAAAAGATGAGAGAGAAGCGGTGGCATGTGCCCGTTTCCCTGCTGGTATGGTAGAGGGCAATCGGAGTGGCACGGCGGAGAGAGGAGCAGGTGGAGGACTGGAACACCACGGCTGTCCAGGATCCAATCAGAGACAAGCAGCTCTTACAAAGCACTGAGATGTATGGAAGAATCCCAAAACCCCTGTGCTGTGCAGCTACGGGCGGGAGTGCGCAGGAGTGCGCAGGAGTGAGCACACTCTCCCTCTCCCAACACAATCAGGGTGAAGGGACGAGGGCAGACACAAAGGACCGCAGTCAGCGCAGGGGACAATGTGAACAGGTATTACACAGGCACCATGTGAGCTGTCAGAAGCCCCCCCTCACAGTCAGACACACACACACACACACACACACACACACACACACACACACACACACACACACACACACACACACACACACACACACACACACACACACACACACACACACACACAACCACAACCACAACCACACACGCTCACAATCCCACACCAGTGCATGGAGTTATGATTCACCTGAGGCTCTGGTGGCAATTTCATTTAGCAGGTTGTCACATGTCATATTATAATGGGACAGATATGCAGTATATACAGTATAAAAAAAAAAACCTCTTATGAAATAAAACTTAAAGCAATATACATCCAAGCATTAAAGAATAAGCACATAGGTCTAAACTATCACCACCAGTGAGTGCAACCACATCACTGTATGAAACATCGGAATGTCGTAGTAGAATTACAAGACGAAAACGTGACTTATTCAGATCACAGAATATGAACAGAGATCAATCCAACACATTGACATAACACAACACAACACAATTACACATGAATGCAGTTGTTTCAATCCAGCATAAGTTGCATAAATCAAACGTCAAAATCAATTACTACGGTCAGCACAAAATGGGTTTGACTGAACCACAGATCAGCGAGAAAGACCACGCGGACGGTCCCCTCAGACGTGGACATCAGCAGTGAAGGAGACTCACAGAAGGACCGCCAAATGGATCGCAACATACGCATCACCCCCACACCCCCACACCTTTCTGGGCTTGCCAACATGTGCGCCGTGTCATTTAGCGTGTTGCTATGATGACTACACAGATGTCCTCTTGGTGTGATGCTATGCCTCTTTCTATTTCCTTCCAACATCTATGAAATTTTTATGAACCTGAAATGCAGTGCTAATAATTGATCACTCACAGAGAGCTTAAGAAGGACCAAAACATAAGAAATGGTCAGCACGTTCCTCTTAATGGCTACGACGTGTCAATGTTTCAGTGTTAAAGACAACAGGAGCTTCAGGGTAAAAGGTTCTCTCACATTTTGTCTAAGAAAATGTTTTGAGAAAAAGCTGTTGTGTTGCCTGCATTAAGATAATGTCTGGACAGCTGATGTTACTATAACCAGCGGAGGGGGACATCTGTCACTGGGGCTAAGGCTAGCACTGGGGCTAAGGCTAGCACTGGGGCTAACGCTAGCACTGGGGCTAAGGCTAGCACTGGGGCTAACGCTAGCACTGGGGCTAACGCTAGCTGCCTCCAGTAGTTAGTTTCATGTTCCCAATGAACTCCCTTTAATCCTCTCTCAGTCAGAGAAGGAAACATGTGGTATTGTTAGGAATATCTGTTTCAATATTGCATCCAGCACTCGGAGGTGCTTCATGCCAACGCTGGACTGCAATGCAACCCCCCCCCCCCCCCCCCATCATAACCACCACAGCCCAACCAAACACGGCAGCAGAACTCATCAATCGCATCCTCAAACCCAAAGAACAAAATTCCAGTTATGTGACAAAGACTCATAGAAACAAGACGTTTGTTTCTCACACACACACACACACACACACACACACACACACACACACACACACACACACACACACACACACACACACACACACACACACACACAGTGCAGTTTAAACATGATGCAGTCTGAAGGGGCTTGGTGAAGTGCTCGTTGGCAGACGCAGCTCAGTTGGAGGACTTGCTGATGGCGCTGGCCGAGCGGCGGAGCTTTCCAGAAACCCGGTTCTTGGAGGCGCGCGGCATGGTGGGCGAGACCTGCTCGGCAGACTCGCTGGTCGTCACGGTAATGCTCAGCTCAGCACTCGTGCTACCGCTGAGGGACCCTGAGGAGGGAGGAAGTGAAAGGACAGGCGTGAGCCCCCCCGGCGGGACGGGAGGAGAGGCAGACGCACCACACCTGCTCCCACGGCAGGGCCGGTCCGGACGGGCCTCTCAAAACCCCAACAACACGGCAAAGCCCGTCTTGGGCTTACTTACATCACCTAGCTTAGATGCAGGCCTTGTGAAGTTGGGACTAATGTGCAAAAATTAATCAAATTGAAAAGTAAAAAAAAAATATTAGGATACAAAATGGAAAAATTGGCTCACTTTGTGCGAGTAGTTATTAATACTGTACGTCATTATGAGGATTCACACCAAGCCATTCCAAATTTTAGTTTCTCTATTGCCTCAAAATCCAGTGTGTTACTTCTAGTGCACCGAGACAAAAATAAAAAAAAAATAAAAGCAGTACAACACTGAATAGTCTACTTTGTCATCCATCTTTACGAAGACTTGAAATGAAATAAAAAAACCCTTTCTGCTTTGTAAAGATGGCATCTGTTTGGCTATTTCATTTCTGTCTTTCTTTTCTGGCATTCTCTCTCTCTCTCTCTCTCTCTCTCTCTCTCTCTCTCTCCGAGTCCCTCCCTCCCTCCCTCTCCCTCTTTTTTTCATGGGCATCTCAAGTTACTGGGAGCAGATGGTGTGGGGAACATGCACTCAGTGGCGAGGGCTGCCCGCCTCTCCAGGCCTCCGTGCAGAGAGGGGGTGGAGGACCACAGCCGTCCCTGGGCAGGAGGAGTGGGGCAGCGCGCGGTCCAGGCGTCCGCACGGCCAGGGCTCCTGCCGCCTGGCTCCGGGCAGCCAGCAGGGCGGCAGCAGTGGAGGCTACACGGCCGCTCTCTCCTGTACGTGAGGAGCTCCTGATCCTAACGGGGACTCTGGGAGGAGTTGGCCGCTGTGCTGTGGGCTGCTGTGGTGTACTTTCAGAGCTCATGGTGGAGTGTTGCACATCTTTGCTGGGGTTAGTTCAGCAACAGTGTGACAGTATGGAAGGGGACTCCTGAAGCCACGGCCATGGTGACAGAACTTCCACTTTCTCATGGGAATTAAATATGGCCGTAGTATTTTCAGCTGAAAGACCAAGCCCTCGAACCCAGAGTCGAGCAGAAAAAACCCAAAACACAAATATAACAATCCTGAGATGGGAGGATACTGTTGCTTATGTAAACGACACAGACATACGGAGAGGGAGAGTGAGAGGGTGAGAGAGAGCATATGAGAGAAAGAGAGACGTAGAGAGAGAAAGAGAGAGAGAGAGAGAGAGCGAGGGAGAGAGTGAGGGTGAGAGGGAGAGGACTAAAGTAAAACGGGCTTCATCCTCATTGGCTCCCAGCAGCAATCCAAACAAAGCATAAGTGACAAAGACATTTTCCAGTAGGGCAGGTGTTAGTGTCAGATGTGGCCCCAGGCAAACAGGCACACGCCAAAGGACAAAACACGGAGGGGGGAGGGAAAAAAGAGGAGAGGATAAAGCAGAGACATGCCGGAGAGGAGGAGCGAGAGAGAAACTCAATGAGCACACCAAAACCATACATGCTGCTACTGGGTTACAACCGGTGCGGCCGTGCACGCTTCTCGATGCTCTGAGAGACCCAAGATCAGGCAGCCCCCAAAACAATCCTCTCCCTGCATGTAATTTAAAGGTCTGGGCAAATGCGGCTCATTAGTGAAATAAAGAGGGAAGGATGAGTAAACCAGACATCCCCCCCCCCCCCCCCCCCAACAAAAACAAACAAACAAAAAGAGGGTAGCCAGGGGTTCTGTGACAGAACAAGCGTCCAATTAAGGGGACTCTTACCTTCATTTACTGAACCTGTATCATTTCTAATCTATAAAGGGAGAGAAGACAATAAAGTAATAGGTAAGACGCACTGTTACAGGGTCACAGGGAGGGAGGGGTGGAGGGGACGGTGTGTGTGTGTGCTGGCGTGCGTGCGTGTGTGTGTGTGCATTTGAAAGGTGGGCAGACGGAAGGAAAGCAAAGGCAGTGAGGAGAGGAGGAAGGGAGCGAGGGAGAGGCAGAGGAAGATGCAGAGAGGGAGGTGTGGAGACAACGAACAAGCTCGTGGGTCACGGCAGTGTGTTAGTGGCTTCTCCTGTGAATAGAAGTGGGACATCACGAAATGAAGCACAGACAAACAAAAAAAAAAAACTAAACAAACAAACAAAAAAAGGGCTCAAGCCAGCAGGGCAGAGAAAGGCTGCACGCTATTAAGGAGCAGGAGAAGAAAAGCGTTTCCTGTGCAGTAATTTCTGGCTACGGTTCAATCCTGTGCTCGGTATTACATGAAAAATGACAGGACGTTCAAAATGGACAGTGTGGGTGAACTGAAGGAAACAGACGCTGCAGTCTGTGAGCTGCACACAAACGGATTCGAAACGTAATAAAACACAGTCTAAGAGTTAGAGACAGCGTGACCCGTTTGCATTTGAAAACAGGTATACCGAAGCTCCAGTCAAGCCAAAGTCATAACCATAATCACGAGTGTCTGAGCAGAGTCGGCCCTGGCCCTGCCGATTAGTTGAAGGTCCACAGTGATCGTTATGTGGTGATCGCTTATGGGTCGGCAGCTGTGTAGTAGCAGAGGTCCAAAACACTGCTCAGTACAGTACAGTCTGCAGGAGCCAAGATCTCTGGATTTGCTGCACAAGGTTCGAGTGTGATTCTGCACAGCGAGACCCAGTCCGTTTAACTCAGTTACCTCACCCATCCTGATTTTGAAACTCCTCCTCTTTGGTTAGGTGAGAAGTCTGGCATCATGCCAATCTACATTTGAAGCAAAACTACACAGCTGTGATTTGCTGGATGTATGATGTTTTAAAACAGCTTTATGCCCATAGGCTCCATTCTGTTCTTTTAGTTTGAAGAACTAATGTTCACACTCGTAAAGTGAATCACTGCACCTGCAGGAGTACAGAAAACATTCACAGGTGTTTGGTGAACTAAAACACACTGGAATTACCCGAGTGTCAATGCAAAGAGATGACACAGGGGAATACAGTTTACTGCTAAATGTTATCACAGAGAGCTCATTTTAACTCCTTGTAACACATCGACCAAGTCGACTGTGACTAGTCTAAATGTGCATGTGCTGTGTTCAGCATCACAGTTGAAGGGAACATGCAGGGTCAACCACACGAGAGAGAGAGAGAGAGAGAGAGAGAGAGAGAGAGAGAGAGAGAGAGGGGGGGGGGTTTCTGCTGTGGGTGACAGGGTTCAGGGGCCACATGCCTAAATGAGGAAATAATAAAATAACCAAAACAAACAAAAAAAAACAATCTTACACTCCAGTTTAGCCCAAGAGCACTCCACGTTCCAAACCATGCCTGCCCAACGTCTGTCTGCTGTTGTGGATGAGATGTTAGTGAAGGATGGATCAATTAACCAAACACACACACACAAACACACACACTACTGCAGACACAGACACACACACACACACAAACTCAGACTACGACCCATGTTCTATGCTTGTGTATACTTATATTAATTGCAGTTTTAGAAAAAAAACTGTTGCTGCTGGGGAAACTGTGGTATAAAGCCCTGACATTAAGAGCTTAACATCCTAAACCACACATTCCTTTCTTATAGACATTATGAGCCATAAATAATGAATAACGCTTTCTGCTGAAGTGTGTTTCACATGTATGTGCATTCAGCACGGTGTAGGCCTACATTAGTGGTTTTGATGTCGGTACACGATTTTTTGGTAAATTGTTCAAGTACATTTATTTTAAGTGCATTTTGGTTGAATTCATCCATGTATATATTTTCCAAAATGTGGTAGATCATGCATGTTTCTAGCTTCAAAGCAGTGCTTTTACAGAGTGATCTTCAAAATGAAAAATGTATGTTTCTGTGTGTGAGAGAGAAGGAGAAGGGAGGGAGAGAAGAGATTGAGAGAAATATTTCTGACCACAGCAAAATCATTTGCACAACCATAATTGACAACAAATTTCCTCCGGAAAAGCCGCTTCCATTAAACCTTGATTATGCCACAGAACATTTTCATTTTTAACCCTGGTGCTGCATTATGTACTACACATCTTCAGCTTGTGCGCCAACAATGGGGCGCTGGCTGTGTGCGGCCCGAGTGGAGGCCCCCTAAGGCAGATGAATGCAGCGGCAGTGAAAGCGTCCGGCCCGGTAAGCCGTCTCTCTCGGCCGGAGCTCAGGACACAACTCCTTCAGCACTAAGACTCCTACACGAGCGTAAGTGCCCACCCCCACGCACACATGGGGGGGATCTTGGGCTGTTTAGCATTCAGCTTTGTGATAGGTCAATGGAGGTCACTGTGGTGATTTTCAATGCCTCTCCAGGAAATAAAGGGGGTGTCGCTATGGAAATAGACCCCAGCGACGCCCTGCCTCAGTTGGGTTGCTTATCAGACACTCCTTCTGTAGCGGACTTGCAGGACATGGTCATGGGTGTGTTTATTTATATGCAACAATACTAATTCACAAAAAAAAAGGTGTTTAAAAGAATAACAGGCTTTTAATTTACATTAAGAGTTACCTCCTCTACCTTTCATTTTGAAACATGTCAAACTTTTTAAATACAGGCCTGAGTACACTGTCAAAAACACAGATTACATTTCTTATTAGTATTTCTTTGGTGTCAGAGATTGTTATATTTTATAACAGCCTTTTCCTGACACACGTCAACTTCACAACGTCTTTAATAAATAAGAATCAGTTGCCATACTGATTTTACGCTGCCTGCCCTGAACCATGTGGCTGGACAGGGACAAGTTGCCTTTCACCTCATCCAGAGTACAGACTTAATCCAGGCCTGCTGTATCCTAGCAGCATAATCCACCTTCGGCCTGACACTCCATTCTCACGTGTGCCTGCTGCACACGCACACAGCCGCCACGTGAACGACTGTAAGCGCTGACCACCACAGTTCAATCGTCCTACTGTCTCCTGAACGCGCCGGAGACGTAGCTCCGTGCGTAGCTGCGGTTTGCTAACAGTAACAAAACGAACGTTTCGACGTGTCGGACATGCTTGCACTCCGCCGGACACCTTTGCCCTTGATGAACACGTGGGCAGTTGAAGCGTTAGTAGTACGCGTTAATCCCCAACGTTGCTAGACTTAAAGGCATTTTGAAGATGTTGTTCTACAAGTTATTTCATTTGCCTGTGGCAAGCAAGAAAAGACGGTTGAATGGGTCTGAAATTACTGATGACTGGCTTTCATTGCTCAGAGTATTCAAGAGTTATTTTTATTTCAAACATCAGTTGGACTATGCAAATAGAAACAGGCTCAGGTCTAATTTATTTGTTTGGGGTGAACAGGCATATTTTAGTTTGTATGCAGATTAGGACACAACTACTATTGATGTTTTTGTTTTGCCAGACTGTTCACCTGGAAATGTTGCAGCCTCAAACAATCCTGACATTCTTTACCTTGGCAAACTATCTCAAAACATTTAGTCATCAAACCATTTAGTTGGACTATAGTGTGGTTAACTAACATGGTTAAGAGTGTCTGCTAAAATTCCGTAAATGTAAAATGTAAAAATGTCGGACAAAGAAATCATGTACCACAGGCCAATAGGGCTGTGCTAAAAGAGGAGCGTCTTAAATGTATGAAGAGTGTGAAGAAAAAAAAAACTTGTTCACCAACACCGTTCGCTAACAGAGTTAGGAATGAGCAAACGTTAACAGCGTCAGGTAGCATCATGTGCTAACCAGCCATTTGGCACTAGCCGCTCAGAGTTGCCTGGTGGAGGCATTACTTTAGGGCAAGTAGAGCCCTCTGGAAAGAGGGCAGGTGGACTCCAGGCCTACACTGGCCTCGATACGGAGAAGAGGCCGAAGAGTAAGACGGAGAAGCAGCCGAGAGGAGCCAGGCACAGTCAGGACAGGAGAAGAGCCGTAGCACTATAGTGGGAGGGGGGGAGAGACACCACGAGGATCTTACCTGTACCGCTCGTCGGGTAGTAGCTTTGAGAGGGAGAGAAGACTTGGGCGGCAAAATCCTCAAACGTCATGTTCTCCTTGTGGTTGAGAATGATGGCCTCCAGATAGAGAGCTCGCTCCTCGTAGCTGAGAGAGTTCATCAAGGGCAAACGTACACAGTAGGGATGGCCGGCCTCAGACTGGACAGATTCAACTATTATGTCAATGAAAATCCTCATTTCTCTACAGAAAACTCTCTGCTTAAGGTTCGGTTGGAGTCTATGGCGCATAGATTTAAACCTGTATTCATTAACACACCCCCCCCCCCCCAGTCTCGGGGTTAGCAGCACAGACCGTGTCCAGCTGTATCGAAAAATGAAAGAAATAATAATAATAATAATAAGCTAATTAAAATCTCATAGTAAACCAACAAACAAAAAAAAGTGGAAAGCCCAAGATCAATTCACACAACTGTAAATTCTTTTAGACATTTCATATGCATTATTATTACGCATTTTTTACACATTAATTTTAAGTATACAGGAAGAGTGGGGTCTGATCTTGAAAGAAAAGGAAGGAGATAGAAACAGGAAGAGCGAACGAGAGCGACAGAATCTTGTCCTTGGCTAATGAAATGTAATCAGGCTCTCACAGCCACCGGTCTGAGTCATTCCAGACCACGAGGCCAGTGACTACATTTAGAGCGAGAGACAGTTAACCGTCCAAACAAATGGAGGAGCAGGTGTTTGTGCGGGCGTCTGTGTGCACTGCAGCCGCCCGCACGCCTCCCCTCGTCCAAACCCCCCCGCCGCACGCACACACGCACGCACGCAGCTATGCTGCTACCACGGCTCCCGAGAGACGATCTAGACCACTGCGCATCAAAATGTGTACACTCATGTGTCACAGCTGAAATGTCTGGAGAGGTCTGCAAAAAGAAAAGTTCAAATAATAAAAAAGTACACTGTGAACGTGTGTGAGAGTTTGTGTGCACACGTGTGTGTGCGCGTGTGTGTGTGTGTGTGTGTAAGAACTCAGTGGCCTTGGCTGGGACTTGCTGATGACTGTGTACTCTAATGACCAGACTGTTGGAGTGGAGGCAGGGGCTGTCCACACGCCTGCCTGCTGAATTTCTGAAGGGCCCCACTGATGCCATTCCCAACTCATTAGGGAGGCTGCTTATGCCGCCAGGAGCTAGACTGTTGCCAAGGCCCCTGCTCTCCATCATGACCATGCTGCCCGTCACACACCCATTCGAGTGTGTAAGTGTGTGTCAGTGTTTCTGAGCGTGTGTGTGTGTGTGTGTGTGTGTGTGTGCCACGTGCCGGCGCAGCAGGGACTGAGGCAGCCGTGACAAATTGTTGAAAAGGTCCGTCTGAACCCAGCACTGACAAGCACCTGAGCCTGAGGGCTGGACACAGGGAGAGAGCAATCTGCTCCACTCCTGCTCTCTTTTACTCTTCATCCTTCCATCACCATGCTGAGAGAGAAAGAGAGAGAGAGAGAGAGAGAGAGAGAGAGAGAGAGAGAGAGAAGAGGGCACACAGGCAGTAAAAGAAGAGATCTCTTTAAGAAGAGATCACATATGCTACTATCTTTGAATAAGATTATCGGCATAGTCAAGAGAGCAGAGCTTTAGAAAGAAACCTGTTTTGTCTCTGACCTTCAGGATGGACTGATAATTTTGGCTGTTCCGACTTTCACGGGGACTGAGCTACTGTTGGCTTAGCTGCTATGGCAACTTTGGGTCATATTACAGTAACGGGTCACTTCAGTTTACAGTTTACAAGGGATGATAAGAAAGATGAGAAAAGATGGAACAGTTGAACTAGACAGAGCTAAATTTAAGCTCAAAAATCTCAACATGTACAGAGATTATAAAAAAAAAACCACCCCCCAAAAAACATGTCGCCAGCAAGAAAGAACGAGTCAAAGAACGAGTGAAAAAGAAGAAAAGAAAGAAAGTGCGGAAGAGGCTCGGGAGTGCGGGAGTGAAATAATAACCCTGCTCTACTAGGTCAACACAACCATATGGCCCTCCATTATGGACCCATGCAGATGACTTGAGCGTGGCTCTGCTATTCAGATTCCTAAAACAAATATTGACTCGAGCCGACCGCAGCCTGCGAGCGAGCCGTGCTGGGCTGTCCGCGAGGCCCAGCGCGTGCGTTCTGACCCGCCCGCCCCGGCGCGCCCACGCGTCCTCGTGCACGGGCCGAACGGATGCAGGAGAGCGGAGTGAGGACGTGTCTGGGGAGATGCCTCTTTGATGTCAGCTTCTCCCAGATTGGCTATAATGGCTGGACGCCGCTTTGCTTTCCCTGGTCCCCTCTCACGTCACTCTCCACCACGACCCCTCCCCCTCCCCCCCCTCCCTCCTGGACTCTCCGTCATTCTCATTGTGACATGCTGGGTACAGCCTGTACTGTTGAATACATGTGTTAAGTTGACAAGAGGAGCTCGCTGGCCGTGTGGATTAATGTAATAATGCGGAGGACAGTGACGCAGGCTAGACGGCAGCGGTGCGCCCGCCCTGCGTCTGATGCTGTCTGAGCTGGTACCGTCCAGAGGCTCCGACACCATCGCTGGAGCACGTAACACACACCGCCACGCGTGGACCGCATCCCGCATCAGCACCGAGCTTTCAGCTGTAAACCGAGGGGAGGAGGGAGTCACCGGCGGGCTCCTAACCACCCACACGGGTTCTGCCTGACTTCAAATGACAGGAGAAGGTTTGGGATTTCCCACCGCACTGTAATCCCAGTCATCCCTGGAGCAGCTGGAGCGGAGAGACTCATTCTCCACTTCGGCTGGCAACTAAGCGAGGCGGAAGCGGAATTCGGGGAATTTCCGAAACGCACCCGTACGGCCGCACGCCGTCTAAACGGAACGTTCCGGAGGTAGAAGTGAAGGGCCCTGGCGTTGGGCACGGAGAACCACGGGTACGGTGGCACGGACTTAAGCCCACCCCCGCCATGTAAAATAATGTGGTGACCTCATTCACACACAGGTCAGCCTGAGAGGAGATGGGAAAGCAGGGAAAGCCTGGGGGGCCGTGGGGGGGGGACCAGAACGGAAACACAATGGAGCCGTTACAGCAGGGAGAGAAAAACACAGCTTAAATCCACTTAATGGAGGAAAACATCCTCTAAGCATTTTGCAGAAGGGCTTTAACAGGTAATGCTCTTTTTCCCCTCTTGGCGAGCCTTTGCCACCCTGCGGTGCTCCAGGTGACAAAGGCAGGAAGGGCATTAAGAAGGGCTCTGACTCACCCCGCAGGCAGAGATGGGCACAAACAAACTCAGCCGCATCTGTTCAAATTAACCAACACGGTACGGCCGGACCTTAGCGTGCATTACGGTCTGTAAAGAAACTCGAAACCTCAAAATGACCGTATGAGTTTTAAAAGAGGCAGCAATGTATTTGTAAAGAGGGCGAGAGTGAGCTGTTGGTAAACTGTGCCGTTATAGGTTGCTGAGGCAGGAGGCCATATATTTTAGTTTGTTTGCGCCCGTGTGGCCGTACGATGGTGGGATCGAGTGTGCGGTTTTGTCCAGATGGTTAGGGGTGGCCAGTGGGGAATAGAGAGGTCAGTCCGTTTGGTGGATCAAAGCCAAGGTCAGATGGCAGCGCTGGCCATGTTCAAGGTGCGTGTGGAGACAGAGGGGACTGGCGGGGGGGACTCAGATGGCCTCTCATTAGCAGCGTGCTCAAACCCCAGGCCCCCGGGACAGACTTCTGAGCACCCCCACACTAGAGGCCCTCCTCTTTGGTCCCCTTCAACAATAGAGCTTACCCCACTGGAGAGCAGACCCTGCACACACCTCCACTGACACTGGGTCACAATGACAGCTAGCAAGTGCACATAAATCTGTCATTAAGATGTATTCATATAAAGGACTATAAACCAACAAGTCAGACAATGGGAGGGCATATATTAAGCCTTAAAACTGAAGACTGAAGCTCAACTGTGAAATTGACACCTTTGAAAAGAAATTGATTTTAAAGTTTGAACCTTAATGTAACCGATTATTGATAACAGATGGCAGTGTGTTGGGAACCTTCCAGTCTTGCTTAGACTTAAACCAAAAAGTGTCTGTTCATCCGAGACTGATGGTGATATCCAGTTCCTAGAGATATCCAGATGAAGGAGGAATACATCAGATCCACTTCAAAACATCGGAAATGCAGACGAATGTCAGGAGACACAGGCAGGAGGAAGCCTGCAGTGCCCCTTTGGGTGAAGCTGTTAGACGCTTGAGCAGCTCAGAGCCAGGGCAGAGTGGAAGCTGAGCTTCAACACCATCTTCATTTTGCCCATAAACATTTGAATACGATAAAATGGCAAAAGCCAAATAATAACATTAACACATCCAGTATACTATTAGACATCCCATTACATCTGATATGCTTCCATTTGAAAGCTGCTTGCAATTTGCAAAAACCTTCTCACACACACACACGCGCACACACACACACACAAACACCACACACACACACACACACACACACACACACACACACACACACAAAGTGCATGCAGGTGAGTAATACCTTGTCAATCACAGTGATTAAAAACCTCAAATGACACACCTGTGCCTGGAAAACAAAGGTAGTTTAATGGTAGCCAATCAGGAGCCGCACCATCCCACTGTGACATCCATCTTTGACAGAAAATTACAACAGCCTTTCCCAACCTAAGAAGAACCTTTAAAAATGACTGAAACTCTAGAGAGTAATTCAAGCTAATATGATTATTTAGACCATCAGATACTATTGACTTTGATTTAACCGAATGGCTTCATATCCATACTGGGCATTTTCCAAGCCAATAAAAAAAGCCATGGAAAATCCTTCACAACGAGCCCAGCCAAGGTTAACACCACATTTCCTTTTTCTTCTCTCAGACCGGGACTGAATGGGCTCTCGTGCTGAAGAGTGAGAAGTTGGAAGAAGAAGTGGAGAGTGGCCGTACGTGCTCGACCTCCACTCCAGCCAAGTACCGGCCATTAACCTCAGCCAATCACAATGACCTTGCCATCCGGCCATGGAAGAGGATAATTGGCCAGTTTAGAGAGATGGTGGGGGGAATGGGGGGGGGGGGGGGGGGGGGAGTGCTTTTAGGGACCCTGGCTTTGAGGGCATACCACACATGCTCTCCGTCTCTGAATAGAATATTCTGGATAGTGATTAAAGATGCCATGCACATTCCCCCTGCACTTTTCTTCTAATGAGCTGGTAATACAGGGGGTGGATTCAAACACACAAATGTTGACCAACGGCACAGAGCTGCATGGTATCAAGAGGGCAATCACACAATACATTTCAGCTGTAAATCAGTGCCAAAAATGCCACGTCTAGGCTACACTTTGCATGTGCTTTTGACTCGTCACATGCTAAGATCCAGACACGGTTAATTTACTATTAGCAAGCTAGGTTGACAGGTCCATGTGCTTAAACTGACACTTACTACATGGAGCCCTTAAAAGCCCCTTACAGAACTCCACAATGACAACACACCGTACAGAGAGGATTCTACCATTAACAGAAGATGTAGTGCTTGTACATACTATTAGCCCTAATGCAGGGAAGAATGAAAGAATGTTTCCAACACAGGAAAGAATGTTTGTGTGGTAAAAGGGTGAACACAGATGAGAGAGAGAGAGAGAGAGAGTGAGAGAGAGAGAGAGAGAGTGAGAGAGAGAGAGAGTATAGAGGGGGGAGCATTATGCCCTCAACGTTGGACTATATGCCAGATTCTGTCAGCTACGTGAGCCCATGAGACAGCAAGTGTTGATTGGTGAATTTCTGGGCCACTGCTGCAAGGGTGTACCTGTTGTCACGCCCATTGGACTGAGGCGTGAAGCTCGTCCCAGCGGAAAAAACAAGGGAAGGTGTCAGGTGATTATAGGATAGGGGGAGACAGAGAGAGCAACAGAATAATACAAATAAAATACGGAAACAAGAACTAAGAAAGAAAGAGAGAAACAAGACAGACAGCAAGGAATGAAAAAAAAAAGCACAGTGCCAGCGATGAGTCAACTCTAGCTACCTCTAGCTGTCTTATAGTCAGTAATGTCTTTACAAGCTCTCACTCACTCACCACACTCACTCACACACTCGCACACTAATTAAGCCCGGTGCTAAGGGGCGGGAGGCCCTGGGGAGGCCCTGGGGAGGGCCGGGGGAGGGCCGGGGGAGGGGTGCCAGGGTAAGGACAGGTTAATTGAACCTCCAGGGGGACGCTCGCTCCGCGGGATGTCCTTTGCATCTCACCTCAGCAGCATCCATCTGAGAACCAGACGCAAAGAAATGGAATTATGGGCATGACATCACTGCCAGCGCAGATTCCCACAAAGACCCGACAGACCGGGCTTGGCACGGATGCCGATTTACAGCGTCACTAAAATCAAACGTCCGCCCGTACGCGTATTGTACACGTAACGCTAGACCCCTTAACGGTGCGGCGACTATCGATCCGATCTGGGGAGCGCAGGAAAGGGCTCGTCGGAGCAGACTACGAATGGAGAAGGTCAACAGGTAGCGCTGCACTGATAGGGCCATTGAAAGCGCATGGAGAGCGCTAATATATTGCATCCCGGGGCAGCGGTGATCAAACGCGAGAGTGCAATGACGAGGCAACCCTTACTCAAGTGGCCTTGGTTTCTAATACACTTGCAAACTTGTCTTGTGCATCCTACAAAACACTGGGTTATTATCAAGACATCCAAGCCACCAGGCAAGACAAAGCCGGTACTAAGCCAGAAATAAACTTTTAGAAGGACCACAGTTTCTTGTGCTAGAGAACCCTCAGTGACTAGCATGGTCCCCATATCAGACAGGGGGGGGGAGAGACAGGCGGGATGCGTGCTCGTGTGCGGGCTACAGGAAGTGGCATCCCGGGATGCTGGAAACGGCTCACACAGGAAACCGCTCGGAGGCAGAGCATATATCTGTGATGCACACCCAAATATGAACGCAGCCTACAGCCTAAGCTGCTCCAAAAATGCTAAGCGAAGATAGATGACAATCCACTAATCCTCCAGTTTGTGGATGAAAGGACTTGGCTTAGTGTCAAAACAGTGAGGGCCATTCCTACCTGAACAGATTAGAAGTTGGGGGGGGGGGGGGGGGGGGGGGGGGGGGGGGGGGGGGGGGGGGGGTGGAGAGAATACATTACATTTGAGAATGGAGGGAGGTAGGGACAGAAAATGGACTTTTGGTTTGGCAACAGCTTTTTCTTCCCCTTCATCTCCTTTTCTTCCTTAATCCTCGCCTTGAGGCGTTTCTGTGCAGTCAAGCGCGCTATTACGCGGCAACAATTAGCCGGGCTGTGGACGCCGGCACCTGGTTCGAGGCATTCAGCGCCTTCAAGGAGCAGCTGACTGTACGGGCTCCCTCCCTGCCCATCCCACGGGCCCCCACCCCCACCAGGTGGTCCTCCTTCAATGACATGAGCTACCCATTCCAGTCACTCCAGGGTTAATCAAGGGCCCATCCAGGCCGGTCGTCTGCGCCGGGGCGCATTCAGCCAGCCGCCGGCGCCGGGGTCCTTAAATGGGACGGCCAGACAATGAACTTTTCCAACTGCGCATGTAGAGAGCGAAAAAAAAGACAGCTGATGATTTGAGAGCGATGCTTGGCTCGTCTGCGGAGTACAGCCAAGTCCTCCGAACAAAGAGTAAATTCGGCATGACCCTCCCCAGGAGGGGCTACAGAGAGACCTACAGCACCTTGCCTGTACGCGACCCACATTAGCCCGGCTCGTATAATAACAGCCGCTTCAGGGAATGGTTGTCTCAGCTGGGATGCTCGTTGGTTGATTAAAACTGTTTGTCAGCATTGTTTTAAATTCTTCTGATAATGAAGCCTTTTATGAAGACGCAACACACAAGGAGGACACGGAAGAGATATAGAGAAAGAAGAAAGATTCTCCGTCTGAAGAGGATTTTGAGGTCCAAAACAAAACTAAGAGGGGGTTGTTGCTTTATACACTCCTCTGAAGATTCTCACAAAGCCTATGGTATTCTCAGCTCGCAGCTCGGAGCACACAGCATGAATAACGTGATCTGAATAACAATAGCTATAGATTTGTAGAAGCTCTCAATACTAATTAGGGGCTATATGCGCTGTTTGTAGCAAAGGCGTGTGCATTGAAAATGAGATGCTAAGTGCTTTTATTTCAGCAACAAATTGGGCGTCTGGGCTGTCCAAAGAGGTAACTGAAAGGAACCCTTTACCACAGATACACAAGAGGTTACTTATACGTTGCATTAAGAAGCTATGGTTTCAAACATATGTTAATTTATGTGTCCAATAAGGAATTCCGTTAAAGGAACTTAACAAAAGCTCAATAGGAAGAGATGTCCGTGAATATCATTCATACAAGTCATGAATGTACCTTTTTCTTACCCAGCAGGACTACGAGAGCGGTAACCGTGGCGGTCTTCATGCCTCTACACGGCGGACTGGGAGGAAGTTAAACATCCCCAGAAACCCGATAAAAAATCCCCAAGGAAACCTGTGATGCTCCACGTTCCGGGTCCCCCGTGCTGCCCTTAGGCAACCAAACCGCAGTCTTCTACTCCAGAATGTAAAGAACCTCCATTTCCACATCAAAGGCCACCTCTAGTGTGGAGGAGGGCTGGACAAAAGCGTGATGCACACTTTTATGTTGTGTTGCTGTTTTCTGTTGTTTGTTTTGTTTATCCTTCAATGCGGAGGACTCTATTTTGTGCAAAGATGCAAATGTCGAACACAAGGGCATCCTTTAGCACGGTACAATAACGGGGAGCTTGTGGAGGAGCCATCGCTGCCTTTGAACTCTTAAGTGGCATTAATGCCGAACTTATAAATAATCAACTAATTCCTCTTTTAAGATGGCCAATAATGGGCTGCAGGAAACACAGAGCCATGGTCTTTAAACAAACAGCCCGCACTGACCTGAGCCCACAATCAAATCAATCTGCTGCTCGCCGTTCAATCCGAGAGGTGGGGGGGGCTCGCTGAGATGGACGCTGAAGCACCGCAGTGTGCTCCAAGATCCTCAGACAACAGAAACACGATACCCAAGATCACCGGAATATACAGCAAATTAAATGAATTTAATCACAATTCAGCTAGGTCTCCCCGCTAGACTGAGAACAACAGACTGGGAGGATCTTGACCCCGCAACACCACTCCAAACGTCGGACACAGGATGGGCTTGCACAGGATTAGCAGACACCGGCAAAATCACAAATGGCCTGACTCATATAGTGCTCCCAAATTAATCTTGCACTTATATTATTTTTTTTACAATGTGTGAATATGCACAATTTGTAAATATTTCAGACTGAACAGACCTGGTAAACAGCAGAGGTTTACCAGCAGGTTCTATGATGAGAATATTTCAGCAACGAAATGCAGATGAAATTCTGTCCAATTTATTCTATCTACAATCAGCATTACAGTGGATACAGGAGCTACTGCACATAAATGACAATTCTGAAGAAGCGGTAGAAAAATAAATTCACACCAAAAAAGAGGAGCAGTTCAGAGTACCATGAATAATAAAATAATAATAATAACTCTGCAAAGTAAGGTAAGAATTACAGAACATAAACCCAGTGGGTTACATGGCAGGTGACATTTTGTGACATTTAGCAGTAGAAATGGATATGTGTAGGATATAAGAGGATAAGTGAGGCTGGTGGAGTTCTATTCAGGCCCAGTATGAGGGATGGAGCTGCTGCTGGCCCGGCCAGCCTGAATGGTAGTCAGTGCAGTGCTGATAATGAATGATTGAAGGCTCTTTCTCACCATTCGAGAATTTCAATATCACAAGAGCCCTAGAGCAGGATTCTTATCAGCGCAGAGCGCAGACAAAGAAACCCAGCGAATGGGAAATGTGCTTAAACACAAGCCGGTTGTGAATGAGCAGGCCATTAGCAAGAGGGAAAAATCAGAGATGTATGGGGAGAGTGCGCATACATGCATGCACACACACACACACACACCCACAGCCCCTACATACACGCGCACACACTTCAACACACACACCTAAACACGTCTAGAGGACCCTACAGGTTTCTAAATAAACATTTGGGAGTGACTGTCAGGTAGAGAATACCTCCAGTGCTTCAGGCAATATTATACTGAAGAGCTCGGCACGAAACAAACAAAACAAAGCAACCGTGCACAATCCTGCACTCCACAACTACATCCACACACACACAAACATCCTCACCCATCCAAACAGTACAACACTGCTGGCCTGCCAGGACCACTCATTATCACTTCCTTTAAGTACCAACAGACAAAAAAGAGAAAGAAGGAGGAGGAGGGGGGGGAGAGAGAGAGAGAGAGAGAGAGAGAGAGAGAGAGGAGAGAGAGAGAGAGAGAGCGTACAGGAGTAATCAACAAGAACACCTCTATTGTGTTTGTGGGAGAAACATCCCTTTGGATAACTTGAGAAGGCTAACAGCTTTTCCCTGTGTTAGCAGTCTGGCAAAAGAAGAGAAAAAAAGTTC